>NC_136981.1:18773087-18890587 GCF_032717465.1 Coenobita brevimanus
GTGGGATCCTATAGATGAGCGATTATTATACGCACGGTTTAAATCAAATCATGGCAACATCAGCCTGTTTGTGTGTTATGCACCTACTAATGATGCACTCGATGAAAGGAAAGACACATTTTATGAAAAGTTGCAAGAAGGAGTAGGAAGGGTACCTAGACATGATGTTTTGATCTGCGTTGGAGACTTTAATGCAGTAATGGGCTGTTCAAATGAGGGATTTGAGGCATGTATGGGTAAGATGGGAGTTGGTAGTAGGATGAGTGAAAACGGAGTGAGGTTTGGAAGCTTCTGTCTAGCAAATGACTTAGTCATCGGGGGCACACTCTTTCAGCATTGCAATATACACAAGACAACTTGGGTGTCGCCGTGTGGAAAATATAAAAATCAGATTGATCACATCGCTATCAGTAGGAGGCATAGAAGTTCTCTGCTAGATGTTCATGTTAAACGGGGAGCGGATATTGGTAGTGACCATCAACTCAGCATTGCAAAACTAAGGTTTAAACTTAAAAATCAGAAGAAGGAAAAATCTGGTGTTGGTAGATACGATATTGTTAAGCTTAGAAGGGAAGGAGAAGAAAAGGAGGAATTCAGATTAGAATGCAGAAATAGGTTTTTGGTGTTGGAAACGTTGGAAGAGGGGGAGAGAAGTGTAGATGAGATGTGGGAGGATGTGAACAAAGTTCTGCATGAGACTGCTGAATGTACGATTGGAAGGAGACATAGATTCAGGAGAAAGAAATGGATGTCAGAGGAAACGTGGGATATGATAAAAAAGAGAGGTGAGGCTAAATTGAGGAGTGAGATGCAATGCGTTGATGAACAAGAGATTGAATTAGCAAGAGCTGCGTACTGGAGTTTGAATTCAGAAGTAAGAAGGTTAGCTAGGAGAGATAAAAGAAGATGTGTGGATGAAAAGGTTGCAGAGACTGAAATCTTAATAAACAAAAATGATGGACAGAGTCAAAGAATAGCATATGAATCGATTAGAGAACTGAGTGGTAATGCAGGTAAACGCAAGGAAATACCAGTTAGAGACAGGGAAGGAAATTTATTGACCAAAGATGGAGATATTAAAAATAGATGGAAAGAGCATTTTGAGACAGTTCTTAATAGACCAATACCACCAGAAGAGGATATACCGTCTGCTCAGGAAGATTTAAATATAGAAACAGGAGAGTTGAGGCTTGCAGAAGTGGAGAAAGCAGTAAAACAGTTAAAGAATAATAAGGCACCAGGGGAGGATGGTTTATTTCCGGAAATGTTTAAAGTGGAGAGGGGCTAGATTAATAATGATCTTGACCAAGCTATTCAATAAGATATGGGTGACGGGGTTACTACCATCAGTTTGGAAGAATGGTGTAATTGTTAAAGTTCCGAAGAAGGGAGACCTGAGTGAATGTGGTAATTGGAGGGGAATCTCTTTGTCACCGATAGCTTTGAATGTTTTCAGTAGAGTGTTGTTAAATAGGTTGGAGCCGGTGGTTGAGGGTATTCTGAGGGATGAACAGGCTGGTTTTAGAAAGGGACGTGGTTGCAATGATCAGATCTTTATAGTTAGGCATTTGATGCAGCAAGTTAATGAAATGAGAGTACCGTTAAGTCTTTGTTTTGTTGATTTTGAAAAGGCTTTTGATAGTGTTTCGAGAGAGACTATGGGGAAGATCATGAGACATTATGGAATACCAGAGGAGTTTGTGAGGGTCATTATGAACATGCATGAGGACACATTTTGTAAAGTGATGGTTGATGGTTGTCTGAGTGATTCGTTTGAAGTCAAGTCCGGAGTAATTCAAGGTGGTGTTCTATCGCCTTTACTATTTATATTGGTCATTGATTACATTATGAAACGCGTTGGAACAGAAACCGGTGCAGGTATACTTTGGGGAGAGAACAGGAAACTTTTGGATTTAGATTATGCAGATGATATAGTTTTGATTTGTGATGGGCCAGAAGAGATGCAGAGAGTGTTGGACTGTTTGGTGAGTGAAGGTCGTAAGGTGGGTTTGGTTATTAATTGTGGAAAAACTGAAATAATCAATATGAATATGGAAAATGCGCAGGAATGTGTAATTGGAGGTATGGTTGTAAAGCAAGTTGATAGGTTTAAATATTTAGGTACTTATTTAGCCAAGGATGGTTCTTTGAACTTTGAATTCGAGGAAAGGTTAAAGAAGGCTAATCAGGCAATGGGAATGCTTAAAAATATTTGGAATAATAACAATTTTTCTGTGCATACAAAAATCAAACTTTACAAGGTAATGGTTAGGAGTATCTTAATTTATGGACACGAGTCTTGGTACAGCACAGTGACTATGGAAAATAAATTCTTGGTGTTTGAAAATAAAGCACTTAGAAGAATATTAGGAGTTAAGTGGTGGGAAAGGATACCAAATAGTAGAATTAGAGAAATAACGGGAGTGCAGCCGATCGATGAATATGTTAGATTCTCACGATGGAAGTGGCTAGGACATGTGTATAGGAGACAGGGAATAGTACGAGGTACACCAGGGTGGGTGGCACTTGGTAGGAGAGGTAGAGGAAGGCCAAAAGAGACGTGGGTGAGGACAATGAGACGGGAAGCTGGAGATGAGTGTTGGGGAGATCTTGAGGAGTTAGCACAAGATAGGATGTGGTGGTGTGAGTTCATCGAGGCCCTATGCATCCCCGAGGGTGCCACAGGAAATGATTGATTGATTGATATATATATATATATATATATATATATATATATATATATATATATATATATATATATATATATATATATATATATATATATATATATATACCTAGGCTGCTTCCCCTAAGGAAAGGGAGGTAGCCGAGACAGGACGACACACTCCCCATTTACTCGTCCATTCAAACACATTCATTCGCATCTTAGCCCCAAGGGGAGAACGGACAGATCCTCACAGCACCACACCGCACAAGGGTCAACTGCGCAATGGAATCAGTGACATCCGCAGCAGGGTCCGACAGCAGAGCTGGTTTACCCCTGCCACATCATAACAGACCCATCCCCTTACCCGCACCTGACCTGACTAGCCGATCAGACCAAATGCAGGAGAATATCCCCTCAGGGCTGCGTCATCACTTATTCATTCACAATTTCTCTCTATTTATTTCTGTCACGCACAGCCACTCTTCCTTGCTCAACAGACATCCCTCTCGCATCCAGTGCTCTCTTCACACTGTCCATCCATTATATTCGTGGTCTTCCTCTCAGCCTTACACCTCTCACATCAAATCTAGTTATCTTTTTCACCAATCGCTCATTATCCATTCTCTCCATATGCCCAAACCATCGCAACACCCTCTGCTCAACTCTACCAGCCATCTCCCGAACAACTCCAGTTCTCCTTCGCACTTCATCATTTCGCACTCGATCCATACGCGTCACTCCACACATACTCCTCAGACACCTCATCTCCATTATATTCAAACTTTTCCTCTCTGCTACACCCATAGTCCATGTTTCAGCCCCATGTAACGCAGTCGGTACCACAACACCCTCATACAACCTTCTCTTTACATCCATTCTAAGCGAACGACATCTAAACACTTTTTCATTCCTCCCAGCACCTTTCCTACTTCATTTATTCTAAACTTCACTTCTGCATCTATTCTTCCATCCACAGCAACATGTGACCCTAGATATTTAAAACACTCTACCTCGTCAAGCAACTCGCCATTCAAAGCTATATTCATCCCCCTACCATCTACCAACCTCGTACACTTCATCACTTTACTCTTATTCTCATTTACTTTCAATTTCCTCCTTTCACACACCCTTCCAAACTCCTCTACCAACTGTCTCAATCTCTCCTCTGAATCAGCCACCAGTGCAATATCATCTGCAAACAGCAGCTGCTTCAGATTCCACTCTCCACCATCAACATTCACCAGACTCAGACCTCCACCTAAAACTCTTGCATTCACCTCCCTTACAACATCATCCATGTAAATATTAAACAACCAAGGCGACATCACACATCCCTGTCGCAGCCCCACTCTCACAGGAAACCAGTCACTCACAGCATTTCCCACTCTTACACACGCTCTACTATTCACATAAAAAACTTTTCACCCCTTTTAGTAACCTACCATCAAGTCCATACAATCTTAAAACAGTCCACAAAGCCTCCCTATCACTTCTATCATACGCTTTCTCTAAATCCATGAATGCCCAAAACACATCCTTGCCTTTCGCTAAAAACTTTTCACACACTTGTCTCACAGCAAACACCTGATCCACGCATCCCCTCCCTCTCCTAAAGCCACACTGCTCTTCACCAATCACTCCCTCTGTACCCTCTCTAACTCTCATAATTAACACTTTACCATAAACCTTACCTACAACACTCAACAGACTTATACCCCTAAAGCTAGTACATTCATACTTATCACCCTTGCCTTTATACAACGGGACCACACAAGCACTTACCCAGTCAATTGGCACCATACCTTTCACAAAGCACACATTCAACAATCTTACTAACCAGTCAACAATGGTCACTCCACCACTCTTCAGGCATTCAACAGCACACCCATCCATACCTGCAGCTTTCCCTGTTTTCATCTCCTTTACTGCCTTCTCCACTTCCTCCTTTGTGATCAAAGAATCATTCAACTCTCCGAACACATTTATTCCTTGCACCCTTCCATCTGCCACAATCTCAGCCACCCTTTCCTCCTCTACATTTAACAATCTTTCAAAATACTCTGCCCATGTCTTCCTTACTGCATCCATCTCAATTAACATCCTTCCATCCTCTGCTTTTACTCGTTCTTCCTTCCCAGACTCTCCCTTTCGCACCCTTTTCACCTCCTTCCAAAACATTTTCTTATTCTGTTGAAAATTCTCTGTAAGCCGCCTACCCCACCCCTCATCTGCTGCCACTTTAGCATCACGCACAGCCCTTCTCGCCCTATTCCTCTTTTCCTTATACCTTTCATATGACATCTCATCCTTCCTCTGCAGCCACAATTCATATGCACGTCTCTTCTCAGCCACAGCCATACTTACTTCCTTGCACCACCATTCACTTCCTTTTCTTACACCACCACCCACACGTCTCACACCATACACCTCTTCTGCATGCCCCACCACAGCACTCTTAAACAACTGCCATTCCTCCTCCACACTGCCCTTTTCCTGATCTTTCAGTACATTCCACTCATCTTTCAATTTCTTCTGATACTCTTTCTTTTTCTCTCTTTTATCCAACTCACTCACTTTCAAAACCTCCCTGCCACACCTAACCCTCCTAGCTCTCACCCATCTCTTACCTACTCTTAACTTCCCTCCACCAGGTAGTGGTCAGACATACCTCCACCCTCCCCTCTCAGAACTCTCACATCCAACAATCTTCCTATTACATTCCTAGACACAACCACATAGTCCATCAAAGCTCTATCAACAACTCTTCCACCCTCCTGTCTCACCCATATATACTTATAAATAGCTTTCTTCTCAAACAGCGTATTTCCAATCACCATCTCTCGCTCAACACATATTGTTATCATTCGTTCCCCATTTTCATTTCTTCCAGGCACACCATGCATACCAACTACACCTTCAACTGCTACATTTCCCACTCTAGCATTCAGATCTCCCATCATTACCACATTCACATTCGCTCCAAAAGTCTGCAGACACTCATCAACATATATATATATATATATATATATATATATATATATATATATATATATATATATATATATATATATATATATATATTGTTACGAAACAGAGAAAGATAATGTACACTTTAAGTGAGAATGCTAAAAATCACTACTGTCCCGTAAAGTTCCAGGTTCAAAACAAAAGAGTTAGGTAAAATTACAAGTTAAAGTTTAATGCACAAACTAACAACAAAACATTCAGGACTCATAAGGATAATGTAATGGCAAATAAACAGGTTAAATATATGGTTAACTGCAATAGCCTCTATTAACACGAAATTAGCAAGAGTAAATTTATCTAAGTCAGCCCTGATAAAATGAGATACTAGATAATACTCAGTGAATGCCAGATAAATTATTACGGATACAAACTATTATCAAAAATGACTGACAAAGAACCCTACATAAATTACAAACTTCACTAGGCCTACAACTTAAACTTATGCTATACAGTACAAGAACAAAATGCAACAACGGTTATACTCAAATTACACACAGCTGCTAGATGTTTGGAGATTTCTTGAGCACTCACAATAATAATATCTGTACAGGGGAGGACAGAGATGTGAACAAAATGAGGAGCAGATCTAAGTGGCAATGATGCAGAGACTGAGCTCATTATATAGGGGCCAGCAGAGCTTGATACAACTTGTAATAAGGACGCGCAAATGAAGCGATGGGGACAAACGGTCGACAATCCCGCACTGAATAACAGAAAGGACGACTTACTCTACTATAACGGTAGAAGGGGGGGACTGAGGCAGAACACGCTCGTGATCAAACATGCAGCATACTGTGCGTTAAAATTACACAAAGGATGATGAAATCATAGGCTATGTAACACCTCCCCACAAAGAAAAAAGAAATTTACAAAGGAAATTTCTTATTACTCTAAAACAATCTGTACATGGCATTACAGAACATGCAAATGTCTTTCCTAATGTCACAAAACATGAGATCTCCCTACCACGTTCAGTCATAGGTACTTGCCAGTATCCCTTTAACAAATCAAACTTACTTATGTACCTAGCCTTTCCGATCTTGTCCATGCAATCTTCCACACGAGGGAGAGGGTAAGTGTCTGTTTTGGTTATCTGATTAACACGTCTGTAGTCAATGCAAAGCCGCTGTGACCCACCTGGCTTAGGGACCAGAGTGACAGGAGAACTCCACTCGCTCTGACAGGGCTCAATCATCTTGTGGTCCAACAGGTAGCCAAGCTCCTTCTGGATGAGAGGAACTTTCACTGGGTTCACACGGTAAGGAGGCAATTTAATTGGCTTTGCGTCTCCAACATCGACATCATGCATCAACACAGTGGTTCTTCCTGGAGTAGCACGGAACACTTGCGGGTACTCCTGCAGTAATGCCGAAAACTCCTGCCTTCCCTTGGGAGGTAGATGAGAAAGCTTAGTCTGGAGATCATTCATGATATCAGGATTCTTCCCCAAACTATCACTCAGGCTCATGCTGCATGGGAGAACTTCACTTGTAGACTCGGGTGGAACAGCTACAGTGCAGACTGGATTATTTTCGTCCCGCCTGTGATATAACTTTAGCATGTTGATGTGACATAGTTGCTTGCTCTTTCTACGATCTGGTGTGGCGATGACATAGTTGACATCACTGAGTTTCTTCTCCACGAAATAAGGACCACTAAACTTGGCTTGAAGAGGTTGCCCATGAACTGGTAGCAGAATCAAAACCTGATCTCCTGGCTGAAAGTGGCGTAACCTGGACTTCTTATCATACCAAGTCTTCATCTTCTCCTGAGCAGCTCCTAAATTCTCTCTCGCCAGCTGTAAAGCAGTGGACAGCCGTTCTTTGAACTTCATCACATACTCCAGCAGGTTGACGTCATCTTCCTCCGACAGCCAGCATTCCTTGAGTAGCTTAAGGGGTCCTCTTACTTCATGGCCAAACAGTAGTTCAAAAGGTGAGAAGCCCAGTGATTCATTTGGAGATTCTCTTGCAGCAAATACGACGAATGGAAGACCTTTATCCCAGTCTTTCTGATGTTCCAAACAGTATTTCTTGAGCATCGATTTGAGTGTTTGATGATATCTCTCCAACGCTCCTTGAGTCTGGGGATGGTAAGCTGAAGACGTGATCTGGGTGATGCCCAACTCTTTCAGAGACTGCTTGAAAACATTTGACATGAAATTACTTCCCCGGTCTGACTGTACCTCCTTGGGCAGACCAAACTTTGTGAAGAACCCTAGCATTTCCTTAACCACGTTCTTTGCTGAGATGTTTCTATGGAATGGCTTCAGGATAACGAGTAGCCATATCAATCATGGTCAACACATAAGAAAATCCTGAAGAAGTCTTAGGAAGAGGGCCCACAATATCCACCAACACACGGGTGAAAGGCGCCTCAAAAGGAGGAATGGGAACTAGAGGTGCAACCTTTTCAGTCTGATTACACTTCCCCACAACTTGACAGGTGTGACAAGACTTACAATACCAGGAAACATCCCTGAAGATACCTGGCCAGTAGAAGTGTTTCAAAATGCGTGCCACAGTCTTCCTCACTCCAAGGTGTCCTGCCAAACTGGAATCATGAGCCACTCTAATGATATCCTGCCTACAAACACAAGGGATGACAACTTGATGTACAACCTCCCATTCACAGTCGGCTGATGCTGTTGGGGGTCTCCACTTCCTCATAAGTACTCCTGACTTTACATAATAACAAGTAGAAGCACCGGCTGACTCTTCTTCACTGTAAGCAGAGTTAGCTAGACCTTTCAACTCAGGGTCAGCAACCTGCAACTCAACCAACTCTTGACGAGACAAATTATCAACACTACGGGGTACTGCCTCGTCTGGTGAGTGGTCCAAATTAGCAAGAAAAGTGTCAGCTAGGATAACATCATCATCATCATTATCCTCTAAATCACCAGTAACTTTAGACTTAGCCCTAGTGACAGCACATGCAGGGAACACATCAGGGACATCACAATCCTGGGACACAGCCACTAGCTCACTAGACAACTGAGGAGCTGGACACACTTGACTTCCACCAATATCATTTCCAAGTAAGAAAGTTACACCTGACATTGGGAGTGTCTCAACCAACCCAACCATAACGAAACCATTAACAAAACCAGACTCTAAATTCACTCTGCACAGAGGGACAGAGAAGTAATTATTCCCAACACCTTGTAAGATTACAGTTTCATCAGAGGAATTAACATTAGAGCCTAGAACACTGGTCAGCATAAGGGATTGGCAAGCACCTGTATCACGATATATTTGAACTGATTTCCTGTCATTACTGTCCAGAGGACTGACAAAACCATCAGACAGGAAATTAGCACATGAACTCTTGAGAGTGTCACCCACGTTACTGCTCAAAAGAGGAGCTCCATCATGAGAATTTAAGTTACCCCTCAAAGCAGGCTCAGTTAACTCAGTTAAAGAATTCTGGGAACTCTCAAGAGTTGACACTAGACCAATTGACTGAATATTTAAAGACTCCTTTTTGTTCACATCACGCTGTCTCCTGAAACATCTCTCCGTAGTATGACCAAGCTTACTACAATAAGTACATTTACTTTTCTGAAATCTAGAGTGTGAAGCTGGTATTTACTTCCTGAGAAACATCATCCTTATTCTCTTTCCTGTTACCTGTACTCTGAGTAGAGGCAACGTACTTACTCTCAGCTTTCCCTTTTTCTTTAGAATATCTCTTGTGAGTGAGAACATATTCATCAGCTAAAACTGCAGCATCAGACAAATTATCTATTCTTTTCTCATCAAGATATAGGCTTACATCTTTATAAATACACCTCTTGAAGTCCTCCAGCAAAATCATCTGCTTAAATTTACCAAAATCAGAATCCACATTCTTAGAATTTAACCACTGCTCTAACAGATCTTCTTTGATTTTTGCATACTCAACATGGGATTGCTTATATTGCTTGTAAGTTGTCCTAAATTTTACTCTATAGGCTTCAGGAACAAGCTCATAGGCCTTAAGAATCAAGCTCTTAACTACATCATAATTATCAGACTGATCCTGAGGCAAAGATGCATAAGTTACTTGAGCTTTACCGGTGAGAACAGTTTGAAGGAGTACTGTCCAATACTCCTTAGGCCAATTAAAACCTGTAGCTACCCTCTCAAACAACTGAAAATACTTTGTTAAATCAGATTCATTAAAAGGAGGGACAAGTTTAACATTTTTAGCCACATCAAAATCATCAGAGCTAGATGATCCAGTTCCACCTTGTTTCATGCGATACTCATGGTCTGCCTGAATCCTGGCAAGTTGAACTTGTGCCTGAGCCTGTATCTGTGCCTCCTGAATCCGAACCTGAGATTCCGCCTCCTTAGCCTGAGACTCAGCCTCCTTAGCACGTGCTTGAAATTCAGCCTCCTTAACACGAGACTCCGCCTCCTTAGCACAAGCCTCCTGCAGGGCTAGCTGTAACTTAGCTAATTCAATCTGCGTTTCCTCATTTGGAGGAGTTACATTAAACAAGCTTTCATTAATCATGTCAACAATTTGATCTTTAGAATGATGAGAGCGAACAGCAATTCCCAATTGTTGAGCAACAAGCTTAAGTTCATTCTTTGTTCTGTTTTCTATATCACACACTGTTTGCACATTTGACAAAAAATCTTTGGCTTCATCAAGTGTAGAAATAGTAGCCATCATGAATATATCACAGTCACAAAATATCAAACAATATCCTTATGACAATATCCAGAATATCCTGGCGAGGTCGCCAAATTTATGTTACGAAACAGAGAAAGATAATGTACACTTTAAGTGAGAATGCTAAAAATCACTACTGTCCCGTAAAGTTCCAGGTTCAAAACAAAAGAGTTAGGTAAAATTACAAGTTAAAGTTTAATGCACAAACTAACAACAAAACATTCAGGACTCATAAGGATAATGTAATGGCAAATAAACAGGTTAAATATATGGTTAACTGCAATAGCCTCTATTAACACGAAATTAGCAAGAGTAAATTTATCTAAGTCAGCCCTGATAAAATGAGATACCAGATAATACTCAGTGAATGCCAGATAAATTATTACAGATACAAACTATTATCAAAAATGACTGACAAAGAACCCTACATAAATTACAAACTTCACTAGGCCTACAACTTAAACTTATGCTATACAGTACAAGAACAAAATGCAACAACGGTTATACTCAAATTACACACAGCTGCTAGATGTTTGGAGATTTCTTGAGCACTCACAATAATAATATCTGTACAGGGGAGGACAGAGATGTGAACAAAATGAGGAGCAGATCTAAGTGGCAATGATGCAGAGACTGAGCTCATTATATAGGGGCCAGCAGAGCTTGATACAACTTGTAATAAGGACGCGCAAATGAAGCGATGGGGACAAACGGTCGACAATCCCGCACTGAATAACAGAAAGGACGACTTACTCTACTATAACGGTAGAAGGGGGGGACTGAGGCAGAACACGCTCGTGATCAAACATGCAGCATACTGTGCGTTAAAATTACACAAAGGATGATGAAATCATAGGCTATGTAACAATATATATATATATATATATATATATATATATATATATATATATATATATATATATATTGTTACGGAACAGAGAAAGATAACGTACACTTTAAGTGAGAATGCTAAGAGTCACTACTGTCCCGTAAAGTTCCAGGTTCAAAACAAAAGAGTTAGGTAAAATTACAAGTTAAAGTTTAATGCACAAACTAACAACAAAACATTCAGAACTCATAAGGATAATGTAATGGCAAATAAACAGGTTAAATATATGGTTAACTGCAATAGCCTCTATTAACACGAAATTAGCAAGAGTAAATTTATCTAAGTCAGCCCTGATAAAATGAAAATACACCTGGTAATGCTCAGTTAATGCCAGATAAATTATTACAGATACAAACTATTATCAAAAATGACTGACATAAATCCCAACATTAATCACGAAGACCTCACTAGGCCTAAGAACTAACCCTATGCTACACAGCACAAGAAAACAATACAACAGTTATACTCAAATTACACACAGCTGCTAGATGTTTGGAGATTTCTTGAGCACTCACAATAATAATATCTGTACAGGGGAGGACAGAGATGTGAACAAAATGAGGAGCAGATCTAAGTGGCAATGATGCAGAGACTGAGCTCATTATATAGGGGCCACGAGAGCTTGATGCAACTTGTAAGAAGGACGCGCAAATGAAGCCATGGGGACAAAGAGCTGAAAATCCCGCTCTGAATAACAGAGAGAACGACTTACTCTACTATAACGGTAGAAGGGGGGGACTGAGGCAGAACACGCTCGTGATCAAACATGCAGCAACTGTGCGTTAAAATTACACAAAGGATGATGAAATCATAGGCTATGTAACACCTCCCCACAAAGAAAAAGAAATTTACAAAGGAAATTTCTTATTACTCTAAAACAATCTGTCTAAAGTCTAGATAAGCAATCTGCAATAACATTTTCTTTCCCCTTGACATGTTGTATGTCTAATGAATACTCCTGAAGAAGTAGACTCCATCTTGTCAATCCCTGATTTTTATCTTTAAACTTACTAAGGAATTTCAGTGGGTTATGATCGGTATAAATGACTATGGGGTCAAAACCAGAACACAAATAAAATGAAAAATGCTGTAAACCCAAAATCAAGGCCAAAAGCTCTTTCTCAATAGTGGAGTAGTTCTTTTGAGGTGGAGTGAACTTCTTACTGTAATAAGATACAGGGTGTTCAATACCCTGATCATCCTCTTGCAGCAAAACAGCCCCAGCTCCTGTATCACTTGCATCAACAGCCATCTTAAAAGGCTTAGCAAAATTTGGAGTAGCGAGCACTGGCTGACTTAATGGAATAGCTTTAAGTTTGTTGAAAGAGGATTCACAGTTATCGGTCCAGACAAATTTAACTCCCTTTTTCAGTAGGTCTGTAAGTGGTGATACAGGAATAGAAAAGTTAAGAACAAATCTCCTGTAATAACCTACCATTCCCAAAAATCTTTGTAGCTCCTTCCTACTTTTAGGTCTGGGAAGATCACTTATAACCTGAACCTTAGCTCCTGGTGGTGCAACATGTCCATCACCAACTACATACCCAAGGTACTGAACTTTAGCTTGACCAAACTCACACTTTGATAAATTAGCTACAAGATTAGCATGAACCAAACGGTCAAGAAATTTACTGACATGGCATAGGTGATCTTTCCAGTTGTCACTGAAGATTAATACATCATCAATATAAACAACACACCCTGCCAAACCCTCTGTTACAACATTCATGAGCTTCTGAAATGTGGCTGGTGCATTCTTCATACCATATGGCATTACCGAACATGCAAAAGTCTTTCCTAGTGTTACAAAACATGAGATTTCCCTAGCACGTTCAGTCATAGGTACTTGCCAGTATCCCTTTAGCAAATCAAACTTACTTATGTACCTAGCCTTTCCGATCTTGTCTATGCAATCTTCCACACGAGGGAGAGGGTAAGTGTCTGTTTTGGTTATCTGATTAACACGTCTGTAGTCAATGCAAAGCCGCTGTGACCCACCTGGTTTAGGGACCAGATTGACAGGAGAACTCCACTCGCTCTGACAGGGCTCAATCATCTTGTGGTCCAACAGGTAGCCAAGCTCCTTCTGGATGAGAGGAACTTTCACTGGGTTCACACGGTAAGGAGGCAATTTAATTGGCTTTGCGTCTCCAACATCGACATCATGCATCAACACAGTGGTTCTTCCTGGAGTGGCACGGAACACTTGCGGGTACTCCTGCAGTAATGCCAAAAACTCCTGCCTTTCCTTGGGAGGTAGATGAGAAAGCTTAGTCTGGAGATCATTCATGATATCAGGATTCTTCCCCAAACTATCACTCAGGCTCATACTGCATGGGAGAGCTTCACTTGCAGACTCAGGTGGAACAGCTACAGTGCAGACTGGATTATTTTCGTCCCGCCTGTGATATAACTTTAGCATGTTGATGTGACATAGTTGCTTGCTCTTTCTACGATCTGGTGTGGCGATGACATAGTTGACATCACTGAGTTTCTTCTCCACGAAATAAGGACCACTAAACTTGGCTTGAAGAGGTTGCCCATGAACTGGTAGCAGAATCAAAACCTGATCTCCTGGCTGAAAGTGGCGTAACCTGGACTTCTTATCATACCAAGTCTTCATCTTCTCCTGAGCAGCTCCTAAATTCTCTCTCGCCAGCTGTTAAGCAGTGGACAGCCGTTCTTTGAACTTCATCACATACTCCAGCAGGTTGATGTCATCTTCCTCCGACAGCCAGCATTCCTTGAGTAACTTAAGGGGTCCTCTTACTTCATGGCCAAACAGTAGTTCAAAAGGTGAGAAGCCCAGTGATTCATTTGGAGATTCTCTTGCGGCAAATACAACGAATGGAAGACCTTTATCCCAGTCTTTCTGATGTTCCAAACAGTATTTCTTGAGCATCGATTTGAATGTTTGATGATATCTCTCCAACGCTCCTTGGGTCTTGGGATGGTAAGCTGAAGACGTGATCTGGGTGATGCCCAACTCTTTCAGAGACTGCTTGAAAACGTTTGACATGAAATTACTTCCCCGGTCTGACTGTACCTCCTTGGGCAGACCAAACTTTGTGAAGAACCCTAGCATTTCCTTAATTACGTTCTTTGCTGAGATATTTCTAAGTGGAATGGCTTCAGGATAACGAGTAGCCATATCAATCATGGTCAACACATAAGAAAATCCTGAAGAAGTCTTAGGAAGAGGGCCCACAATATCCACCAACACACGGGTGAAAGGCGCCTCAAAAGGAGGAATGGGAACTAGAGGTGCAACCTTTTCGGTCTGATTACACTTCCCCACAACTTGACAGGTGTGACAAGACTTACAATACCAGGAAACATCCCTGAAGATACCTGGCCAGTAGAAGTGTTTCAAAATGCGTGCCACAGTCTTCCTCACTCCAAGGTGTCCTGCCAAACTGGAATCATGAGCCACTCTAATGATATCCTGCCTACAAACACGAGGGATGACAACTTGATGTACAACCTCCCATTCACAGTCGGCTGATGCTGTTGGGGGTCTCCACTTCCTCATAAGTACTCCTGACTTTACATAATGACAAGTAGAAGCACCGGCTGACTCTTCTTCACTGTAAGCAGAGTTAGCTAGACCTTTCAACTCAGGGTCAGCAACCTGCAACTCAACCAACTCTTGACGAGACAAATTATCAACACTACGGGGTACTGCCTCATCTGGTGAGTGGTCCAAATTAGCAAGAAAAGTGTCAGCTAGGATAACATCATCATCATCATTATCCTCTAAATCACCAGTAACTTTAGACTTAGCCCTAGTGACAGCACATGCAGGGAACACATCAGGGACATCACAATCCTGGGACACAGCCACTGGCTCACTAGACAACTGAGGAGCTGGATACACTTGACTTCCACCAATATCATTTCCAAGTAAGAAAGTTACACCTGACATTGGGAGTGTCTCAACCAACCCAACCATAACGGAACCATTAACAAAACCAGACTCTAAATTCACTCTGCACAGAGGGACAGAGAAGTAATTATTCCCTACACCTTGTAAGATTACAGTTTCATCAGAGGAATTAACATTAGAGCCTAGAACACTGGTCAGCATAAGGGATTGGCAAGCACCTGTATCACGATATATTTGAACTGATTTCCTGTCATTACTGTCCAGAGGACTGACAAAACCATCAGACAAGAAATTAGCACATGAACTCTTGAGAGTGTCACCCACGTTACTGCTCAAAAGAGGAGCTCCATCATGAGAATTTAAGTTACCCCTCAAAGCAGGTTCAGTTAACTCAGTTAAAGAATTCTGGGAACTCTCAAGAGTGGACACTAGACCAATTGACTGAATATTTAAAGACTCCTTTTTGTTCACATCACGCTGTCTCCTGAAACATCTCTCCGTAGTATGACCAAGCTTACTACAATAAGTACATTTACTTTTCTGAAATCTAGAGGTGAAGCTGGTATTTACTTCCTGAGAAACATCATCCTTATTCTCTTTCCTGTTACCTGTACTCTGAGTAGAGGCAACGTACTTACTCTCAGCTTTCCCTTTTTCTCTAGAATATCTCTTGTGAGTGAGAACATACTCATCAGCTAAAACTGCAGCATCAGACAAATTATCTATTCTTCTCTCATCAAGATATAGGCTTACATCTTTATAAATACACCTTTTGAAATCCTCCAGCAAAATCATCTGCTTAAATTTACCAAAATCAGAATCCACATTCTTAGAATTTAACCACTGCTCTAACAGATCTTCTTTGATTTTTGCATACTCAACATGGGATTGCTTATCTTGCTTGTAAGTTGTCCTAAATTTTACTCTATAGGCTTCAGGAACAAGCTCATAGGCCTTAAGAATCAAGCTCTTAACTACATCATAATTATCAGATTGATCCTGAGGCAGAGATGCATAAGTTACTTGAGCTTTACCGGTGAGAACAGTTTGAAGGAGTACTGGCCAATACTTTTTAGGCCAATTAAAACCTGTAGCTACCCTCTCAAACAACTGAAAATACTTTGTTAAATCAGATTCATTAAAAAAAGGGACAAGTTTAACATTTTTAGCCACATCAAAATCATCAGAGGTAGATGATCCAGTTCCACATTGTTTCATGCGATACTCATGGTCTGCCTGAATCCTAGCAAGTTCAACTTGTGAGTGAAACTCAGCCTCCTTAGCACGGGCCTCCTGCAGGGCTAGCTGTAACTTAGCTAATTCAATCTGCGTTTGCTCATTTGGAGGAGTTACATTAAACAAGCTTTCATTAATCATGTCAACAATTTGATCTTTAGAATGATGAGAGCGAACGACAATTCCCAATTGTTGAGCAACAAGCTTAAGTTCATTCTTTGTTCTGTTTTCTACATCACACACTGTTTGCACATTTGACAAAAAATCTTTGGCTTCATCAAGTGTAGTAATAGTAGACATAATTAATAAGTAACAGTCACAAAATATCAAGCAATATCCTTATGATAATATCCTGAATATCCTGATATGAGGTCGCCAAATTTATGTTACGGAACAGAGAAAGATAACGTACACTTTAAGTGAGAATGCTAAGAGTCACTACTGTCCCGTAAAGTTCCAGGTTCAAAACAAAAGAGTTAGGTAAAGTTACAAGTTAAAGTTTAATGCATAAACTAACAACAAAACATTCAGAACTCATAAGGATAATGTAATGGTAAATAAACAGGTTAAATATATGGTTAACTGCAATAGCCTCTATTAACACGAAATTAGCAAGAGTAAATTTATCTAAGTCAGCCCTGATAAAATGAAAATACACCTAGTAATGCTCAGTTAATGCAAGAAAAATTATTACAGATACAAACTATTATCAAAAATGACTGACATAAATCCCAACATTAATCACGAAGACCTCACTAGGCCTAAGAACTAACCCTATGCTACACAGCACAAGAAAAAAATACAACAGTTATACTCAAATTACACACAGCTGCTAGATGTTTGGAGATTTCTTGAGCACTCACAATAATAATATCTGTACAGGGGAGGACAGAGATGTGAACAAAATGAGGAGCAGATCTAAGTGGCAATGATGCAGAGACTGAGCTCATTATATAGGGGCCAGGAGAGCTTGATGCAACTTGTAAGAAGGACGCGCAAATGAAGCCATGGGGACAAAGAGCTGAAAATCCCGCTCTGAATAACAGAGAGAACGACTTACTCTACTATAACGGTAGAAGGGGGGGACTGAGGCAGAACACGCTCGTGATCAAACATGCAGCAACTGTGCGTTAAAATTACACAAAGGATGATGAAATCATAGGCTATGTAACAATATATATTATATATATATATATATATATATATATATATATATATATATATATATATATATATATCCCATGGGTGCTGGGCGAGGCATTGCACTGGGAAGCTACTAAGCGTACCGCCCTCCGCCTATCGGCTCATAGTCGCGAAGCTCATTGTTCCTTATCCGGTTGTTCCATAATTTATAGACTTAAAAAATCCCAGTTCTTTCAAATACTCGGGACTTTGGCTCCAATGGGATATATATATATATATATATATATATATATATATATATATATATATATATATATATATATATATATATATATATATATATATATATATATATATATATATATATATATATATATATATATATATATATATATATATATATATATATATATATATATATATAGTATATACTATATATTATACAGTATATACTATAATATATTGTAATATATTTATTAATATAGATAAATAAGCACGAATATTCTTCTCTCTCTCTCTCTCTCTCTCTCTCTCTCTCTCTCTCTCTCTTTATTTGTCCATCTGTCTGTCTATCTATCCATCTATCTATCTCTAGCCACGTAGTACGGCACGCAGGGAGAGCAGTGCGTCCTCGGATATTGGACACTTCTGGTTAATCGTACAGGCAAGGGATTCATAAAGGGAAGTCAATTGGCCATCCCGGTGGCTGGCGGTGATCAGGTCTTGGTACTGAGTCGGGCATGCAGTAACAGGTTGGGTTCATACAGGAGGCGTTTTGAAATGGGTTAGTAGGTTGGCAGGGGGAGGAGTTCAGGATGAGTACGGGGCAGAGGTGAGTCTGATACTCGGATCTGTGTTGCTGCAAGAAGGGTTTTGGAATCAATCAGAGTTTAGAAATGAGAGTTTTGTAGAGGAAAACTGAGGAGTGGGGTAATGTCGCGGAACTGATGGAAAGGATAGGTTGGGAGAATGTTGGATGTGCCAAAGGCAGGTGAGTTGAGTAGGTCAAGAAAGGGAAAGAGATGGGGTGAAGCATGAGGGCTCGGGAACAGAAGAAGAATATAGACGAGAGAGTTGTGAATGAGTAAGAAGGAATATTCGGAAGGAACACGTGAGGTGCGGAACCAAAGTTGTGAAGGGTGGAAAGACAGAGAGAAAGAGAGGAGGACTACGTGGTTGTGGACAACCATGTTATACGAAGGTTCGAATGTGGAATAGAATGGGGGGAGAGAGAGAGAGAGAGAGAGAGAGAGAGAGAGAGAGAGAGAGAGTATTTCATAAAGGGAGTGGTTATCTGAGGAAAGGAAGAAGTGATTATCTGATGGGAGGGAAGGTATCATATCTGTGGAAAGGAGGGAGAAATATCTGAAGAGAGATGGGAGTGAAAATATCTGAGGAGAAAGAGAGGGGGAGGGATATTTGAGAGAAAAGGAGAGGAATATGTGAAGACAAGCCAGAAAAGGAATGGTAAAAAGGGAGAAGGGGTGAGAAGTATATGGGCTGTAAGTACGGAGGAATGAGAAGGAGTATCTAAAGAGAGTTGGATGAAAGAGTATCTTAGGAGAATAAGCGGGAAGAATAGGCCTATTTGAAGAGAGTGTAAAGGGTGAAGTGGGGGAAATTAGAGGTAGAGGTAGTATAGATGACAGACGGCAAAGAAAGTTGGAGAAGAAGTAGAAATTTGAGACATTAAACAGAATGTGGAAATGCTGAAGATATGATGAGGACCGAAAGAAATTGGAGAAATGGGATAAGGTGTAGAAGGGTGTGGGAGCACTGGATGAAGAGGAGGAGAATCAAAGAAAATGAAGGGAGGGAAAAGCATATAACAGAAAAGAACTCAAAATGAGATTGCAGACCGTTTGGTAGAAAAGAGATGATTAGGAGGAGAGGGCGACGATAGCTAATAAGAATAAAGTTTGGGAAGAAGAGAAAATGAAATGGAGAACTCGAGAGAAAATGCGAAAATCATTGTCGAGGGAAAAGTAAAAGAGGAATGAGAAAAGTTCTGAGGATGGTATTGGGAAGATGGAGTATAGGGAAAAGGGGTACAAGAGACTGAAAATGTAAGAAACATCATATCTGAAAGAAAATGGTTTATGTACTATGAATTTCTCAAAATTTCTTTAACAACATCTTGAAGCTTCCTTGAAGGACTGAGAACGACAGGTATTAAAGGACTGCTAAGAGTAAGGATGAAATGATTGATTAGGAGAGGGATGGAAGGGTTAATATGAACAGGAATTGAATGATTGATAAGAACCTGGATGGTAGGATTGATGAAAGAAAGGATCGGATAACAATGGAAAGCAAATAGTGCTAGTTTTAGGAAGATGAAAAACTGAAAGTCAATAGGCTAGATGGTATGAGACAATGGGCACGTTTTGTAGCCTCACCCGCCCCTGCAATACTGTAAGTGAAAAGAAATAATTATTTCTGGCGGAGGCGGAGGAGCAATCTCCTTCGGTCCCACCCTCTATAAACTGGTCTTGGTGGAGCCTACTACTGTGCAAAATGTTGTGTGCCTACGTAAAACCAATGGCATTGTCACACCCTGGGGGCAGTCACCTCGTAGGGCAGTGGCCTCGTGGGCCTCACTCAGCCTAAAGCGTGACCGAGGTGAACGTCTAGCAGTGTGCGAAATTTCTTGTTTTCAGGTGAAAGCCATGACAGTGCATAAAGTCTCTGTCCAGAACTCACGGGGGCAAATCCCAGAAAGTGGGTGGCCTTTGGGGTTGCAACCTATCAAAGAAGTGGCCTCAGTATATGTCTATCATTGAACAAAATTTAATGTTCTTAGATAAAAAAGAATGGTACTGTCTTCCCTGATGTATCCCCGCCGCCTGAGGGGTGTGGTCAACGAGAGTTCCATCCTGCCTATAACGTTGGTGGGGTAAATACCTACCAATATGCAGTATTTCGTGTTCCTAGGTTACAAACTATGGCCGTGTGTAATGCCTTTGCCGGGACACCCAGGGATCGCCCATTTCTCAGTGAGGGGTGACGCGTGGGAGTACCACCCATACCTAAATGTGGCTGGGGTGAACACCTATCAGTAACTAAAACTTCATACACTTCAGCTAAAATCTCTGGCCGTGCATAACGATTTTACCTGAGGCCAGCGGGGACAACTCCCCTGGGAGGTGAGGCGACGATACTCGGAGTCTTATCACGCTTTATACCAGGTGCGAGCGAACCTCTATCATCATGCAAAAACTCGTATTTAGGTAAAAAAGAAAGAAAATGGATCTTCCCAACGGTTCTGATGCTGTTCCCATGAACACACTGCCTGAAACCTGGCACGGAGGTAGTCCTACCACTGCAAAATTCTTATTTGTTAACACTCCTCCCGTAAGACATAGACCTTATTCATCAAGAAAGTACAGTTACTCAGAGAGAGAGAAAGAGGGTGGGAGTGACACAGGGACTTAGGTTTCTTAGCCTGCCGTGGGATTTCATTCAATATTCCGGAATACAAGGCCACTACATCACCTAGGTTGCAACACTTACCTCTTTTAGGTGTTACCCTATGTACTCATTTTACATACTAGCACATATAGGGTGGATGGACATCTGAGTCGAATGACACCAGCTGCATGCACCAGGATTCAAACACTGGTGCTGACGGACTGGCAATTTTGCAGTCAGTGACACTGAACATTCAGCTGTGGGAAGTGTAAGAAGAAGAGGGTAATACGTTTAAAGCGTAGGAATAGAAAGATCAAGTTAACCCGTCACGTCCCGAGGTTTTCTGCACCTCCGACATCCCCCAGTCCCGAGGTATTTTCGATTTTTTTTTTTTTTGGCTAAAACCTTCGCTTTTGGTGAGAAACATCGAAAATTCATAGAGAAATCGCTCACCTGAGGTTTAAAGTGCCCAATCCAGGTAGGAGTTCCTCCTTACCTGAGTGGGTTTTCTAACATGCTGGCACCAAAGAAAACGAGTTCTATGGGAGGGTAACTATTTTATCCACTCATAAACGGTATTTATTTATTTACTTCGTACGAATGTATATGTAGTATGAGAGTATATTGGTTTTCAAGCAGTAATAAAGGCATTATAAGCATTGTTTCACTCACGAACTAATCACCATATCTGACCTTTTTTTGCCACATTACCTGATCATTATTTCTGGCTGTTTCTTCTTCTAATGCTATGTAAACATTGTCCTCCACATTGTCATCGATTGGGGAATCACTCTGGCCCTGAATATCTTTACTAGCCAGGTCACTGGTAACAGGTCCTTTGCCAAGACAATGGCATGAGGGGGGGAGGGGGGAGGTTATGCAGTGTAAGGCATTGTCCCTGCTTGGCATCTTGTAGAGGAATAGAGGAAGGTGTCCCGTGTATACATACGAAAAATCATGTGCGAAAATTGAAAATTGTGCAAATTAGGGACCTTGCGATTGCACGACGTACTGGTACGTCGCCGGGACTGGCAAATGCAAATCGTTGCAACGTACCCATACGTCGACGGGATGGGGCAGGTTAAAAAGAAAACCAATAAAAATGATTAAAGACTTGTGAAAGATGTCAGGAAAAGACCAGGTATTCTTTAAAGTGATTCATAGGGATAAGAAATCTGGAGAAAAAGGAACAGGGAAGAAAGCATAGGGAACAGAGAAGCACGACAAAGGAGGAACAGAGATAGAATGGCTGTCATGGTGGAAAACAAGAAGCACTAAATGTCGAGGAGAAAAATGTGCATAGAAAGAGGTCGAGGAAGAGCTGAGTGAGAGTAGGAAAACCGGTCAGGATAAGAGAGAAACAGGGAAGAAGGAATACGAGTAGGTGGAAAGTGGACGAGATATGGGACAGAGAGGGACAGAAGACTGGGGACGTTTAAAAGCCATCAAATCGAGAAATTGAAAGGGAATGGAATAACTGAGATGGTATGTGGATCTAAATTCAGAAATGAAGGAATAAACAAGACCAACATGAAGAGGGAAAAAGTGCAAAATCAGAGAAGAACAGAAAGGAAAGGCATGAGAAGGATGAAAAGAAAGACCTCCATTAAGTGATGCAGAACAGATGGGAAATAGAAAGGAAAGCTTAGGAGGGACAGAAGGGGAACAAGGAAGAGCAGTATAGAATAAGGAGGCAAGTGAGAATGGGAAAGAAGTGGGATCCAGCATGAATCTCAGGAGGGAAAGTAATAGGGAAAGGACTTATTAGGGAAGGTGGGGGTGGGGGGAAGAACAATCAGAAGAGAGAGATTTAGAGAGGGAGTGAGAGGAGGTGCGAAATGGAAGAAAGATAAAAGGAGAAAAGAGATAAGAAAATAAGTGAGAGCTGCTGAGTGATATGGGCGAGATGAGGACTGGTGAGAGAGGTGTGAGACGTGAGGGCTCGTGAGATGCGGGAGGTGAAGACTTTGGAGAGAGATGGGGCAGAAGTAGGGAAGGGGTGCAAGTTGTTGTGCAAAGATGGCAAGATCCGGGGAAGGGAAAGAGGATATAACAGAGAAAAAGGGAATGAAAGAGGGGGAGAGGTTGAAGCAGAGACAGGAGAGAGAATGAAAAAAAAAAAAAAAAAAAAACGTACAAGAAACCGGGAAAAGGGAATGGAGGAGAGAGAGAAAATAGGTAGTGGGTGAAGAAGATGGCATGGAAGGGAAAGGGGGAAAGGAAGAGAGAGGGTCTGTAGGGCATAAAAGAGCGCTGAGAAGAGGGGAAAAGGAAAGAAGATAGCTAGAGAAAAAAAAAAAAGAGGGAGGAAGGGACGAGAGGGCGGTGGAAGAAGAAAATCTAGACAGGGAAAGTGTGAAAGAATGGAAGAGAGAGACAATGAATGGAAAAGAGAAGACGTGGAAGGCGGTTTGGAGGTATGGATAGATAGCGACGGAATATTAGGCAGAAGTGAAAAAGGGGTATGGGAAGCAGGAAACGAGGAAGAGGGCCTGTGGAGAAAGGAAGGCAAGGATTGGAATGGAGAAGGGATTAAAGAGAAAAAGAAGAAAGAGCTGCTGGGAAGAGGGAAAGGGTAGGGGGAGGGATTGAAAGAGAGGGTGAGCGAGGAAGGGATGCACAAGCACTAAGCTGTGACTCGTGATGCCTATAATCATGGCCGCAGATGGCAGGAGAGGTCTTATACGTTCCCGGCAGCCTGAAACACAACACACTTCCCAGGGTTCATATTGGGCTCACACCGCTTTCGTAATATCTTCTAGCCTGCCCTGTCTTGAGGATAAATCGTTCGCCAAGAGCTTCTAGTCTATGTGTATTAGACCTGTTCAGAATACTGTATAGCAACTGGTGGTTTAGTAGGTAATTATGGTGTTCCAATCGGATTGAGCCTGTGTAGGTTTATATCCAAGGAATGGTTAAGGTTTATTGCTCACGTAATGACACTCAGGGATGGGTGAGGCTGGTCACTCTGATCTTAAATGTCAGGACCAACTTGCCTAACCCCGGGCTTCTACGCTCCTCATGGGGCAACATAGGACTGGATGGTGGATATATATATATATATATATATATATATATATATATGTATATATATATTAATTTACTGTATAGCTTACTATTCTGATTTTTTTTTTTTTTTAAGGGAAAAATCCAAATATCACAACCATTTTCATCTCAGATGAAGGAAAACCCTGCCTCAACGATTATGAAGTTTTAGCGTCTGGACAAAAAAAAAAAAAAAAAAAAAAAAAAAAATTGTCGTAACAGATGGACCTGCAGTTTTGCCTATATGTTCCTTAATATTCTAACTAGGACATTATAAATGGTTCCACGGAATTGCTCATTTTTTTTTTTTTTTCAAGTGGCATAAAGATATTCTGTATAAATATGAATATTGTTACTATTATTATTGAATAATAACAGGGAAATGTGTAAGTTTCACAGAATTCCTGATAACAGTAGGATTACTATGTGTCTAATACTTTATAAGGTCAAAATACAGTTCAAAATAAATTTCTAGTACCAGTTCAGCTTAAAATATTTCCATGCAGACTATGCTTGTATGGTAAATAAACATACAATGACTGTTAATGTATTAAAATGAAAGAAAAGCATTCAGGAGCCGAATGCTAATCGCCCGCCGGAATATGCTATTGGCGAAAGTTCAAGATTTTGGCCATATCTTGATACTCTGAAGGTTTCATGTTGGTAGCTCTAGCCGTTCAAGATAAAATGGTGCTAAAGGCGGGCGATAAAAACTGGTTGACCTTTGACAGCCATTTTGGTGACCTTGACCTTGATCCCGAGTTCCCAATTTCGAACTTGTCCAAGATTTTGGCCATATCTTGATACCTTGGTTTCATGAGATATAATGGTGCTAAAGGCTTGCAATAAATAATAGTTAGCCTTTGGCAGCCATTTTGGTGACCTTGACGTTGACCCCAATTGCCCATTTTCGAACTCGGCCAAAATTTGGCCATATCATACCCTGAACATTTCATGTTGACAGCTCAAACCATTCATGAGATACGAGGTGCTACCCAAAAGTTCCAGTAATTTGAATATTGTAGGAAAATATGTTACCATACCTCCTAGTTCTCACTGTCACCTTTGAAGTAATCCCCTTGGGCATGTATACAGTGGTCCCAGAGTTTTTTTCACGAGTCCATGCATCCCTGGAAGGCTTCAGGCATGATGGTCTTGAGCACCTCCTGCAATTCTGTCTGGATCTCCTCAATCGAGTCAAATCGATGCCCATTCAGTAATAATTTTAGACTGGGAAACAGGAAAAAGTTGCAGGGGGCAGGGTCAGGCGAATAGGGTGGGTGAGGAATGACTACTGTTAATGGAAGCCAAGAACTGCCGGAAAACAATTGACGAGTGGGCAAGGGCGCTGTCATGATGCACGACCCAGTCCTTGTTCCTCCACTGTTCTGGATGTTTGCAGCGGATGTTCTCCATCAGACGCTGCAAAATTTCACAATAAAACTTTCTGCTGACAGACTGACTGGGTGGGACAAATTCCTCGTGAACAATCCCTTGGATATTGAAGAAAACGATCAACATCAATTTGACGTTGCTGCGAACTTGACTTGCTTTTTTCCATTGCGATGACTGGTGCTTTGTCTCTGGGTCATAACCATAAACCCATGATTCGTCACCAGTTATGACCTTGGAGATGAAGGTTGCGTCATCTCTGACCTGAATTTTGAGCTCTCTTTTTTTTTTATATGAGGAAGAAAGAACCAAAGGCCGTGAACCCGCAACTGTTGTTCCTTCCAAGAGAAAAACAATACAAGAGAGAGCCAAATTCAAGATCCGATCATTTCGAGATGCCTGGACACACTGCATTTGAAAGACTGGAGATCATAGGAAGCAGGAAATACAGACAGAGGGAGACAGTTCCAGAGGTGACCTGTTGCATAAATGAAGGACTTGGAGTAACGGTTAACTCTTGCATTAGAGAGTTGGACAGAAAAAGGATGAGAGTTTGCTGCTAGACGGGTGCTACGCACCCGTCGTAGAGGTGGAGGAATGCATGCAGATAGTTCAGAGGAGCAGTGACCATTGAAGTGGCGATAGAAAAGAGATAAAGATGCAACAGTGCAATGAAGAGACAGAGGTTGAAGGGAGTCAGTAAGAGGAGGAGAGTTAATGAGACGAAAAGCCTTTGACTCCACCCTATTGAGAGAGCTGTATGTGGGGAGCCTCCCCACACATGAGAGTTGTACTCCATACAGGGGAGGATAAAACCCCTGTATAGAGTCAACAATTGTGCAGGGGTAAAGAAGGAACGGAGTCAGCTTAACAAACTGCAATGCGATGTGCCTTCTGCTCGTCACTCAGTAGTCTTGGCACAAATTTTGTGGCGATGCGTCTCGTGCCCAACACGTCTGACAAAATGCGTTGCACGCTCCCGTGCGACAATCCAGCGATATCACAAACATCATGGATAGTTCGTCTACGATCTGCAAGGATAGCCTGACGAACATTCCCGACATTTTCTGGTGTTGTTGCTCTTGACTGTCGTCCAGAACGGTCATTGTCCTCGATGGACGTTCGTCCTTCATTGAACTGTTTGTACCAGAAAAATGTTCTGCTTACGGACATGGCATTGTCACCAAAGGCTTGCTGAAGCAATCAGTGAATTTCTGCAGGTGTCTTGTTGATCTTGAAGCAGGACTTGATGCAGGTTCTTTGTTTTGTGAAGTCTGCCATTGCAAAACCGCCAAACCATCTACACACCATGTTACAATTGTAAGCGTAGCTCAACAACACGTCTGCTCACAGACACGACCAGGAACACACTTATGCACAAGGGGTGCTGCCGACTCCTCCTAGCAGCAAAAGGCAAACCTGCAAACGGTTGGCTCCCTCTGTTGAAATGACTGGAACTTTTGGGTAGCACCTCGTATAATGGGAACACACACACACACACACACACACACACACACACACACACACACACACACACACACACACACACACACACACACACACACACACACACACACACACACACACACACAGAGGCAGGCAGGCAAAAACTTTATCTCTCCGCCTTGTAAGGCGGGCGATAATAACTAATTTAAGAGAACTCGCCCTAAAACATAGCTAAAACCAGGCCATAATTCTCTCGCCATGGGGCAGTATTTATCACATATTCTGTATTGGCAAGCTGCCAAAACATCTTGCCCTACTTCTCAGTTCTTGCACTAAAACAGGCCTCGTTTTTCTTTGTGTAATTATTATTGTCTCATGGCCGGCTCATATTAGCCCATGGTCTGCTAATACTGTTGTCTTGTATACATGTGTGTGTGTGTGTGTGTGTGTGTGTGTGTGTGTGTGTGTGTGTGTGTGTGTGTGTGTGTGTATTTTAATGTGGTTGTTTAGGTTTGTAGGATAAGAGTATTTGATCATTCTGTATTGTTGTCATCCACAGTTTGATGTTAATATTTTCTTGTGTGTCAATTATGTGTACAACATGCAAAAGATTTTTGTAGCAGGACCATGGGGGCTCCTGAACTGGGACTGTCTCAGCAGCCTACTCCAAAATAAGTTAAAGTCTCACACCCTGCCACTTGGTCAACTACAGAGACCTTTGGTTTTCCAAATGATTCTATTAGTTGTTCCCATTGCCAACCAACAGACAGGATTTCAAAATTTCTTACACTTAAGGAACTCTCCTGAGTTTTCAGGACAGTGTAATGATAAGAATTTCTTTACATAATTAACTGTTGATGCGGTTTTTCCATTCTGGCAAACTGCTAGAATAAAAACTGTCACAAGACAAAATGCAATGTTGCATTTCATGGAGCTTACTGATAAACACAGAAAACTGTGTAGAAATAAAATTAGAGAAAGCTACAATAGAGCTGTTTTTTGAGAAAGAACTAGATGAGCTTTTTGATAGTGGGACCTCTGATGTTACTAAAAAAAATCAAGAAAAAAAAAATTTTTACCCCCCCAAAAGAAAGAACAAATAAAGATGAGGACATTCGGTTTTATCAGGGTCAGAAATGTGAGAGAACAGCACATAAAGTCTGGTCATGACAAAGCATTTGAAGAAACGCAACCCATCTGATCCAAAGGAAATAAAAACGGAAGAGGGTGCTAGGAAGAAGTATAAGGCCACTGTGTCAAGTCATGTGGAAGTAGGCCTATTGCTACCAGATGATGGCGATACCAGCAGTGAGTCCTCTGCTTCTGATGCTAACTAAGGGCCCATTCCTGGTTGTTCCAAGCAACCAAATGAAGTTGCTATACCACTGTACTTTTCCAAAAAGATCATGGAATCAGAGGAAATCTGCAGCACTGCTGACAGACTTTCTCTGTTAAACCACAGTCAGATTCATCTGTTCTTATCCTCCAGCCGCCGTGATTTCCAGGCCGTAGCCCACTCCTCCTTACGAGGGATTTTCGAGATTTTGGCAAAAATACCCTTACTTCAAACCCTAATATCTGCCAAACTATAATAACTGGAGATGCAAATAAATGCTTATAAAACCCATCAACTCTTCCTCTTTCCAATGAAGGTATCCCGAGGTCTCTAAGTGGTTCGGTCGATGAGTAATGATGAGTTGAAGACGAGTGGTTTTTCACGTTTGGCAGGGAGAATCCGACCGTGCGCCACTGGCCGTGGCCTTCGGTGGCTAGCATTGGCAGCACTGACCGGAATGGTGATCGTAACACTGCCTATGTGGCCTTGGATGGAATGGGTAAATTCCACTTGCTTCCAAATTTCTCCTTACTCACCATCGTAAGGATGAGTCAGCACCCTGTCCACGTGGCTCCCCAAAAGGTTTTCCGCCCATTTCATAGTGCCACTATGCCCCGTAGATGTGTGAGAAAAGAAATATCTTTTCGTTTTTCTGAACACACTTCTTCTGTCATTTATAATATTTTCCCTTTCCTACGACACTTATAATTGCACTTGACATCACTATTACAGGTAATTGCACTTTGACAAGTAAATGTTGTGGCTGGCTAACATATTATCGTTGAGTATGAGGTAATTATTTGTACTATAATTCAGACTGATTTGTACTAATCAAGGTTATCGTGAATATCTTATGTTATACACACATTACTTGTACTTCACATCACAAATACACTGATACTCATTTAGTACAATTCTCCAGAGTATCGAGTGAAACAATTTAGTTATAGCCGACCAGGTATTTTTCTTTCTGGCCCGCTCACAAGTGTTTTTTTTTTTTTTTTTCAGGTAACAGATATGATACATTGATGCTTATATTGAGCACAATTTTCCTGAGTATCAAGTGAAATAACTGTATTACAGCCAACTCCCCGCACAGTTGTTGACTTTATACACGGGTTTTATTCGCCCCTGTTTAGAGTACAACTCTCAAGTGTGGGGAGGTTCCCTACATACAGCTCTTCTCAGTAGGGTGGAGTCAAAGGCTATTCGTCTCAACTCTCCTTCTCTTACCGGCTCCCATCAACCTCTGTCTCTTCACCGCACTGTTGCCTCTTTATCTCTTTTCTCTCGCTACTTCAGTGGTCACTGCTCCTCTGAAATGTGCTTGCATCCCTCCACCTATATGGTGGGTGCATAGCACCCGTCTAGCAACAAACTCTCATCCCTTTTCTGTCCAGCTCTCTAATGCAAGAGTTAACCGTTACTCCCAGTCCTTCATTTATACAACAGGTCAACTCTGAAACTGTCTACCTCTGTCTGTATTTCCTACTTCCTATGATCTCCAGTCTTTCAAACACAGTGTGTCCAGGCACCTCGAAATGAATGGATCTTGAATTTGGCTCTCTTCTGTATTTTTTTTTCTTGGAAGGAACGTTTTGCGGGCTCTGCCTTCTTCCTCACATAAAAAAATGAAAAAGGTACTTTTGTTTCTGGCTCACTCACAAGTGGTTTTCTTTCAGGTAACAGGTAGGCTAACTCAAGGTATTTCCAAAAATTTTTTCACCATTATCCAATAAACAGTAACACGTTTTGCACTGCACTTGTGGAACATATTATAAAACATTTATATCATAGCACTTACTATATATCTCTTATAATATCACATTTCACTTATTTATAATAATACACAAACTTGTGCATTCTAGTGCAATATTTACATTTTCCCACAAACCTACTCAGTATTCACTCTCGGAGTGATACTCGGAGAAACATTTAGGGCATAGGGGGACCATGCACTCTGCACATTGGTATGAGGTCTCTTTTTGTGCTGGGAGATGACGTTTGGTCATGTGACAGACGTGGCACTGCCTGTAGGCCAGACAACCTGCTCTGGTACGGCTATTCTCCTCCATCTTGTGTCACCGGAAATACTCAGCACATCTGAGCCTGTCCGCTGTAGCCACTGTCCCCCGCCTACCACCTAGTACCTGAGCAGTTGAATATTCCTCAAGGAGTTTGTGTGCCAACTCTCCCTCAAACTCTTGCAGAAAGAGAGGTTTCCTGACAATCTCTTGAACAGTATGTAACTGTTCAGCACGGCGATATCAAGAAGATGTAAAAACACCTTCTTGTACCATCTGCAGGGCTTCTGTAGGAAATCAACCTCACAAATCTGCATGTCCGACTTAGCAACCAGCCGCATGTTGATATTATAATCATTGACGGTATCTGGCTTTATCACGGGTTCCCTGGTCCTGTAGTCTGGTTTCCCAGTTTCTTCCAACACACCCTTATGTACTGTAGACAACATGTTAACCCATATCTTGTCATACCAGAAAAGGGCTAACATGTTGCCACATTTCTTGGTCAGAAGTGCTACTTTCTCAGTATTTGCCGGAAATACTGATAAATTCTTAGTGTTGACCCTAACAGTTCCACATGACCCAGTGCCATGGTCAAGCAACTACTTGGTGAACACCAGGGAAGTGTAATGATTTTCGGTATACAGAATGTGGTGCCTGTTGAAATACCTTTCCACAAGCACTTCCACTACCGATGCAGAGAACCCATGAGGATCATCACTAGGTATATCAACATGTTGCTGAATAAACTATCACATCCAGCAAACATCCAGTTTTGCAGTCACAAAGCACAAAGAATTTGAGGCCAAATCGTGATGCTTTGATGGCACATACTGAATAAATGCCAGCCTTCCCCTGAATAACACCAGCAACTTGTCAATAACCACTTTCTGAAATGGACGAAATACCCTGGAAAATTACTCCTTGAGCATTGTTAGGATTGGTCTTATTTTCCATAACCTGTCTTTCGGTGCAGGCCCGTAATATCTGTTGAAGTGAAGGAACTTTAGGATGGCCAGGCACCCGTCATGGGCCATACACTTGCCGAAGACTGGTGTGGCCACGAGTTCATCAACCAACCAATGGTCATGAAGCACGTTTTCTTACAGGCGCCTCAACATGGTAAGGGCGAGCCACACAAACATCTCCCCCATCTCCACAGGTTTCCAGTCTCGCATGTCCATGCTCTCACTAGCAGCCATGTCCAGCCACCGCACACACATGGGCTGGTGAAAACTGATCTTCTCCTCCAGGTATTGCATGATAGCAGTCATGAAAATGACCCTGAACAAACTGCTAATAGTCCAGGGCCTGGGGGGAAGCTCGTCTTCCTGCACACCTGCACCCTCCTCATCAAATGCCGGCACAGACGTCTCAAAGCCGGCACCATCCTCCCACACAAAGGTATCGACTCTACCCACACGTGGCAGAGCGGGCCGTCTGGCAGTTCCAGGGCGTTTCTTTATCACTCCTGCACGCCCATGGGCAGGGGTTGAGGGGGAAGGAAAGGGAGAGGTGTGGGAGGTGGGGGAGTCAGTGGGTGATGACTCATCTGACATGGAACTTCCCTTGTGAGATGCTCGGTGCTGCATATCTCCATGTGGGGCCTGTGTGGTAAATATTACTCCCAAAGAGCCTGGTTGTGGAGAATCAGCCCTTAAGGTGGCAGGCTGAGGTGTTGGGGACAGCTGAAGGAAGGGACTTTGGCGAGCAGGTGGCGAGAGCATTGGAGAGGCGGCTCTTCAGTGTTTATTCCGGAAATGACCGCCAGGTCCAGGGTCACCTTCCCAATGTTCTGGGTCATCAATCGCGTCCTCCTCGCCGAATTCATCACTTTCATAGGCTCTTCCCCTTTCGTGAAGAAGTTTCAGAGCCTTCCCTGGCATTGGAGAGCAGGTAGGGGACAGAGGGCACGAGACGTCACCCTCCACGTGGTGATTTTTCCTCTCCTTCAAGGATGTGCTCTTGCTGAGTGTCCATGAAGACATGGTGTCATCCAAGGCACATCCAATTGCACTATCATTTAGCCCTTTCCCCGGAACTAAGGGCAGAACTTTCGCGGGGAGGGGTCAATGAGGCGATGGGCCCTTCACACGATGCCAGGGAACTGGATGATGATGAGGAAGAAGACATGGCTCTGCACGCTACCACTCCTACGTACAGACTGAACTGCGCAACCACGGGGTACCTGGGGATCCTTCCTACCTGGTCGGTATCATAGAAATTGGTCGCGAGTTCAACGGGTGGCAGGAAGGTGAGTGTGGTATATCACGTTAGCCAGTGGCACTCCGCACCCTGAATCATGACGGCTATACAAGTCAGCCGGCGGCTAGGGGTTGAAGCTGGTGGTGCTAATCTGAATGCTTTCATCATATCAAAATCTACTACTTGTTGGAGCAGAATGATGATGAGATGCAACCTAAATGAGGTGCACATGGCTGAGTTCAATAAATATTCTCCCACATGTGGGGCTTTGCATTGGGATGGAGAAGTATTAAGAAAAACAAGCAGTTCCACTCCTGGTTCCTCAACTGAAATTACTGCAGTTCTGTTTTCTGACCTTCCTTGCACTCCATCAACTGACAGCTCAACTGGAGAGTCACAAGCCAATACTTTGAGGGAGCTGTTAACAGCCTGGGATGTAGCAAAGTTGTAGCTCTTGTGTTTGATGTAACTTCAGATAACAGCAGTATTCTTAAAGGCACAGCAAAACTGTTGGAGGAAAAGATTGGACAGATAGTTTTTTTTTTTTTTTTATCTTCCTTGTTGCCATCATATGTTGGAAATTATATTTGGTGCTGTGTGGGACAAAGTATTTGGAAAGGTGAATACCCCTGAATCCAATATTTAAACAGTTGCATGCAGCCTGGGCAGATATCAGCAAAGAACAATACAAAATCCTGAAGATAGGGAAAACTAAGCTGAAATCTTTGCTAGAGAAAAAGAAAGTAGATGTTTTGGAATTATTAACAGAAATGCTGTTATCATCACACCCTCCCAGAGCAGACTACCATGAAGTTGCAGAACTCACCATCATTCTCCTTGGTAAGGAACCTGCCTGTGGCAAAAGATTCTAGAGACCTGGTGCTATTCTCTAAGCCAAGTGGATTGCAAGAAATCTGTACTGTATGAAGGCTTTTATGTTTTCTCATGGACTAGGATATGATGATGTGACTGGCAAAACTTAAAAATAATTAGCATGTTTCTGGCCTTGTTTTACACCTCCAAATGGATGACTGTATAATCTGTTGCAGATGGTCCATTAAATGACCTGGAGTTAACACAAGAAATACTCAAGAACAAAAAATTTGATGAGGTTGCCAATATTATACTGGATAAACTGAAGAACCAAAGTTCGTACTTGACTCAGGAGGTTGCAGCTTTCACCCTTTTTAGTGAAAATGAGAAAGTGACTAAAGATCTGAAAGAAAGAAAGGCAGCCAAACTGCAGCACTGCCCCACCAGAAAGCATCAAATGTGGAAAACCAGTATTCCTGTTAACATCTCAAACAACAGCAACTGTTGACTTCATAGGTCCGGATTCCCACTTTGTTTTCCATGCTTAAATAATAGGATCAGAATGGCTGAGCTAACCTTGTGAATAATGGCCACAAGATGAGGTTTTCAGTACGATTAGGCATTTTGTCAATGCAGTCAAAGTGGCAAATGATATTGCTGAGAGAGACATCAAGATGATGACTGATTTTGCTAATGTACTGTACCACCACAGACCCATCACAGTTTGCCTGCCTTCTCCAGACTGTGAAAATATACCAAAAACACTTTGAGAATTTCAGAAAAGAAACCCGTCATAATAATTCTGATTGACACCTGCCTATTGTTACATCATGAAGTGAAAATATCAAATTTATACATATTACTGATATAATTTGATAATAATAGTAATATATTCATCTTTATATACGAATCATTACACTCTCTGGAAGAAATTTTTTAGCTTTACAGTGGTAGCCTTTATAATGTCCTAGGTTGAATATTAAGGGAGATTTAGCAAAAAACTGCAAGGCCATCAATTACGAAAAGTGAAATGCGTGGCTTTAACAGTGCTCCCGAAGAATACCATAGTATCCCCGACGACAGGGCGAACCAGGAACAACAGAGTTTGCCCACAAACACGCCGACACCCCCACACGGACCCCACGGGGTAGCCGCCACCAGCCACCACCACTCCGGGCAACAGCGACGCATGTCAGCCCGGGCCGTGCGCCCCTGTGACATGCAGCCACCACGCCGCCGCCACCGCAGGCGAAGGACACTACCTTCGCGTGGCGGAATCACTGAGCTAGCTAGGGGTGGAGTTAGAACTCAAACTCCAGACGGCGCCCCTCTGGTAGAGACGATCTATGGTCACTCCCAAAGTGTTTCGGTAGAGATGATCAATGGTCGCTCCCGCAGTGTTCAGGTAGAGACGATCAATGGTCGCTCCCACAGTGTCCAGGTAGAGACGATCAATGGTCGCTTCCTTAGTGTTCCGGTAGAGACGATCAATAGTCGCTCCCACAGTGTCCAGGTAGAGACGATCAATGGTCGCTCCCTTAGTGTTCCGGTAGAGACGATCAATGGTCGCTCCCACAGTGCCCAGGTAGAGAAGATCAATGGTCGCTCCCACAGTGCCCAGGTAGAGACGATCAATGGTCGCTCCCTTAGTGTTCCGGTAGAGATGATCAATGGTCGCTCCCACAGTGTCCAGGTAGAGACGATCAATGGTCGCTCCCTTAGTGTTCCGGTAGAGACGATCAATGGTCGCTCCCACAGTGTCCAGGTAGAGACGATCAATGGTCGCTCCCTTAGTGCTCCGGTAGAGACGATCAATGGTCACTCCCAGTGTCCAGGTAGAGACGATCAATGGTCGCTCCCTTAGTATTCCAGTAGAGACGATCAATGGTCGCTCCCACAGTGTCCAGGTAGAGACGATCAATGGTCGCTCGCACAGTGCTCAGGTAGAGACGATCAATGGTCGCTCCCACAGTGTCTGGGTAGAGACGATCAATGGTCGCTCCCTTAGTGTTCCGGTAGAGATGATCAATGGTCGCTCCCACAGTGCCCAGGTAGAGACGATCAATGGTCGCTCCCATAGTGCCCAGGTAGAGACGATCAATGGTCGCTCCCTTAGTGTTCCGGTAGAGATGATCAATGGTCGCTCCCACAGTGTCCAGGTAGAGACGATCAATGGTCGCTCGCACAGTGCTCAGGTAGAGACGATCAATGGTCGCTCCCACAGTGTCCGGGTAGAGACGATCAATGGTCGCTCCCCCAGTGTCCAGGTAGAGACGATCTATGGTCGCTCCCAGCCTCATGAGACGATCTACGGTCGCTCCGAGGGCGTGCAAAGGAGAGGGACGTCTCTATGGCCCGAGCTTGAAATCCAAGCTCTCTGTCCCAGAACACCCCGGACAGGCCTCCTCGCCTCCCCCGGTCTCTGTTCTTTACGCCTGGCTCTAGAGCAGACGCACCTGTCGGGCCCCAGTGAAAGTCACTGCTGCAGTCCTCCCCTGACGGCGCCTCTAGACGTTGGAGACCGCAGCCCACCATCTCTCTCGGTCCTCCCCAGAACACCCGGGCGAGACCTCTCCACGCCCCCACGACGCCGGGACCTGACACAGAGGTTCCTGGAGCTATTTGGCCCCAGTCCCAAGGGCCACACGCCGGAGCCCAGTCCAGAATCCACAGGGAGTCCCGAACACGAGAGGACGCCCCTGCGAGCTGCCCCGTGCTCTCCCGGCTCGCCCTGCCTTGACGGTGCCCCTAGCTCAGCCGGATCACCAATGTCGTGCTCCTGTCTTTCTCCCTAAGAAAATACGGGTGATAATGTAACATAAGTGACTCTCTCCTAGAATAAGTATTGTGCAGTGAATCTATGTAATGCATATCGGGGTAAATCAGATCACAATGAGAAGTTAAAGGTCGAGAATGTGGACTAAGATCTGAGTGACTATATGTGCGAGTGCCACCCCGGATATCTATAAAGACATACCCCCATTGCTGTGAAGGAAGACTGTGAGAAAGGAATGTTAATAGTGTTCTATCTCTCCCCACGCTGAAACAAGATCTATTGGCTAGCCGCGAAGTAATATTGTGAAAGTAGTATTAAGGGTATTCCATCTTTCCCCACGCTGTGAAGCATGATTCTATGGACTATATCCGGAGGACATTTCTGACATATATGTAATTAATAAGCCTGTGCCTAAAAAGACATACCCCCATTACGGCGAAGGAATATCAAGAAAGGAAGTACTAATAATATTCCCTCCCTCCTCACACTACCCTTATAATCTTCTCTATTACTCGCTCTCGCTCCTAAAACTAAAGTAAGTGTAAATCAAGGCTCAGAGTCATTTGCCAAAGTATCTTAACTAGCGGAAACCATATAAACTCCCCTGCTAATATCTGTCGCCTTCCAATGTTACCATAACTTTCTCCACGCCGTCTTAAGTCACTCTCCGCACCTCCCCTATCTCCTCCTAGTGAGTCACAATCCCCCCCTCCCCCCCCTCCGCGCTGTGCGCGCACTTGAATTTACTGCACTCCTGATACACTAGGATTGTTGTGTTGTCATTAGTATCAAGAAGGCAAGTATCCTGCGAGATACACATATCCTAGATAAGGTTTTATATTGCTCTATATTGTGTTGTAATATCTGCTGAATTGTCTCGTGTCTGACTGTGGTAATATACGTGTACGGTGTTGCCGAGAGTTTTTGTGTCCTGCCTCACTTTATTGCACTAGCTCCGGTCTCGAAAGAGGACCCCGCTCCACGTTGGGTGAAATAGGAACGAGAAGTCGAGCCTAACTCTACCCAGCATTACAAAAAGTATGAGATTTTAAATTTCAGACATTAATTTTTATGGTTTTTGAGCCAGGCCTTGCCTTTATCTGAAACGAAAATGGTTATTTGGCTTTTTCAGGTCAAAAACCACAGGAATCAGTGCAATAGGCCACAAATTTCGCAAAAAAAATATATTCTTAATGGGTCCAATTGTACATGCATAGTATGGGAGAAAAATTTGGATACCATTCCGCATCACTTAGTGTGTCCTCTAGGCATGTCCCCACTTTCCTCTTCTCATCATCATCGTCATGAGGAAGCAAACGCTGTGGAGCGCATACACTCAATAACCCTCTAACTCCCCCCAACCATGTCCTTTCTTACTACCCTCCGGACAGCAACTCTTTCCCTCTCCATATATCTTTCGACATGAATGATCAACCTAGTCCAGCTATGAGTTCCGCGACCTTCCCCTTGGTCTCTCGCACCCGGGTAAATTTTCTCAGAGTTCACCCTGTGGGAAGAATCAGCCTCAGGAAAACGGGCCTCGTGCCCATTTAATTGGAACTGGCGCTAACATATTATATGGGTAATAGGCCTTGACTCATTCTCATATAGTCGCTCGTCACGTACCCAGTCGTACCAACGATATTCCATGATCCTGTGTAGGAACTTCATACCATATGAGTCAATTCGCTGCCACAAGTGACTGTTTAGTGTCCATGTCTCACAGCCACTGAGTAAGACAGGTAGCATCAGTGCCATGAAGATGCGAATTTTCGTTCTTCTGCATAAATAACGGCAACGCCAGATATTCTCCTCGCTGACATATTACAGAAAAATATCCTATGGGTAGAGAAACATTCCGTTTCTCCCAGTTGGAGAATATAACTAACAAAGTGAGACACAGAATAGGTAAAATATTACATCTTCTGTCATACATTCTTGTGCCTTAGCCTGGGCTCAGCCTTTAATTCTTCTGGTTGGAGAAAACTGGCAGCCAAAGTTTCAAACCGAACAAAAACTTGTTCATTGATAGCATGGTATTTCCTGGTTTGATAACACTGCACGAGGGACAACCTACAATAACTGCTACTCCTACAGTTTGCAATGATTTCGAACTACCAACAACGTATAGGTTCGGTAGGAAACTGATTAGTTTCTACATGCCAGGGCTGGGGTAGAAGGTGTGTAGAAATTATGGCTCAAGACTGTATCATTAGGGATATATTTGAAAGGTACCCTGGAAGAGAACAAATGTAAAATATCCATTTCTTAGTTAATGACATTATCTATCAATCTTTATCTATCCATACTGTTACGAGATGGGAGTAGGCAACACAAGATAACTAAATCTGACTACATAAAAACTAAGAAAAACAAAGGGATAAGGGAACTGAACAAATAGTTAAGTGATGAAAAAAAAAAAAAAAACTAACTCCAATCTCGCAACACAGGTCAGAAAGTAAATAAAATTAGCTGACGTTAGCAAGGGGAAATAAACACAATGAAAAAAAAAAAACTAATATAATACAAGCTAATGATATTTACAATATTTATATTGCGATAATGAAACACAAAAGAATGAGAAAAACAAGCAACCTGATAATACCCTGAATCATCACACTAAAGTCTGGGAACAAACTTGCAAACTGGCAAACTGGCAAATGCAAATCGTTGCAACGTACCCATACGTCGACGGGATGGGGCGGGTTAAAAAGAAAACCAATGAAAATGATTAAAGACTTGTGAAAGATGTCAGGAAAAGACCAGGTATTCTTTAAAGTGATTCATAGGGATAAGAAATCTGGAGAAAAAGGAACAGGGAAGAAAGCATAGGGAACAGAGAAGCACGACAAAGGAGGAACACAGATAGAATGGCTGTCATGGTGGAAAACGAGAAGCACTAAATGTCGAGGAGAAAAATGTGCATAGAAAGAGGTCGAGGAAGAGCTGAGTGAGGGTAGGAAAACCGGTCAGGATAAGAGAGAAACAGGGAAGGAGGAATACGAGTAGGTGGAAAGTGGACGAGATATGGGACAGAGAGGGACAGAAGACTGGGGACGTTTAAAAGCCATCGAATCGAGAAATTGAAAGGGAATGGAATAACTGAGATGATATGTGGATCTAAATTCAGAAATGAAGGAATAAACAAGATCAACATGAAGAGGGAAAAAGTGCAAAATCAGAGAAGAACAGAAAGGAAAGGCGTGAGAAGGATGAAAAGAAAGACCTCCATTAAGTGATGCAGAACAGATGGGAAATAGAAAGGAAAGCTTAGGAGGGACAGAAGGGGAACAAGGAAGAGCAGTATAGAATAAGGAGGCAAGTGAGAATGGGAAAGAAGTGGGATCCAGCATGAATCTCAGGAGGGAAAGTAATAGGGAAAGGACTTATTAGGGAAGGTGGGGGTGGGGGGAAGAACAATCAGAAGAGAGAGATTTAGAGAGGGAGTGAGAGGAGGTGCGAAATGGAAGAAAGATAAAAGGAGAAAAGAGATAAGAAAATAAATGAGAGCTGCTGAGTGATATGGGCGAGATGAGGACTGGTGAGAGAGGTGTGAGACGTGAGGGCTCGTGAGATGCGGGAGGTGAAGACTTTGGAGAGAGATGGGGCAGAAGTAGGGAAGGGGTGCAAGTTGTTGTGCAAAGATGGCAAGATCCGGGGAAGGGAAAGAGGATATAACAGAGAAAAAGGGAATGAAAGAGGGGGAAAGGTTGAAGCAGAGACAGGAGAGAGAATGAAAAAAAAAAAAAGAAAGAAAAACGTACAAGAAACCGGGAAAAGGGAATGGAGGAGAGAGAGAAAATAGGTAGTGGGTGAAGAAGATGGAATGGAAGGGAAAGGGGGAAAGGAAGAGAGAGGGTCTGTAGGGCATAAAAGAGCGCTGAGAAGAGGGGAAAAGGAAAGAAGATAGCTAGAGAAAAAAAAAAAGAGGGAGGAAGGGACGAGAGGGCGGTGGAAGAAGAAAATCTAGACAGGGAAAGTGTGAAAGAATGGAAGAGAGACAATGAATGGAAAAGAGAAGACGTGGAAGGCGGTTTGGAGGTATGGATAGATAGCGACGGAATATTAGGCAGAAGTGAAAAAGGGGTATGGGAAGCAGGAAACGAGGAAGAGGGCCTGTGGAGAAAGGAAGGCAAGGATTGGAATGGAGAAGGGATTAAAGAGAAAAAGAAGAAAGAGCTGCTGGGAAGAGGGAAAGGGTAGGGGGAGGGATTGAAAGAGAGGGTGAGCGAGGAAGGGATGCACAAGCACTAAGCTGTGACTCGTGATGCCTATAATCATGGCCGCAGATGGCAGGAGAGGTCTTATACGGTCCCGGCAGCCTGAAACACAACACACTTCCCAGGGTTCATATTGGGCTCACACCGCTTTCGTAATATCTTCTAGCCTGCCCTGTCTTGAGGATAAATCGTTCGCCAAGAGCTCCTAGTCTATGTGTATTAGACCTGTTCAGAATACTGTATAGCAACTGGTGGTTTAGTAGGTAATTATGGTGTTCCAATCGGATTGAGCCTGTGTAGGTTTATATCCAAGGAATGGTTAAGGTTTATTGCTCACGTAATGACACTCAGGGATGGGTGAGGCTGGTCACTCTGATCTTAAATGTCAGGACCAACTTGCCTAACCCCGGGCTCCTACGCTCCTCATGGGGCAACATAGGACTGGATGGTGGATATATATATATATACGAGTATATATATATAGATAGATAGATAGATAGATAGATAGATATATAGATATATATATAGATATTAATTTACTGTATAGCTTACTATTCTGATTCCTTTTTTTTCTTTTTTTTAAGGGAAAAATCCAAATATCACAACCATTTTCATCTCAGATGAAGGAAAACCCTGCCTCAACGATTATGAAGTTTTAGTGTCTGGACAAAAAAAAAAAAAAAAAACATTTGTCGTAACAGATGGACCTGCAGTTTTGCCTATATGTTCCTTAATATTCTAACTAGGACATTATAAATGGTTCCACGGAATTGCTCATTTTTTTTTTTTTTTTCAAGTGGCATAAAGATATTCTGTATAAATATGAATATTGTTACTATTATTATTGAATAATAACAGGGAAATGTGTAAGTTTCACAGAATTCCTGATAACAGTAGGATTACTATGTGTCTAATACTTTATAAGGTCAAAATACAGTTCAAAATAAACTTCTAGTACCAGTTCAACTTAGAATATTTCCATGCAGACTATGCTTTTATGGTAAATAAACATACAATGACTGTGTTAATGTATTAAAATGAAAGAAAAGCATTCAGGAGCCGAATGCTAATCGCCCGCCGGAATATGCTATTGGCGAAAGTTCAAGATTTTGGCCATATCTTGATACTCTGAAGGTTTCATGTTGATAGCTCTAGCCGTTCAAGATAAAATGGTGCTAAAGGCGGGCGATAAAAACTGGTTGACCTTTGACAGCCATTTTGGTGACCTTGACCTTGATCCCGAGTTCCCAATTTCGAACTTGTCCAAGATTTTGGCCATATCTTGATACCTTGGTTTCATGAGATATAATGGTGCTAAAGGCTTGCAATAAATAATAGTTAGCCTTTGGCAGCCATTTTGGTGACCTTGACGTTGACCCCAGTTGCCCATTTTCGAACTCGGCCAAAATTTGGCCATATCATACCCTGAACGTTTCATGTCGACAGCTCAAACCATTCATGAGATACGAGGTGCTACCCAAAAGTTCCAGTAATTTGAATATTGTAGGAAAATATGTTACCATACCTCCTAGTTCTCACGACTGTCACCTTTGAAGTAATCCCCTTGGGCATGTATACAGTGGTCCCAGAGTTTTTTCCACGAGTCCATGCATCCCTGGAAGGCTTCAGGCATGATGGTCTTGAGCACCTCCTGCGATTCTGTCTGGATCTCCTCAATCGAGTCAAATCGACGCCCATTCAGTAATAATTTTAGACTGGGAAACAGGAAAAAGTTGCAGGGGGCAGGGTCAGGCGAATAGGGTGGGTGAGGAATGACTACTGTTAATGGAAGCCAAGAACTGCCGGAAAACAATTGACGAGTGGGCAAGGGCGCTGTCATGATGCACGACCTAGTCCTTGTTCCTCCACTGTTCTGGATGTTTGCAGCAGATGTTCTCCATCAGACGCTGCAAAATTTCACAATAAAACTTTCTGCTGACAGACTGACTGGGTGGGACAAATTCCTCGTGAACAATCTCTTGGATATTGAAGAAAACGATCAACATCAATTTGATGTTGCTGCGAACTTGACTTGCTTTTTTCCATTGCGATGACTGGTGCTTTGTCTCCGGGTCATAACCATAAACCCATGATTCGTCACCATTTATGACCTTGGAGATGAAGGTTGCGTCATCTCTGACCTGAATTTTGAGCTCTCTTTTTTTTTTTATGAGGAAGAAGGAACCAAAGGCCGCGAACCCGCAACTGTTGTTCCTTCCAAGAGAAAAACAATACAAGAGAGAGCCAAATTCAAGATCCGATCATTTCGAGATGCCTTGACACACTGCATTTGAAAGACTGGAGATCATAGGAAGCAGGAAATACAGACAGAGGGAGACGGTTCCAGAGATGACCTGTTGCATAAATGAAGGACTGGGAGTAACGGTTAACTCTTGCATTAGAGAGTTGGACAGAAAAAGGATGAGAGTTTGCTGCTAGACGGGTGCTACGCACCCATTGTAGAGGTGGAGGAATGCATGCAGATAGTTCAGAGGAGCAGTGACCATTGAAGTAGCGATAGAAAAGAGATAAAGATGCAACAGTGCAATGAAGAGACAGAGGTTGAAGGGAGTCAGTTAGAGGAGGAGAGTTAATGAGATGAAAAGCCTTTGACTCCACCCTATTGAGAGAACTGTATGTGGGGAGCCTCCCCACACATGAGAGTTGTACTCCATACAGGGGAGGATAAAACCCCTGTATAGAGTCAACAATTGTGCAGGGGTAAAAAAGGAACGGAGTCGGCTTAACAAACTGCAATGCGATGTGCCTTCTGCTCGTCACTCAGTAGTCTTGGCACAAATTTTGTGGCGATGCGTCTCGTGCCCAACACGTCTGACAAAATGCGTTGCACGCTCCCGTGCGACAATCCAGCGATATCACAAACATCATGGATAGTTCGTCTACGATCTGCAAGAATAGCCTGACGAAGATTCCCGACATTTTCTGGTGTTGTTGCTCTTGACTGTCGTCCAGAACGGTCATTGTCCTCGATGGACGTTCGTCCTTCATTGAACTGCTTGTACCAGAAAAATGTTCTGCTTACGGACATGGCATTGTCACCAAAGGCTTGCTGAAGCAATCAGTGAATTTCTGCAGGTGTCTTGTTGATCTTGAAGCAGAACTTGATGCAGGTTCTTTGTTTTGTGAGGTCTGCCATTGCAAAACCGCCAAACCATCTACACACCATGTTACAATTGTAAGCGTAGCTCAACAACACGTCTGCTCACAGACACGACCAGGAACACACTTATGCACAAGGGGTGCTGCCGACTCCTCCTAGCAGCAAAAGGCAAACCTGCAAACGGTTGGCTCCCTCCGCTGAAATGACTGGAACTTTTGGGTAGCACCTCGTATAATGGGAACACACACACACACACACACACACACACACACACACACAGGCAGGCAAAAACTTTATCTCTCCGCCTTGTAAGGCGGGCGATAATAACTAATTTAAGAGAACTCGCCCTAAAACATAGCTAAAACCAGGCCATAATTCTCTCGCCATGGGGCAGTATTTATCACATATTCTGTATTGGCAAGCTGCCAAAACATCTTGCCCTACTTCTCAGTTCTTGCACTAAAACAGGCCTCGTTTTTCTTTGTGTAATTATTATTGTCTCATGGCCGGCTCATATTAGCCCATGGTCTGCTAATACTGTTGTCTTGTATACATGTGTGTGTGTGTGTGTGTGTGTGTGTGTGTGTGTGTGTGTGTATTTTAATGTGGTTGTTTAGGTTTGTAGGATAAGAGTATTTGATCATTCTGTATTGTTGTCATCCACAGTTTGATGTTAATATTTTCTTGTGTGTCAATTATGTGTACAACATGCAAAAGATTTTTGTAGCAGGACCATGGGGGCTCCTGAACTGGGACTGTCTCAGCAGCCTACTCCAAAATAAGTTAAAGTCTCACACCCTGCCACTTGGTCAACTACAGAGACCTTTGGTTTTCCAAATGATTCTATTAGTTGTTCCCATTGCCAATCAACAGACAGGATTTCAAAATTTCTTACACTTAAGGAACTCTCCTGAGTTTTCAGGACAGTGTAATGATAAGAATTTCTTTACATAATTAACTGTTGATGCGGTTTTTCCATTCTGGCAAACTGCTAGAATAAAAACTGTCACAAGACAAAATGCAATGTTGCATTTCATGCTGCTTACTGATAAACATAGAAAACTGTGCAAAAGTAAAATTAGAGAAAGCTACAATAGAGCTGTTTTTGAGAAAGAACTAGATGAGCTTTTTGATAGTGGGACCTCTGATGTTACTAAAAAAAATCAAGAAAAAAAAAAAATTTTACCCCCCCAAAAGAAAGAACAAATAAAGATGAGGACATTCGGTTTTATCAGGGTCAGAAATGTGAGAGAACAGCACATAAAGTCTGGTCATGACAAAGCATTTGAAGAAACGCAACCCATCTGATCCAAAGGAAATAAAAACGGAAGAGGGTGCTAGGAAGAAGTATAAGGCCACTGTGTCAAGTCATGTGGAAGTAGGCCTATTGCTACCAGATGATGGTGATACCAGCAGTGAGTCCTCTGCTTCTGATGCTAACTAAGGGCCCATTCCTGGTTGTTCCAAGCAACCAAAATGAAGTTGCTATACCACTGTTCTTTTCCAAAAAGATCATGGAATCAGAGGAAATCTGCAGCACTGCTGACAGACTTTCTCTGTTAAACCACAGTCAGTTTCATCTGTTCTTAACCTCCAGCCGCCGTGGTTTCCAGGCCGTCACCCACTCCTCCTTACGAGGGATTTTCGAGATTTTGGCAAAACTACCCTTACTTCAAACCCTAATATCTGCCAAACTATAATAACTGGAGATGCATATAAATGCTCATAAAACCCAACAACTCTTCCTCTTTCCAATGAAGGTATCCCGAGGTCTTTACGTGGTTCGGTCGATGAGTAATGATGAGTTGAAGACGAGTGGTTTTTCACGTTTGGCAGGGAGAATCCGACCGCGCGCCACTGGCCGTGGCATTCGGTGGCTAGCATTGGCAGCACTGACCGGAGTGGTGATCGTAACACTGCCTATGTGGCCTTGGATGGAATGGGTAATTTCCACTTGCTTCCAAATTTCTCCTTACTCACCATCGTAAGGATGAGTCAGCACCCTGTCCACGTGGCTCCCCAAAAGGTTTTCCGCCCATTTCATAGTGCCACTATGCCCCGTAGATGTGTGAGAAAAGAAATATCTTTTCGTTTTTCTGAACACACTTCTTCTGTCATTTATAATATTTTCCCTTTCCTACGACACTTATAATTGCACTTGACATCACTATTACAGGTAATTGCACTTTGACAAGTAAATGTTGTGGCTGGCTAACATATTATCGTTGAGTATGAGGTAATTATTTGTACTATAATTCAGACTGATTTGTACTAATCAAGGTTATCGTGAAAATCTTATGTTATACACACATTACTTGTACTTCACATCACAAATACACTGATACTCATTTAGTACAATTCTCCAGAGTATCGAGTGAAACAATTTAGTTATAGCCGACCAGGTATTTTTCTTTCTGGCCCGCTCACAAGTGTTTTTTTTTTTTTTCCAGGTAACAGGTATGATACATTGATGCTTATATTGAGCACAATTTTCCTGAGTATCAAGTGAAATAACTGTATTACAGCCAACTCTCCACACAGTTGTTGACTTTATACACGGGTTTTATTCGCCCCTGTTTAGAGTACAACTCTCAAGTGTGGGGAGGTTCCCTACATACAGCTCTCCTCAGTAGGGTGGAGTCAAAGGCTATTCGTCTCAAATCTCCTTCTCTTACCGGCTTCCATCAACCTCTGTCTCTTCACCGCACTGTTGCCTCTTTATCTCTTTTCTCTCGCTACTTCAGTGGTCGCTGCTCCTCTGAAATGTGCTTGCATCCCTCCACCTATATGGTGGGCGCATAGCACCCGTCTAGCAACAAACTCTCATCCCTTTTCTGTCCAGCTCTCTAATGCAAGAGTTAACCGTTACTCCCAGTCCTTCATTTATACAACAGGTCAACTCTGAAACTGTCTACCTCTGTCTGTATTTCCTACTTCCTATGATCTCCAGTCTTTCAAACACAGTGTGTCCAGGCACCTCGATATGAATGGATCTTTAATTTGGCTCTCTTCTGTATTTTTTTTTCTTGGAAGGAACGTTTTGCGGGCTCTGCCTTCTTCCTCACATAAAAAAATGAAAAAGGTACTTTTGTTTCTGGCTCACTCACAAGTGGTTTTCTTTCAGGTAACAGGTAGGCTAACTCAAGGTATTTCCAAAAAATTTTTCACCATTATCCAATAAACAGTAACACGTTTTGCACTGCACTTGTGGAACATATTATAAAACATTTATATCATAGCACTTACAATAAATCTCTTATAATATCACATTTCACTTATTTATAATAATACACAAACTTGTGCATTCTAGTGCAATATTTACATTTTCCCACAAACCTACTCAGTATTCACTCTTGGAGTGATACTCGGAGAAAAATTTAGGGCATAGGGGGACCATGCACTCTGCACATTGGTATGAGGTCTCTTTTTGTGCTGGGAGATGGCGTTTGGTCATGTGACAGACGTGGCACTGCCTGTAGGCCAGACAACCTGCTCTGGTACGGCTATTCTCCTCCATCTTGTGTCACCGGAAATACTCAGCACATCTGAGCCTGTCCGCTGTAGCCACTGTCCCCCGCCTACCACCTAGTACCTGAGCAGTTGAATATTCCTCAAGGAGTTTGTGTGCTAACTCTCCCTCAAACTCTTGCAGAAAGAGAGGTTTCCTGACAATCTCTTGAACAGTATGTAACTGTTCAGCACGGCGATATCAAGATGTAAAAACACCTTCTTGTACCATCTGCAGGGCTTTTGTAGGAAAGCAACCTCACAAATCTGCATGTCCGACTTAGCAACCAGCCGCATGTTGATATTATAATCATTGACGGTATCTGGCTTTATCACGGGTTCCCTGGTCCTGTAGTCTGGTTTCCCAGTTTCCTCCAACACACCCTTATGTACTGTAGACAACATGTTAACCCATATCTTGTCATGCCAGAAAAGGGCTAACATGTTGCCACATTTCTTGGTCAGAAGTGCTACTTTCTCAGTATTTGCCGGAAATACTGATAAATTCTTAGTGTTGACCCTAACAGTTCCACATGACCCAGTGCCATGGTCAAGCAACTACTTGGTGAACACCAGGGAAGTGTAATGATTTTCGGTATGCAGAATGTGGTGCCTGTTGAAATACCTTTCCACAAGCACTTCCACTACCGATGCAAAGAACCCATGAGGATCATCACTAGGTATATCAACATGTTGCTGAATAAACTATCACATCCAGCAAACATCCAGTTTTGCAGTCACAAAGCACAAAGAATTTGAGGCCAAATCGTGATGCTTTGATGGCACATACTGAATAAATGCCAGCCTTCCCCTGAATAACACCAGCAACTTGTCAATAACCACTTTCTGAAATGGACGAAAAACCCTGGAAAATTACTCCTTGAGCATTGTTAGGATTGGTCTTATTTTCCATAACCTGTCTTTCGGTGCAGGCCCGTAATATCTGTTGAAGTGAAGGAACTTTAGGATGGCCAGGCACCTGTCATGGGCCATACACTTGCCGAAGACTGGTGTGGCCACGAGTTCATCAACCAACCAATGGTCATGGAGCACGTTTTCTTACAGGCGCCTCAACATGGTAAGGGCGAGCCACACAAACATCTCCCCCATCTCCACAGGTTTCCAGTCTCGCATGTCCATGCTCTCACTAGCAGCCATGTCCACCCACAGCACACACATGGGCTGGTGAAAACTGATCTTCTCCTCCAGGTATTGCATGATAGCAGTCATGAAAATGACCCTGAACAAACTGCTCATAGTCCAGGGCCTGGGGGGAAGCTCGTCTTCCTGCACACCTGCACCCTCCTCATCAAATGCCGGCACAGACGTCTCAAAGCCGGCACCATCCTCCCACACAAAGGTATCGACTCTACCCACACGTGGCAGAGCGGGCCGTCTGGCAGTTCCAGGGCGTTTCTTTATCACTCCTGCACGCCCATAGGCGGGGGTTGAGGGGGAAAGAAAGGGAGAGGTGTGGGAGGTGGGGGAGTCAGTGGGTGATGACTCATCTGACATGGAACTTGCCTGGTGAGATGCTCGGTGCTGCATATCTCCACGTGGGGCCTGTGTGGGAAATATTACTCCCAAAGAGCCTGGTTGTGGAGAATCAGCCCTTAAGGTGGCAGGCTGAGGTGTTGGGGACAGCTGAAGGAAGGCACTTTGGCGAGCAGGTGGCGAGAGCATTGGAGAGGCGGCTCTTCAGTGTTTATTCCGGAAATGACCGCCAGGTCCAGGGTCACCTTCCCAATGTTCTGGGTCATCAATCGCGTCCTCCTCGCCGAATTCGTCACTTTCATAGGCTCTTCCCCTTTCGTGAAGAAGTCTCAGAGCCTTCCCTGGCACTGGAGAGCAGGTAGGGGACAGAGGGCACGAGAGGTCACCGTCCGCGTGGTGATTTTTCCTCTCCTCCAAGGATGTGCTCTTGCTGAGTGTCCATGAAGACATGGTGTCGTCCAAGGCACATCCAATTGCACTATCAATGAGCCCTTTCCCCAGAACTAAGGGCAGAACTTCCGTGGGGAGGGGTCAATGAGGCGATGGGCCCTTCACAAGATGCCAGGGAACTGGATGATGATGAGGAAGAAGACATGGCTTTGCACGCTACCACTCCTACGTACAGACTGAACTGTGCAACCGCGGGGTACCTGGGAATCCTACCTACCTGATCGGTATCATAGAAATTGGTCGCGAGTTCAACGGGTGGCAGGAAGGTGAGTGTGGTATATCACGTTAGCTAGTGGCACTCCGCACCCTGAATCATGACGACTATACAAGTCAGCCGGCGGCTAGGGGTTAAAGCTGGTGGTGCTAATCTGAATGCTTTCATCATATCAAAATCTACTACTTGTTGGAGCAGAATGATGTTGAGATGCAACCTAAATGAGGTGCACATGGCTGAGTTCAATAAATATCCTCCCACATGTGGGGCTTTGCATTGGAATGGAGAAGTATTAAGAAAAACAAGCAGTTCCACTCCTGGTTCCTCAACTGAAATTACTGCAGTTCTGTTTTCTGACCTTCCTCAATATAAGAGAGGTAGATTTCCTTGCACTCCATCAACTGACAGCTCAGCTGGAGAGTCACAAGCCAATACTTTGAGGGAGCTGTTAACAGCCTGGGATGTAGCAAAGTTGTAGCTCTTGTGTTTGATGTAACTTCAAATAACAGCAGTATTCTTAAAGGCACAGCAAAACTGTTGGAGGAAAAGATTGGATAAATAGTTTTTTTTTTTTTTTTTTTGTCTTCCTTGTTGCCATCATATGTTGGAAATTATATTTGGTGCTGTGTGGGACAAAGTATTTGGAAAGGTGAAAATCCCTGAATCCAATATGTAAACAGTTGCATGCAGCCTGGGCAGATATCAGCAAAGAACAATACAAAATCCTGAAGATAGGGAAAACTAAGCTGAAATCTTTGCTAGAGAAAAAGAAAGTAGATGTTTTGGAATTATTAACAGAAATGCTGTTATCATCACACCCTCCCAGAGCAGACTACCATGAAGTTGCAGAACTCACCATCATTCTCCTTGGTAAGGAACCTGCCTGTGGCAAAAGATTCTAGAGACCTGGTGCTATTCTCTAAGCCAAGTGGATTGCAAGAAATCTGTACTGTATGAAGGCTTTTATGTTTTCTCATGGACTAGGATATGATGATGTGACTGGCAAAACTTAAAAATAATTAGCATGTTTCTGGCCTTGTTTTACACCTCCAAATGGATGACTGTATAATCTGTTGCAGATGGTCCATTAAATGACCTTGAGTTAACACAAGAAATACTCAAGAACAAAAAATTTGATGAGGTTGCCAATATTATACTGGATAAACTGAAGACCAAAGTTCGTACTTGACTCAGGAGGTTGCAGCTTTCACCCTTTTTAGTGAAAATGAGAAAGTGACTAAAGATCTGAAAGAAAGAAAGGCAGCCAAACTGCAGCACTGCCCCACCAGAAAGCATCAAATGTGGAAAACCAGTATTCCTGTTAACATTTCAAACAACAGCAACTGTTGACTTCATAGGTCCGGATTCCCACTTTGTTTTCCATGCTTAAATAATAGGATCAGAATGGCTGAGCTAACCTTGTGAATAATGGCCACAAGATGAGGTTTTCAGTACGATTAGGCATTTTGTCAATGCAGTCAAAGTGGCAAATGATATTGCTGAGAGAGACATCAAGATGATGACTGATTTTGCTAATGTACTGTACCACCACAGATCCATCACAGTGTGCCTGCCTTCTCCAGACTGTGAAAATATACCAAAAACACTTTGAGAATTTCAGAAAAGAAACCCGTCATAATAATTCTGATTGACACCTGCCTATTGTTACATCATGAAGTGAAAATATCAAATTTATACATATTCCTGATATAATTTGATAATAATAGTAATATATTCATCTTTATATACGAATCATTACACTCTCTGGAAGAAATTTTTTAGCTTTACAGTGGTAGCCTTTATAATGTCCTAGGTTGAATATTAAGGGAGATTTAGCAAGAAACTGCAAGGTCATCAATTACGAAAAGTATGAGATTTTAAATTTCGGACATTAATTTTTATGGTTTTTGAGCCAGGCATTGCCTTTATCTGAAACGAAAATGGTTATTTGGCTTTTTCAGGTCAAAAACCACAGGAATCAGTGCAATAGGCTACAAATTTCGCAAAAAAAAAAAAAAAATTCTTAATGGGTCCAATTGTACATGCATAGTATGGGATAAAAATTTGGATACCATTCCACATCACTTAGTGTGTCCTCTAGGCATGTCCCCACTTTCCTCTTCTCATCATCATCGTCATGAGGAAGCAAATGCTGTGGAGCGCATACCCTCAATAACCCTCTCCCCCCAACCATGTCCTTTCTTACTACCCTCCAGACAGCAACTCTTTCCCTCTCCATATATCTTTCGACATGAATGATCAACTTAGTCCAGCTATGAGTTCCGCGACCTTCCCCTTGGTCTCTCGCACCCGGGTAAATTTTCTCAGTGTTCACCCTGTGGGAAGACTCAGCCTCAGGAAAACGGGCCTCGTGCCCATTTAACTGGAACTAGCGCTAACATATTATATGGGTAATAGGCCTTGACTCATTCTCATATAGTCGCTCGTCACTTACCCAGTCGTACCAACGATATTCCATGATCCTGTGTAGGAACTTCATACCAAATGAGTCAATTCGCTGCCACAAGTGACTGTTTAGTGTCCATGTCTCAGAGCCACTGAGTAAGACAGGTAGCATCAGTGCCATGAAGATGCGAATTTTCGTTCTTCTGCATAAATAACGGCAACGCCAGATATTCTCCTCGCTGACATATTACAGAAAAATATCCTATGGGTAGCGAAACATTCCGTTTCTCCCAGTTGAAGAATATAACTAACAAAGTGAGACACAGAATAGGTAAAATATTACATCTTCTGTCATACATTCTTGTGCCTTAGCCTGGGCTCAGCCTTTAATTCTTCTGTTTGGAGAAAACTGGCAGCCAAAGTTTCAAACCGAACAAAAACTTGTTCATTGATAGCATGGTATTTCCTGGTTTGATAACACTGCACGAGGGACAACCTACAATAACTGCTACTCCTACAGTTTGCAATGATTTCGAACTACCAACAACGTATAGGTTCGGTAGGAAACTGATTAGTTTTCTACATGCCAGGGCTGGGGTAGAAGGTGTGTAGAAATTATGGCTCAAGACTGTATCATTAGGGATATATTTGAAAGGTACCCTTGAAGAGAACAAATGTAAAATATCCATTTCTTAGTTAATGACATTATCTATCAATCTTTATCTATCCATACTGTTACGAGATGGGAGTAGGCAACACAAGATAACTAAATCTGACTACATAAAAACTAAGAAAAACAAAGGGATAAGGGAACTGAACAAATAGTTAAGTGATGAAAAAAAAAAAAAAACTCCAATCTCGCAACACAGGTCAGAAAGTAAATAAAATTAGCTGACGTTAGCAAGGGGAAATAAACACAATGAAAAAAAAAAACTAATATAATACAAGCTAATGATATTTACAATATTTATATTGCGATAATGAAACACAAAAGAATGAGAAAAACAAGCAACCTGATAATACCCTGAATCATCACACTAAAGTCTGGGAACAAACTTGCCAGACAAAAGAAACAAAATCATACAAAAAGAGATAACTAAACTGCTCTCATTAATAATGATAATACAGTAACGTTAATACTTGCGATTGGATGCTGTCCCAAAGGAGGGTGAACATTCCCCTCCCTTTATCGCCCAATTGCTTTAACATCCTGTGGTGTAAAAGATTCGAATGTAATCCTAACAAAAAATATTAAAGTATCTTCCCTATCACAACCTTCTTTTTGATGGTCAGTATTGGTTCTGCCAGGGATGCACCACTGACTTTCTTCTCACCTACCTTTCAGACTCCTCGTCATCCTCCTTTCGGAACTTTGGCGAAAGCTTTGCCATTGCACTTGACATGTCAGTCGCTTTCAGTCGAGTCTGGCCTAAATCTTCAATTTACAAACCTCTCTCTTACGGTTTTTATCCTTTATACATGCCTTCATCCCTAGCTTCCGTTCGGGTCGTTCAGTAGCTGCTGTTGTAGACAGTCATCATTCTTCTCCTCACGCTATCAGTAATGGTGTTCCTCAGGGCTTTGTCCTATCGTCAGCGCTCTTCCTTTTATTCTTCAATGACCTTCTAAGCTGTACATATAACTGTATCCACTCATATTGTGATGGCTTCACTCTTCATCTTTCCATTCACTTCCCGCAACCTCCATCTAAGCAGTTACACAAACAGGGGATGAGGCTATGGCATTACGAATGTCTGACTAGGCTCATATCTTTGACTGAGGTACAGTGAGCAACAGTAGTCGTTTCGCGGTTTTGTCCGAAGATTAAATGTAACTCGTGAAACATTATGAACCGTCCATATGACAGACGGCGGAATGTACCAGACGTCCAGCCCGTTAGCTTGTGTTTTCACCAAATTTCACGACACGATTATTGTTGCTTACTGTACAAGTAATATTGTTTTTAATGCATCAAAAACGCAGTTCTTACATCTGTCAACCCGACATAATCTTCCTCAGAAGGTTCCTCAATTTTTAAACCCTATCCAACTCAATCTTACATTATCTTTAACCCTCTCATTATCAATAGATGCAGGCTGCGTCCAACCACGAATGAGTACTTGGGATACAGTCCTGGACACGGCTCCCACTTTGTCAATCTAGGATTTCCCCAGATAGATGTGGAAATTTCCCTAGATTGGTCACAATTTCCCCAAAATGCATTAAATATTATATGAAAAACGTTTCTATAATGAGACCGACTAGGAATACTGAAAGCTCAAAAATGTTTTTATTTTCATTAGATTAGTATAATATTTGTCCATGACCGTAATAGTCTATCAGGTACTGTATATGAACTTATATATTGTATACTTCTGATGAGCAACTTGCAAGTCATACAGTAGATCAACTGCATTATTTTGAACAAACTTCCTGTCTTGAATGGGTTTGCAGAAGAATAATTCTTTTAGTGTCTTACAATACCTCAAAAATAAAATAGCATAACTTTCATTCGTCCACAGAGGTACATAAAACTGCTATCTACACATCTTAGAAAAAAAAAAGAAGGAAAACTAAAGACAGTAGCTTACTATGAAGTGGAACCATGAATACATGCTTTTAATACCCTTGTTATTCTGTTAATAAAATAAAAAGTACATAATATATCTTCAATCAAAATCATACATATTGTGTAGAAATACATATGCAGAATATATATACAGAAAAAAAAGAAAGAGTTGCCTATTTGGAAACTGGAGTAAGCATTTATGTATTAAATGAAAAAGAGTTGAGAAGTATACAAGCATAATATAACTACTGGTACTGATCCAAGATTTCCCTAGAATTTCCTAAATTTTTCCATTTCCCTAGATTTGTCACTAAAATCATTCAAATTCTCCAGTCTAGTGAAATTTCCCCCAAAAGTGGGAGCGCTGGTCTTGGTCACCCAAGGCCACACAATGAGACCCCCCCCCCCCGCCACCGCGCTATTCCCGCGCACTCAGTGGTTCATGAACAATTTATCCTCATGCCTTTATTTATGCTTTGATAATATTTTTTTTTTTTTCCGTAATACTGAATAAATGTTCTTGCTTATGGTGTTGTAAAAAGGACCAGCCAAATGTAAATTATGCCTTAATCCAAGGCGTCCCGATAACGTTTGGATATGTTGCAACGTTTTGTCACGGTGAATCCCAATAACATATCCATACATTTGGCAATTGCAAGGTCTGTCATTTCCACAGAATGACAGACCTTGCAATTGCCAAATGTATGGATATGGCAATCCATACATTTGGCACGAAATTTGATTTTTTCAAATTTCGTGCGTGATTTTTGGTACTTAGGCGTGGGACACCTTCCTCTATATGCCTCCAGGGGGACACTACCTTACCCCACGATCCCTCCCCCCCCCTCCCGGACGCCATTGTTTCAGCAACTCACCTGTTACCAGCGACCTGACCAGTAAAGACATGTTACGCCACGGTATGAAATTCAAAGCGGGATTGATTCCCCAATCGATGACAATGTGGAGGACAAAGATTATGTGGTGCCAGAGCAAGAAACAGGTAGAAGTGATGATGAGGTAACATCACCAAGGAAGGTACGGTATGTTGACGTGTTCAGAGAAAGAAACAATGCTTATATCACTTATATTATTGTGTGGAAACCAATTTATTCTTGTATTATATATAAATTCGTATCAAATGAACAAATATCTACCTATTCTGAGTGGTTTTAAATAGTTACCACTGCATGGAAAATGCGACAATCACAGTGCTGCTCCAGAGAATATGGTACTTAGACCACTTCTAAGCTCAGGTGAGGACGTTTTGGGGCATTTTCCAATGTTTCTCATAAAAAGCGGAGGTTTTAGCCAAATTTTTTTATCGAAAATCAGCGGGGATTGGGGGAGAGGGTCAGTGATGACAAATCGGTCAGGACGCGGCTGGTTAATTTATATTTTTATTTGTTTTTTCATTTTTTCTCAAACATATTTTTTATGGTAAATGTTACTGAGAAAAAATTATAGGGAATTTATTTGGCTACATTTTGTTGTATAAAGAATTCCTGTTGGTCAATTAAGGCCAATTTTACCAAACGTGAGAGGAAATTAGCTTACACTCATAAGATAATATCTAAGGCTCGTAGCACACTGACTGGGGCAGTGGGGCGGTGCTGGATGTGGGGTGGGTTGAGTGCAGTGGAGGAATACAAGGTGACGCAAGTAGTGCTTTGTTTTCGCCCAGAAATGGGTGCAAAATCATTCCATAACCAAAGAAAAAAAAAAAAAACAGTGGCCATTTTGTTCGATGCAACTGGCATCGAATGGCAACAAGTGGTTGATATGTGCACAGACACAGCCTGTGCCAAATGGTAACAAGTGCATGAAAATTCCACCGCACCTTTAACCCTTTAACTGCGGGTGTCATCCCAGAATGACATTGCAAAAACTGGACCAAACTGCTGGTGTCATTCTGGAATGTTTGTGAATATTTTGAATTCTGCACGTTTTTTCCGCGCGCCAATTGTTTCAAGGGAGAGTAGCTATTAAGTTCTTTCACTCCAGCTGACCCCCACCTCCCTCCTCCCACCCCCCGGGCCCCCACCTCCCACCCCCCGGGCCCCCCACCCCACCCCTGACCAAACACGCATCACTATCTGTCCAGCTGTGTGAGTGACAACACCGCTGATGTGGCAGTGAAGTGCAGGCAATTACAGTGCCTTTTACCTGCCTCAGTGAACCCAGAGTGGGTGTTTATCGTATGTGCAGTGTTCATATATGTTTATAGTATTATTATCAGAATGAGGTTGGCATTTGGTAATGATGTGTGAGCGAAAAATAGTGATTTCAGATCGCTCACTTCTAATGGCACTGCCCATCCAGTGATAGTCAATGAAATCATGAAACCTACATCATTGCAAAGCCGAAGGTTAGTACTTTCTAATGGTACCTTATTTTTTGCTCTAGATTTATTCTGTGCAAGTTATAAAAGTTTAAAGTTTGTTTACATTTTGGCTGGAACCCCTGTGGGGGGGGGCCAGCCGGGTCAAAACAATGCCCGCGGTTAAAGGGTTAAACACCAAAGAGTTCACCAAACTTGGGGTTTCACTTTCCCAGGATTTACCTTGGAAAGATCATATCACCTCTCTTGTGAAATTTGCATCCAGGAGATTTGGTGTGCTGTGCTGATTCCGTGCCCTCTTTTCCCCTGCACAGTTTTTGACTTTAATCTCTGGCTTCTTCACCCCTGTGCAGAGTACAACCCTTATGTGTGGGGAGGCTCCCCACATACAGCTCTTCTCAACAAGACGGAGTCAAAGATTTTTTGTCTAATTAACTATTGTTCCTTTACTGGCTCTCTTCAGCCTCTGTCTCTTCATCGCAGCGTTGCATCACTGTCTCTTTTCTATTGCTATTTCAATGGTCACTGCTCCTCTGAACTGTCAGCATGCATTCCTGCACCACTATAGTGGGTGTGTTTTGCCCATCTAGCAACAAACTCTCATCCTTTTTCTGTCCACCTTCTAATGCAAGAGTTAACTGTTACCTACAATCCTTCATGTTTGCAACAGGTCAGCTCTGGAACCATCTCCTTCTGTCTGTATTCCCTGCTGCCTATGATCTCCAGTCTTTCAGACACAGTGTGTCCAGGCATCTCGAAATGAACGGATATTGAATTCGGCTCTCTGTTATCTTGTGCTTTTTTTTCTTGGAGGGGTTCCTTGGTCTTTGGTTCTTTCTTCCTTGCATAAATAAATAAATTTATAAATGAATACAATAGTATATACACTCTCTCTCTCTCATAGAGAGAGAGAGAGAGAGAGAGAGAGAGAGAAACCTTGTACAACCTAATACAACCAAAGCCAAGAAGTGTTCGGAAAAGACGCTCGAGCTCATAAAATTAAGGAAATGAATCTAAAAACAACGAAAGATAAAACAGAACGAACGGAATTAAATAAGCTTATCAAAAAAGGACATAGAGAGGACAAAAAGGAGAAACATGGATCAGATTAAAGAAACCATAGAAAAAAAAAAAAAGCAACAAGTCTGAAACAGGTCCGAAGTAAACTGGCTCTAGGAAAACAGCAATTTATATCACTGAAAGACAAATACGGTGAAGGCATTAAATGCAGAGATAAGATGGCGAAGAGAGTTGAAGAATTTTACAGAGAACTGCATGCATCAAAGGCAGTAGTACCAATAGCTAACTTTTAAGCTGACACAAGTGAATATCTGAGGTAACACTAGACGAAGAAACATGTCTCTTAAAAATATGAAAAGAGGTAAGGCTTCGGGAGGAGATGGAATAGAAGCAGAGTTACTATTTGATGCAGGAGTAGAAATGCAAAACAGGCTCGCCCACGTATTTGCTCAGTGTATAAAAGAGAAGAAAATTCCCAAACATGGTGTAATTCAATAGTTATTTTTACTTTACATGAAAGGTGACTCAAAAGATCTTAGTAACTATCGACCCATCAGCTTATTAGTCATTTACAAAATCTTCACTAGAGTCCTTATGAAGAGAATAACAAATCTGATTAAAAGCCAACCTCGTGAACAGGCAGGATTCCGAAACTGGTAATTGACTACTGATCATCTACACAGAATGAATCAGCTAACTGAGAAAACTAGAGCATATAATAAACCACTGTGCTTAGGTTTTGTTGATTATGAAAAATCTTTTGTTTCATTGGAGCAGATAGTAATTATAAATTCATTGCGAGGACAAGTAAATGAGAACATTATAAAACTGCTCTAAAGCATGTATGAAGAGGGAACTGCTAGAATTTAATAACATAAAGACTAAAAAAGAAAAAAATAATAAGATTGAGAAGGGCGTGCGTCTGGACGATACTGTTACACCAAAATTATTTATAGCATGCCTGGAAAGAATTTACAGAAAGCTACGCTGGAAGAACAAAGGAGTAAACATATATGGAGAAATGCAAAACCATTTAAGATTTCCATAAGACATTGTCCTAATGTCAGAAACAGCAGAAACATTGCAAGAATTGTTAAATGACCTGCACAAAGAATGTCTCAAAGTAGGACTAAAGATGAATTGGAGTAAAACTAATGTTTAATCCACATTCACCACACAACGTCATCAGTATAAGTGAAGAAATTCTTGCAGAAGTCGAGGAGTACGATTATCTGAGGCAAATACTAAAATTAACAGAAGACCATGATAGCAAAATAAAAAAGTTGTATTACAGTTGGATGGAAAGCTTTTGGTAAACAACGAGCCATTATGAAAAGTAGCTTGCCCATATGTATGAAACGAAAAGCATATAACGAATGTATAATTCCAGGTATGACGTACGGTTGTGAGATGTGGAAACTAACAAAATCGATGGAAAATAAACTAATCCGTTCTCAGAGAGCAATGGAAAGGTCAATGTTGGGAATATCCTGAACCCCTACATGCCGGTTTATGTGTATAGCTGTCACGATTTTCGGCGTGGAGCAACGCCGGTTGACATGTTTAGCTGCAAGCATCTTCCCACCACCATTTGAACCCACAACCGTTTTCTGTGACAACCATAGGGTAGGTAGATACCCAAGGTACCCCACTGACGTGTGGCTCAGTCTGTACAAGGCACTGGTGGAGTGTGAGAGATGTCTTCCTCATCCTTCTCATCTGATTTCACTCTCCCACGTAAGGGACCAATTGCATCATCATACACAGTAAACCGGTATGCACACTTGTTTTCTTTAATACATATGTGAAATGTAAGATATTAGCTATATCTAGTGTTGTGATATAAGTGTTTTATAATAAGTTTTACATGTGCAATGCAATAAGTGTTACTGTTTATGGTTATTTGTGAAACAGTGATTGGAAATACCTTGAGTAACCCTACCTGCTGCATGAAAGAAAATCAGGAGTGTGCAGGTGAGAAAGAAAATTACCTGGTTGGCTGTAACTAAATTTTTTCCCTCGTTATTCAGAAAACAGTGGTGAATATGTGAGAATAAGCGTATTTGTGATGTGAAGTACAAAAAAATCTAAGTAGTGTATAACATTAGTAATATTTTCACGATGCCCTTGATTAGTACAAAGTAGTCACAATTTTATTACAAGTAAGTACCTCATATACAACCATACTGCATGAGTCAGCCAGAACATTTACTTCTTAAAGTGCAATTACCCATAATTGTGATGTCAAATGCAAATATAAGTGCCGTAGTAGAGGGAAATTATCATAACTGACGCAAGAAGTGAGTACAGAAAATCAAAGAGCTATTCTTTTCCCACACACCTAAGGGGCATAGTGGCATTATGAAACGGCAGAAAAGCCTATGGGGAGCCACATGAACAGGGTGATGACATATCCTTATGATGGTAAGGAAAAGTCAAAGACTGAGTGGAAGATTCCAGGTTTTCCGAAGGAAGGCCGGACAGTGTTACGATCACCACTCCGGTCAGTGCTGCCAACACTAGCCACCAGCGGCATGCACTCGGAAACAGCCTTCCAAAACAGGGAAAACCAGTCATCTTTAACTTATCCTTACTCAGCAATGGGACCACCTGGAGACCTGGGATACTTTAATTTGAAAGAAATTTGGTGAGTTTTATAGTATATTAAATTCTTTCTCAAGCTATCATAGTTTAGCAGATACTAGGGTTTGAAGTGAGGGTATTTTTGCCAAAATCACGGAAATCCTCCGTAGTGAGGAGTGGCCGACGTCTGAAACTCCCCGGCATGTTGGGGTTCAGACAGAAGATCAACTTGAGTGAGAGAGCAGAGTGGAGTAAAGTCAAAGACATTATAGAAGCTATAAAAGAACAAAAATGGAGGTGTGCAGGCCATGTAGCAATAATAAGGAATAACTGATGGAGCAAGAAGCTGATTGACTGGACGCCAAGAGATTGTAAGCTTAGCAGAAAAAGGCCAGGCAGGAGGTGGAGAGATGAGATGGAGAAATTTGCATAGAAAACGTGACAGAGATTGGCTCAGTCAAGGAATTTATGAAGAAGGTTGGGGGAGGCCTTTGAACAGCAGTGGACTTGTAATGACTAATTTTATATATATATATAGATATATATATATATATATATATATATATATATATATATATATAATCAGAAATTACATCAGTAGTAGGTGGGGGTGCCCATCATCCACCCACTTGGTGTAGCGGTACTATGTTTTAGGGTAGCTCTACCCTGAGTGGCAAACCAAATAATTTCCTGTCAACCAGGAAAGCATTACAATGTTGGGTGGTAACCTTATAACCAGCCAACATGTGTTCCCCACTTGACAACAAGTGCATTGGTGGAGGGTTCGTGCTCCTCCTCAGAATGCAACTAACTAAAAATATGAAGAAGCTGTCACGGGGTTTTTAAGAGAAATGCAATATTAAATGATAATGTTCAATAATACTGAGAGCAGGGACAATGAGTTGTCTTGCTAAAAATCAAGCAATGATTACTTTATGCTGGCTTGCTTCGCCGATTCTCTCAGAACGAGAATATATAAACTTTCTCAACAGCACACAGCAGAGACTAATTCCTCACAATTGCTGTTATTAGTACTGTTAGCCTCTGGAGAAAGTGACTTCACCCTTGACAATCAATAACTAATACTATTAATGATATCGGGTTCTTGCTGATGCATTAACTCCTAGATGGCACAACAGATTTTAAGCTTAATACAAGAAGACTGGCCTAAGTACCAGTTATGAATAGCAAAGCGTTTATGCAAGCTAGAAGCTATAAGGGAAATAAGCCTAGTATGGAGAAATGAAACACGAGTTTACATTACATTAAGCTCGAGAAAAAAAAGAACTGTTAAATTTATTGATTACAAAGGAATAAATTTACATTACATTTCAAAATGAATTCAAACTAAGGAGATCACACTCGCTCACTCACTCAAAAACTAAACACTTAACCCTAGGAAAACGAAAAGAAATACTGGTCAAAGAGTGGAGTAAGCAGATGACTGGGCATCGTTACTGGAAGGCCACTGCATTCGCTTAAGTCTCTCGCCGATCACACTACTGTAGGTGGGAATAGGGCGGCGGTGGGAACTGCGTCGTAGGAATGACACTACCACACACTACCTACTTCCGTGGCGCTCAAACCTTGACTGACTAAATCGTGGGAAAGAGGCATGTGCTGTGGCCTCCTTACTAACGGCTAGAATGAGCGAAACATGCCCAAAATAAATCGCTCAGCGGAAGCGCTAATGTCTTGCACAAAGACGATCATTTATGACACACTGGAAAATAGTCTGAAAAACACTCCCGACCGAGTGAGTGGTTAACTGAACGATAAACTGGGATTCCACTAGAGTTCGCAGTTTCCCCCAAAAGCCAATATCACTAGCCGACTTGTGACATTACGCCCCATCAAAAGTTGAAATTTTTTCCCATGGAAAAAATTTCAATATACATACATATAAATCCTAACTCAGTCACACACGATTCACACTGTGGTGTGTGTGCTATCCTGCTACAGGAGAAAGTCGCAGTCGCCAGTGAGCGAAAAAACCTCGTATTTACATTAACAGAAGCAAGCTTGAGGGAAAAACTCCGTGACGACAGTGAAAAATCCTGTACTCAGGTCAAACTGAGCGAAAAGTTCGCTACATTTATGTTAACAACTAATTGTTATGTAGCGTAATGTATGTAATACACTGTGTAGGTGTGACAGATGTGGTGTAACTGTACCTACGTGTAAAATCATGTAATACAAATTTATAGTAAATAATGACAACGAGGCAGAAGAGAAGGAGCAGCAGCATGCGACAGGGACGACCAGCTAATCTGCACGGCAATGCTGCACCCACCAGCTGCACCTGCTAAAACAATCAAGGTGGAGCATCAAAAGTATCATTTCTCTCTCTCTCCCTAGCAATCAGTACTTATGTTACAAAAATACACTATTTACATTATTAACCAGGAAACATAGGCGTGAGGGTTCTTAGCGGGGGAACTCTAACCTGGCATGCACCTCGCTCAACATGCGGCACACCTGGCCGGCATGTGAGGGAACAGCACCTTAACAACATCCCATCACCCAGTTTAGGGGGAGCTCTAACCTGGCATCCACCTCTCTCAACATGCAGCGCACCCGGCCGGCATGTGAGGGAACAGCACCTTAACATCCCATCACCCAGTCCCCAGAAGCTGGCGTGAGGGTTCAACATGCGGCGCACCCGGCCGGCATGTAAGGGAACAGCACCTTAACAACATCCCATCACCCAGTCCCCAGAAGCTGGCGTGAGGGTTCAACATGCAGTGCACCCGGCCGGCATGTGAGGGAACAGCACCTTAACAACATCCCATCACCCAGTCCCCAGAAGCTGGCGTGAGGGTTCAACATGCAGCGCACCTGACTGGCATGTGAGGGAACAGCACCCAGTCCCCAGAAGCTGGCGTGAGGGTTCAACATGCGGCGCACCCGGCCGGCATGTGAGGGAACAGCACCTTAACAACATCCCATCACCCAGTTTAATGGTTAAACCCTAAACTTAATTAGCAAAAAGACTGGGCGTTTGTGCAGGACATCAAATGCTGCGATTCGCTAAATTAACCAGGGAATGTGGTCATGAACGAAAAGACTGGGCGTCTGTGCAGGACATCAAACGCTGCGATTCGCTAATGGAACCCAGTTTTCTGGTTAACTAACTCTACGTTTACGATTAATGACAGAAAGCTGAGAATCGCAACGCAATCTCGGGCAGGTCATGTTTTAACACCCACTATGGGTGTGAACACTCGTGTGGATATTGTGCATTCTCTGGGAATCCTCAGAGAGGCCCACAGCTTGAGACGTTCCACAGGTAATTCATACACAGCCTCGGACTGTCTCTGCAGGGTTCTCAAACTTCCCCCCTTAACTTATGGTACATATGTATGTACAGGCCCTGGACATACTGTGTCCTGTGGGGCCAACGGGCGAGACATCAGGTCTGCACCCACTTCACCACTGCCCTGTCTCTCAACTGACTCGGAGATTACGGGTGTGGTTTCAAATGGCACAGGAAGGACGTGTCCCTGACTGGTGTTCTGTGGACACACATTGCAGGAAGCACAAAACTATCTATGTCTCGTCCCATCCCTGGCCAGAAAAAGTCAGCTCGGATACGGTCCTGGGTCTTCCTTTTGCCCATGTGACCTCCTGAGGCTGAACAATGACCCCATTCTAACACTGCTTGGCGGTACTTGGCGGGAACGACAAACTGCAGTTGAACCTCGCCCTCGGGTGTTTGTGATTCATGGTAGAGCCGTCCTTGTTTGCGAAGGAACTTGGCTCGATCTCCCCGTGAATACTTTATCACTCTACCCTTTTGTTTCTTTCGCACGGCAGCAAGTGTTGGGTCAGAGTGTTGTTCTTGAACAACAACTTGGCTACACATCAGATTTTGCGGTGATTCAATGGTCATCGGGGTGACACAGTTTGGAGCCTCAATCATGGCTCGTGTTTCTGCAGCCGAAGTCTGAGTAGCGTAATCTTCGGTGCAACTATCCTTGGCACCGGGAATATTGCTTATGATTAGGTCAAATAAAGGTTCTGGCATGACAACTGCGAGTGTCGTACCAGTGTGAAATGGAGATGCCACCTGGATACGTGCCTCAGGGAACAATCTCACTGATCCATCAATGAGGTTTGCATGGATCTGTCGACCTGTGTACTGCTCAGGCCGAACTAAACTCTGCTTGACAGAGCAACCTGAGGACCCGTTGTCTCTCAGGACCTTCACAGGGATATCTCCCACAAACCCTGGCTGAACAAGGAAGGCACTGTCACCTGTGGGAGGGCCTGTGGAGGAAGCAGCTAGCCACTCATGAGGCTGCTGCATAAATGATGCAGCAAACATTGTGTCCTGTGAACTAGATACTTGAGGGGTCGTACTCACTGCCTGTGGAGATGGAACATTGGCCATCTGTGGAGGGGTGTTCATTGTCGCTGTGGGACTAGTGAACTGTGGGTGAGTACCCGTACTGGTATGGACGTGACCACCGTGCTGCTGCTGAGGAATGAAGGCTGCGTTCACCTCCTGCCTCCTTTGAGCTGGTGTTGAAAAGGACAGTCCCAACGGTCGGTTGTGTGGCTGATACTGCTGCTGGTTAGGGTACTTATTGTACCGCTTCCACTCAGGTTTCAGAGTGTTTTGCCCCTGGTCCTTCCACTGCGGTTTTGGACCTTGGCCATTATTCTGAAAACGGCCTTGTTGCTGAGGGTCAGTCTGAGATGGTTTCCCAGATTTATCAGGTTTCCTGTTCCAGGTATGCTGCTTGTGAGTTTGATACCCGTATGCAGTAAAGAATGCGTCAGCCTTCTTCACCATTTGGCTGGCATCTCTTACCTGGCAGATCTTAAGTTGAGCCATAAGTTCAGTAGGCCACGACTTTTCTAGCTGCGTGCACAGCATAAGGTCAATTATCCCCTCACGCGTGGAAGGAGTTTCATCTTTCTCCATCCGCTCATCTAAGTAAGCATTAAGCCGGTCAAGAAACTGAACGGCAGTCTCTTTATCCTGTAAATGCGCCCTCATGAACTGACTCTTGGCGTCGTCAACTGTGAGACTGCACGATTTGACGAATGCGGCCTTCATCATCTCATAAGTGAGATTGTCACCATGAATTCTGTGGAGAATATCAAGGGCAGGGCCCTCAAACAGGCTAAGAAACTGAAGCCGCTTAGCTGCATCATCCAGCTGGTACAGTTGAGCCATGTCTTCAAAACGAGCTATGTATGGCTCGATTCGTTCCCTATCTTTGTATGGGGAAAGCTTGATGTGTGGGGTTGCCATAACATGTGCAGGGAGGACGCTCGTGGAGCTTGGCCAAACTGCACCAGATGTGTCTGAAGCCAAGGAATCTCGCTTGAGCTTCAGCACTTCAAGTTCATGATTTTCGTGTGCTTCTCGCTCGGCACGTTTGTGTTCTCGTTCTCTCTCGTGTTGTTCACGCTCATATTCGCATTGTTCTCGCTCGTATTCGCGCTGTTCTCGCTCGTGTTCGCGTTGGATTCTACACTCTTCACGAGCATCTTTCTCACATTCCTGTTCGTAATTAAACCGTGAGAGGACGTAGCTTTGAATTTTTTGTAGGTCAGTGAGGCCCATATCTTTCGCTTCCTGTACATAGACATTGGCTGCCATGATGCTAGCTCAATCTAAATAACTAGCGCCTCAGTACTGACTGCGATTTTTTTTGCAAAGAGAAATGTCAATAATCAAAAATAAAGAATATAGGCACAGGTTAGTGGTGACCAGTTTTATCTAACTAAACTGTTAAAGAAAGAAAATTAAACAAACAACTGACTGTGAAAACTATTATGTAAATGAATAAAAATGAATCAATAATCACCAGTAAGATAATGCCTATAGCCTTTAATGATAAATACCTAAGTATGAACGAGTGAGTATTATCTCGTGAATAGCTTTAGAGGTAGGAGTTAATATCCTGGAATAAGGTCGCCAATTGTCACGGGGTTTTTAAGATAAATGCAATATTAAATGATAATGTTCAATAATACTGAGAGCAGGGACAATGAATTGTCTTGCAAAAAATCAAGCAATGATTACTTTATGCTGGCTTGCTTCGCCGATTCTCTCAGAACGAGAATTTATAAACTTTCTCAACAGTACACAGCAGAGACTAATTCCTCACAATTGCTGTTATTAGTACTGTTAGCCTCTGGAGAAAGTGACTTCACCTTGACAATCAATACTAATACTATTAATGATATCAGGTTCTTGCTGATGCATTAACACCTAGATGGCACAACAGATTTTAAGCTTAATACAAGAAGACTGGCCTAAGTACCAGTTATGAATAGCAAAGCGTTTATGCAAGCTAGGAGCTATAAGGGAAATAAGCTTAGTATGGAGAAATGAAACACGAGTTTACATTACCTTAAGCTCGAGAAAAAACTGTTAAATTTATTAATTACAAAGGAATAAATTTACGTTACATTTCAAAATGAATTCAAACTAAGGAGATCGCACTTGCTCACTCACTCAATAGCTAAACTCTTAACCCTAGGAAAACGAAAAGAAATACTGGTCAAATAGTGGAGTAAGCAGATGACTGGGCATCGTTACTGGAAGGCCACTGCAATGGCTTAAGTCTCTCGCCAATCACACTACTGTAGATGGGAATACGGCGCCGGTGGGAACTGCGTTGTACGAAGGACACTACCACACAGTACCTACTTCCATGGCGCTCAAACCTTGACTGACTAAATCGTGCGAAACAGGCAAGTGCTGTGGCCTCCTTACTAACGGCTAGAATGAGCGAAACATGCCCAAAATAAATCGCTCAGCGGAAGCGCTAATGTCTTGCACAAAGACGATCATTTATGACACACTGGAAAATAGTCTGAAAAACACTCCCGACCGAGTGAGTGGTTAACTGAACGATAAACTGGGATTCCACTAGAGTTCGCAGTTTCCCCCAAAAGCCAATATCACTAGCCGACTTGTGACATTACGCCCCATCAAAAGTTGAAATTTTTTCCCATGGAAAAAATTTCAATATACATACATATAAATCCTAACTCAGTCACACACGATTCACACTGTGGTGTGTGTGCTATCCTGCTACAGGAGAAAGTCGCAGTCGCCAGTGAGCGAAAAAACCTCGTATTTACATTAACAGAAGCAAGCTTGAGGGAAAAACTCCGTGACGACAGTGAAAAATCCTGTACTCAGGTCAAACTGAGCGAAAAGTTCGCTACATTTATGTTAACAACTAATTGTTATGTAGCGTAATGTATGTAATACACTGTGTAGGTGTGACAGATGTGGTGTAACTGTACCTACGTGTAAAATCATGTAATACAAATTTATAGTAAATAATGACAACGAGGCAGAAGAGAAGGAGCAGCAGCATGCGACAGGGACGACCAGCTAATCTGCACAGCAATGCTGCACCCACCAGCTGCACCTGCTAAAACAATCAAGGTGGAGCATCAAAAGTATCATTTCTCTCTCTCTCCCTAGCAATCAGTACTTATGTTACAAAAATACACTTTACATTATTAACCAGGAAACATAGGCGTGAGGGTTCTTAGCGGGGGAACTCTAACCTGGCATGCACCTCGCTTAACATGCGGCGCACCTGGCCGGCATGTGAGGGAACAGCACCTTAACAACATCCCATCACCCAGTTTAGGGGGAGCTCTAACCTTGCATCCACCTCGCTCAACATGCAGCGAACCCGGCCGGCATGTGAGGGAACAGCACCTTAACATCCCATCACCCAGTCCCCAGAAGCTGGCGTGAGGGTTCAACATGCGGCGCACCCGGCCGGCATGTAAGGGAACAGCACCTTAACAACATCCCATCACCCAGTCCCCAGAAGCTGGCGTGAGGGTTCAACATGCAGTGCACCCGGCCGGCATGTGAGGGAACAGCACCTTAACAACATCCCATCACCCAGTCCCCAGAAGCTGGCGTGAGGGTTCAACATGCAGCGCACCTGGCTGGCATGTGAGGGAACAGCACCCAGTCCCCAGAAGCTGGCGTGAGGGTTCAACATGCGGCGCACCCGGCCGGCATGTGAGGGAACAGCACCTTAACAACATCCCATCACCCAGTTTAATGGTTAAACCCTAAACTTAATTAGCAAAAAGACTGGGCGTTTGTGCAGGACATCAAACGCTGCAATTCGCTAAATTAACCAGGGAATGTGGTCATGAACGAAAAGACTGGGCGTCTGTGCAGGACATCAAACGCTGCGATTCGCTAATGGAACCCAGTTTTCTGGTTAACTAACTCTACGTTTACGATTAATGACAGAAAGCTGAGAATCGCAACGCAATCTCGGGCAGGTCATGTTTTAACACCCACTGTGGGTGTGAACACTCGTGTGGATATTGTGCATTCTCTGGGAATCCTCAGAGAGGCCCACAGCTTGAGACGTTCCACAGGTAATTCATACACAGCCTCGGACTGTCTCTGCAGGGTTCTCAAACTTCCCCCCTTAACTTATGGTACATATGTATGTACAGGCCCTGGACATACTGTGTCCTGTGGGGCCAACGGGCGAGACATCAGGTCTGCACCCACTTCACCACTGCCCTGTCTCTCAACTGACTCGGAGATTACGGGTGTGGTTTCAAATGGCACAGGAAGGACGTGTCCCTGACTGGTGTTCTGTGGACACACATTGCAGGAACGCACAAAACTATCTATGTCTCGTCCCATCCCTGGCCAGAAAAAGTCAGCTCGGATACGGTCCTGGGTCTTCCTTTTGCCCATGTGACCTCCTGAGGCTGAACAATGACCCCATTCTAACACTGCTTGGCGGTACTTGGCGGGAACGACAAACTGCAGTCGAACCTCGCCCTCGGGTGTTTGTGATTCATGGTAGAGCCGTCCTTGTTTGCGAAGGAACTTGGCTCGATCTCCCCGTGAATACTTTATCACTCTACCCTTTTGTTTCTTTCGCACGGCAGCAAGTGTTGGGTCAGAGTGTTGTTCTTGAACAACAACTTGGCTACACATCAGATTTTGCGGCGATTCAATGGTCATCGGGGTGACACAGTTTGGAGCCTCAATCATGGCTCGTGTTTCTGCAGCCGAAGTCTGAGTAGCGTAATCTTCGGTGCAACTATCCTTGGCACCGGGAATATTGCTTATGATTAGGTCAAATAAAGGTTCTGGCATGACAACTGCAAGTGTCGTACCAGTGTGAAATGGAGATGCCACCTGGATACGTGCCTCAGGGAACAATCTCACTGATCCATCAATGAGGTTTGCATGGATCTGTCGACCTGTGTACTGCTCAGGCCGAACTAAACTCTGCTTGACAGAGCAACCTGAGGACCCGTTGTCTCTCAGGACCTTCACAGGGATATCTCCCACAAACCCTGGCTGAACAAGGAAGGCACTGTCACCTGTGGGAGGGCCTGTGGAGGAAGCAGCTAGCCACTCATGAGGCTGCTGCATAAATGATGCAGCAAACATTGTGTCCTGTGAACTAGATACTTGAGGGGTCGTACTCACTGCCTGTGGAGATGGAACATTGGCCATCTGTGGAGGGGTGTTCATTGTCGCTGTGGGACTAGTGAACTGTGGGTGAGTACCCGTACTGGTATGGACGTGACCACCGTGCTGCTGCTGAGGAATGAAGGCTGCGTTCACCTCCTGCCTCCTTTGAGCTGGTGTTGAAAAGGACAGTCCCGACGGTCGGTTGTGTGGCTGATACTGCTGCTGGTTAGGGTACTTATTGTACCGCTTCCACTCAGGTTTCAGAGTGTTTTGCCCCTGGTCCTTCCACTGCGGTTTTGGACCTTGGCCATTATTCTGAAAACGGCCTTGTTGCTGAGGGTCAGTCTGAGATGGTTTCCCAGATTTATCAGGTTTCCTGTTCCAGGTATGCTGCTTGTGAGTTTGATACCCGTATGCAGTAAAGAATGCGTCAGCCTTCTTCACCATTTGGCTGGCATCTCTTACCTGGCAGATCTTAAGTTGAGCCATAAGTTCAGTAGGCCACGACTTTTCTAGCTGCGTGCACAGCATAAGGTCAATTATCCCCTCACGCATGGAAGGAGTTTCATCTTTCTCCATCCGCTCATCTAAGTAAGCATTAAGCCGGTCAAGAAACTGAACGGCAGTCTCTTTATCCTGTAAATGCGCCCTCATGAACTGACTCTTGGCGTCGTCAACTGTGAGACTGCACGCTTTGACGAATGCGGCCTTCATCATCTCATAAGTGAGATTGTCACCATGAATTCTGTGGAGAATATCAAGGGCAGGGCCCTCAAACAGGCTAAGAAACTGAAGCCGCTTAGCTGCATCATCCAGCTGGTACAGTTGAGCCATGTCTTCAAAATGAGCTATGTATGGCTCGATTCGTTCCCTATCTTTGTATGGGGAAAGCTTGATGTGTGGGGTTGCCATAACATGTGCAGGGAGGACGCTCGTGGAGCTTGGCCAAACTGCACCAGATGTGTCTGAAGCCAAGGAATCTCGCTTGAGCTTCAGCACTTCAAGTTCATGATTTTCGTGTGCTTCTCGCTCGGCACGTTTGTGTTCTCGTTCTCTCTCGTGTTGTTCACGCTCATATTCGCATTGTTCTCGCTCGTATTCGCGCTGTTCTCGCTCGTGTTCGCGTTGGATTCTACACTCTTCACGAGCATCTTTCTCACATTCCTGTTCGTAATTAAACCGTGAGAGGACGTAGCTTTGAATTTTTTGTAGGTCAGTGAGGCCCATATCTTTCGCGTCCTGTACATAGACATTGGCTGCCATGATGCTAGCTCAATCTAAATAACTAGCGCCTCAGTACTGACTGCGATTTTTTTTGCAAAGAGAAATGTCAATAATCAAAAATAAAGAATATAGGCACAGGTTAGTGGTGACCAGTTTTATCTAACTAAACTGTTAAAGAAAGAAAATTAAACAAACAACTGACTGTGAAAACTATTATGTAAATGAATAAAAATGAATCAATAATCACCAGTAAGATAATGCCTATAGCCTTTAATGATAAATACCTAAGTATGAACGAGTGAGTATTATCTCGTTAATAGCTTTAGAGCTAGGAGTTAATATCCTGGAATAAGGTCGCCAATTGTCACGGGGTTTTTAAGATAAATGCAATATTAAATGATAATGTTCAATAATACTGAGAGCAGGGACAATGAATTGTCTTGCAAAAAATCAAGGAATGATTACTTTATGCTGGCTTGCTTCGCCGATTCTCTCAGAACGAGAATTTATAAACTTTCTCAACAGTACACAGCAGAGACTAATTCCTCACAATTGCTGTTATTAGTACTGTTAGCCTCTGGAGAAAGTGACTTCACCCTTGACAATCAATAACTAATACTATTAATGATATCAGGTTCTTGCTGATGCATTAACTCCTAGATGGCACAACAGATTTTAAGCTTAATACAAGAAGACTGGCCTAAGTACCAGTTATGAATAGCAAAGCGTTTATGCAAGCTAGGAGCTATAAGGGAAATAAGCTTAGTATGGAGAAATGAAACACGAGTTTACATTACCTTAAGCTCGAGAAAAAACTGTTAAATTTATTAATTACAAAGGAATAAATTTACGTTACATTTCAAAATGAATTCAAACTAAGGAGATCGCACTTGCTCACTCACTCAATAGCTAAACTCTTAACCCTAGGAAAACGAAAAGAAATACTGGTCAAATAGTGGAGTAAGCAGATGACTGGGCGTCGTTACTGGAAGGACACTGCATTCGCTTAAGTCTCTCGCCAATCACACTACTGTAGTTGGGAATACGGCGCCGGTGGGAACTGCGTTGTACGAAGGACACTACCACACACTACCTACTTCCATGGCGCTCAAACCTTGACTGACTAAATCGTGCGAAAGAGGAAAGTGCTGTGGCCTCCTTACTAACGGCTAGAATGAGCGAAACATGCCCAAAATAAATCGCTCAGCGGAAGCGCTAATGTCTTGCACAAAGACGATCATTTATGACACACTGGAAAATAGTCTGAAAAACACTCCCGACCGAGTGAGTGGTTAACTGAACGATAAACTGGGATTCCACTAGAGTTCGCAGTTTCCCCCAAAAGCCAATATCACTAGCCAACTTGTGACATTACGCCCCATCAAAAGTTGAAATTTTTTCCCATGGAAAAAATATCAATATACATACATATAAATCCTAACTCAGTCACACACGATTCACACTGTGGTGTGTGTGCTATCCTGCTACAGGAGAAAGTCGCAGTCGCCAGTGAGCGAAAAAACCTCGTATTTACATTAACAGAAGCAAGCTTGAGGGAAAAACTCCGTGACGACAGTGAAAAATCCTGTACTCAGGTCAAACTGAGCGAAAAGTTCGCTACATTTATGTTAACAACTAATTGTTATGTAGCGTAATGTATGTAATACACTGTGTAGGTGTGACAGATGTGGTGTAACTGTACCTACGTGTAAAATCATGTAATACAAATTTATAGTAAATAATGACAACGAGGCAGAAGAGAAGGAGCAGCAGCATGCGACAGGGACGACCAGCTAATCTGCACAGCAATGCTGCACCCACCAGCTGCACCTGCTAAAACAATCAAGGTGGAGCATCAAAAGTATCATTTCTCTCTCTCTCCCTAGCAATCAGTACTTATGTTATAAAAATACACTATTTACATTATTAACCAGGAAACATAGGCGTGAGGGTTCTTAGCGGGGGAACTCTAACCTGGCATGCACCTCGCTCAACATGCGGCGCACCTGGCCGGCATGTGAGGGAACAGCACCTTAACAACATCCCATCACCCAGTTTAGGGGGAGCTCTAACCTGGCATCCACCTCGCTCAACATGCAGCGCACCCGGCCGGCATGTGAGGGAACAGCACCTTAACATCCCATCACCCAGTCCCCAGAAGCTGGCGTGAGGGTTCAACATGCGGCGCACCCGGCCGGCATGTAAGGGAACAGCACCTTAACAACATCCCATCACCCAGTCCCCAGAAGCTGGCGTGAGGGTTCAACATGCAGTGCACCCGGCCGGCATGTGAGGGAACAGCACCTTAACAACATCCCATCACCCAGTCCCCAGAAGCTGGCGTGAGGGTTCAACATGCAGCGCACCTGGCTGGCATGTGAGGGAACAGCACCCAGTCCCCAGAAGCTGGCGTGAGGGTTCAACATGCGGCGCACCCGGCCGGCATGTGAGGGAACAGCACCTTAACAACATCCCATCACCCAGTTTAATGGTTAAACCCTAAACTTAATTAGCAAAAAGACTGGGCGTTTGTGCAGGACATCAAACGCTGCAATTCGCTAAATTAACCAGGGAATGTGGTCATGAACGAAAAGACTGGGCGTCTGTGCAGGACATCAAACGCTGCGATTCGCTAATGGAACCCAGTTTTCTGGTTAACTAACTCTACGTTTACGATTAATGACAGAAAGCTGAGAATCGCAGCGCAATCTCGGGCAGGTCATGTTTTAACACCCACTGTGGGTGTGAACACTCGTGTGGATATTGTGCATTCTCTGGGAATCCTCAGAGAGGCCCACAGCTTGAGACGTTCTACAGGTAATTCATACACAGCCTCGGACTGTCTCTGCAGGGTTCTCAAACTTCCCCCCTTAACTTATGGTACATATGTATGTACAGGCCCTGGACATACTGTGTCCTGTGGGGCCAACGGGCGAGACATCAGGTCTGCACCCACTTCACCACTGCCCTGTCTCTCAACTGACTCGGAGATTACGGGTGTGGTTTCAAATGGCACAGGAAGGACGTGTCCCTGACTGGTGTTCTGTGGACACACATTGCAGGAACGCACAAAACTATCTATGTCTCGTCCCATCCCTGGCCAGAAAAAGTCAGCTCGGATACGGTCCTGGGTCTTCCTTTTGCCCATGTGACCTCCTGAGGCTGAACAATGACCCCATTCTAACACTGCTTGGCGGTACTTGGCGGGAACGACAAACTGCAGTCGAACCTCGCCCTCGGGTGTTTGTGATTCATGGTAGAGCCGTCCTTGTTTGCGAAGGAACTTGGCTCGATCTCCCCGTGAATACTTTATCACTCTACCCTTTTGTTTCTTTCGCACGGCAGCAAGTGTTGGGTCAGAGTGTTGTTCTTGAACAACAACTTGGCTACACATCAGATTTTGCGGCGATTCAATGGTCATCGGGGTGACACAGTTTGGAGCCTCAATCATGGCTCGTGTTTCTGCAGCCGAAGTCTGAGTAGCGTAATCTTCGGTGCAACTATCCTTGGCACCGGGAATATTGCTTATGATTAGGTCAAATAAAGGTTCTGGCATGACAACTGCAAGTGTCGTACCAGTGTGAAATGGAGATGCCACCTGGATACGTGCCTCAGGGAACAATCTCACTGATCCATCAATGAGGTTTGCATGGATCTGTCGACCTGTGTACTGCTCAGGCCGAACTAAACTCTGCTTGACAGAGCAACCTGAGGACCCGTTGTCTCTCAGGACCTTCACAGGGATATCTCCCACAAACCCTGGCTGAACAAGGAAGGCACTGTCATCTGTGGGAGGGCCTGTGGAGGAAGCAGCTAGCCACTCATGAGGCTGCTGCATAAATGATGCAGCAAACATTGTGTCCTGTGAACTAGATACTTGAGGGGTCGTACTCACTGCCTGTGGAGATGGAACATTGGCCATCTGTGGAGGGGTGTTCATTGTCGCTGTGGGACTAGTGAACTGTGGGTGAGTACCCGTACTGGTATGGACGTGACCACCGTGCTGCTGCTGAGGAATGAAGGCTGCGTTCACCTCCTGCCTCCTTTGAGCTGGTGTTGAAAAGGACAGTCCCGACGGTCGGTTGTGTGGCTGATACTGCTGCTGGTTAGGGTACTTATTGTACCGCTTCCACTCAGGTTTCAGAGTGTTTTGCCCCTGGTCCTTCCACTGCGGTTTTGGACCTTGGCCATTATTCTGAAAACGGCCTTGTTGCTGAGGGTCAGTCTGAGATGGTTTCCCAGATTTATCAGGTTTCCTGTTCCAGGTATGCTGCTTGTGAGTTTGATACCCGTATGCAGTAAAGAATGCATCAGCCTTCTTCACCATTTGGCTGGCATCTCTTACCTGGCAGATCTTAAGTTGAGCCATAAGTTCAGTAGGCCACGACTTTTCTAGCTGCGTGCACAGCATAAGGTCAATTATCCCCTCACGCGTGGAAGGAGTTTCATCTTTCTCCATCCGCTCATCTAAGTAAGCATTAAGCCGGTCAAGAAACTGAACGGCAGTCTCTTTATCCTGTAAATGCGCCCTCATGAACTGACTCTTGGCGTCGTCAACTGTGAGACTGCACGATTTGACGAATGCGGCCTTCATCATCTCATAAGTGAGATTGTCACCATGAATTCTGTGGAGAATATCAAGGGCAGGGCCCTCAAACAGGCTAAGAAACTGAAGCCGCTTAGCTGCATCATCCAGCTGGTACAGTTGAGCCATGTCTTCAAAACGAGCTATGTATGGCTCGATTCGTTCCCTATCTTTGTATGGGGAAAGCTTGATGTGTGGGGTTGCCATAACATGTGCAGGGAGGACGCTCGTGGAGCTTGGCCAAACTGCACCAGATGTGTCTGAAGCCAAGGAATCTCGCTTGAGCTTCAGCACTTCAAGTTCATGATTTTCGTGTGCTTCTCGCTCGGCACGTTTGTGTTCTCGTTCTCTCTCGTGTTGTTCACGCTCATATTCGCATTGTTCTCGCTCGTATTCGCGCTGTTCTCGCTCGTGTTCGCGTTGGATTCTACACTCTTCACGAGCATCTTTCTCACATTCCTGTTCGTAATTAAACCGTGAGAGGACGTAGCTTTGAATTTTTTGTAGGTCAGTGAGGCCCATATCTTTCGCTTCCTGTACATAGACATTGGCTGCCATGATGCTAGCTCAATCTAAATAACTAGCGCCTCAGTACTGACTGCGATTTTTTTTGCAAAGAGAAATGTCAATAATCAAAAATAAAGAATATAGGCACAGGTTAGTAGTGACCAGTTTTATCTAACTAAACTGTTAAAGAAAGAAAATTAAACAAACAACTGACTGTGAAAACTATTATGTAAATGAATAAAAATGAATCAATAATCACCAGTAAGATAATGCCTATAGCCTTTAATGATAAATACCTAAGTATGAACGAGTGAGTATTATCTCGTGAATAGCTTTAGAGCTAGGAGTTAATATCCTGGAATAAGGTCGCCAATTGTCACGGGGTTTTTAAGATAAATGCAATATTAAATGATAATGTTCAATAATACTGAGAGCAGGGACAATGAATTGTCTTGCAAAAAATCAAGGAATGATTACTTTATGCTGGCTTGCTTCGCCGATTCTCTCAGAACGAGAATTTATAAACTTTCTCAACAGTACACAGCAGAGACTAATTCCTCACAATTGCTGTTATTAGTACTGTTAGCCTCTGGAGAAAGTGACTTCACCCTTGACAATCAATACTAATACTATTAATGATATCAGGTTCTTGCTGATGCATTAACTCCTAGATGGCACAACAGATTTTAAGCTTAATACAAGAAGACTGGCCGAAGTACCAGTTATGAATAGCAAAGCGTTTATGCAAGCTAGGAGCTATAAGGGAAATAAGCTTAGTATGGAGAAATGAAACACGAGTTTACATTACCTTAAGCTCGAGAAAAAACTGTTAAATTTATTAATTACAAAGGAATAAATTTACGTTACATTTCAAAATGAATTCAAACTAAGGAGATCGCACTTGCTCACTCACTCAATAGCTAAACTCTTAACCCTAGGAAAACGAAAAGAAATACTGGTCAAATAGTGGAGTAAGCAGATGACTGGGCGTCGTTACTGGAAGGACACTGCATTCGCTTAAGTCTCTCGCCAATCACACTACTGTAGTTGGGAATACGGCGCCGGTGGGAACTGCGTTGTACGAAGGACACTACCACACACTACCTACTTCCATGGCGCTCAAACCTTGACTGACTAAATCGTGCGAAAGAGGCAAGTGCTGTGGCCTCCTTACTAACGGCTAGAATGAGCGAAACATGCCCAAAATAAATCGCTCAGCGGAAGCGCTAATGTCTTGCACAAAGACGATCATTTATGACACACTGGAAAATAGTCTGAAAAACACTCCCGACCGAGTGAGTGGTTAACTGAACGATAAACTGGGATTCCACTAGAGTTCGCAGTTTCCCCCAAAAGCCAATATCACTAGCCAACTTGTGACATTACGCCCCATCAAAAGTTGAAATTTTTTCCCATGGAAAAAATTTCAATATACATACATATAAATCCTAACTCAGTCACACACGATTCACACTGTGGTGTGTGTGCTATCCTGCTACAGGAGAAAGTCGCAGTCGCCAGTGAGCGAAAAAACCTCGTATTTACATTAACAGAAGCAAGCTTGAGGGAAAAACTCCGTGACGACAGTGAAAAATCCTGTACTCAGGTCAAACTGAGCGAAAAGTTCGCTACATTTATGTTAACAACTAATTGTTATGTAGCGTAATGTATGTAATACACTGTGTAGGTGTGACAGATGTGGTGTAACTGTACCTACGTGTAAAATCATGTAATACAAATTTATAGTAAATAATGACAACGAGGCAGAAGAGAAGGAGCAGCAGCATGCGACAGGGACGACCAGCTAATCTGCACAGCAATGCTGCACCCACCAGCTGCACCTGCTAAAACAATCAAGGTGGAGCATCAAAAGTATCATTTCTCTCTCTCTCCCTAGCAATCAGTACTTATGTTACAAAAATACACTATTTACATTATTAACCAGGAAACATAGGCGTGAGGGTTCTTAGCGGGGGAACTCTAACCTGGCATGCACCTCGCTCAACATGCGGCGCACCTGGCCGGCATGTGAGGGAACAGCACCTTAACAACATCCCATCACCCAGTTTAGGGGGAGCTCTAACCTGGCATCCACCTCGCTCAACATGCAGCGCACCCGGCCGGCATGTGAGGGAACAGCACCTTAACATCCCATCACCCAGTCCCCAGAAGCTGGCGTGAGGGTTCAACATGCGGCGCACCCGGCCGGCATGTAAGGGAACAGCACCTTAACAACATCCCATCACCCAGTCCCCAGAAGCTGGCGTGAGGGTTCAACATGCAGTGCACCCGGCCGGCATGTGAGGGAACAGCACCTTAACAACATCCCATCACCCAGTCCCCAGAAGCTGGCGTGAGGGTTCAACATGCAGCGCACCTGGCTGGCATGTGAGGGAACAGCACCCAGTCCCCAGAAGCTGGCGTGAGGGTTCAACATGCGGCGCACCCGGCCGGTATGTGAGGGAACAGCACCTTAACAACATCCCATCACCCAGTTTAATGGTTAAACCCTAAACTTAATTAGCAAAAAGACTGGGCGTTTGTGCAGGACATCAAACGCTGCAATTCGCTAAATTAACCAGGGAATGTGGTCATGAACGAAAAGACTGGGCGTCTGTGCAGGACATCAAACGCTGCGATTCGCTAATGGAACCCAGTTTTCTGGTTAACTAACTCTACGTTTACGATTAATGACAGAAAGCTGAGAATCACAACGCAATCTCGGGCAGGTCATGTTTTAACACCCACTGTGGGTGTGAACACTCGTGTGGATATTGTGCATTCTCTGGGAATCCTCAGAGAGGCCCACAGCTTGAGACGTTCCACAGGTAATTAATACACAGCCTCGGACTGTCTCTGCAGGGTTCTCAAACTTCCCCCCTTAACTTATGGTACATATGTATGTACAGGCCCTGGACATACTGTGTCCTGTGGGGCCAACGGGCGAGACATCAGGTCTGCACCCACTTCACCACTGCCCTGTCTCTCAACTGACTCAGAGATTACGGGTGTGGTTTCAAATGGCACAGGAAGGACGTGTCCCTGACTGGTGTTCTGTGGACACACATTGCAGGAACGCACAAAACTATCTATGTCTCGTCCCATCCCTGGCCAGAAAAAGTCAGCTCGGATATGGTCCTGGGTCTTCCTTTTGCCCATGTGACCTCCTGAGGCTGAACAATGACCCCATTCTAACACTGCTTGGCGGTACTTAGCGGGAACGACAAACTGCAGTCGAACCTCGCCCTCGGGTGTTTGTGATTCATGGTAGAGCCGTCCTTGTTTGCGAAGGAACTTGGCTCGATCTCCCCGTGAATACTTTATCACTCTACCCTTTTGTTTCTTTCGCACGGCAGCAAGTGTTGGGTCAGAGTGTTGTTCTTGAACAACAACTTGGCTACACATCAGATTTTGCGGCGATTCAATGGTCATCGGGGTGACACAGTTTGGAGCCTCAATCATGGCTCGTGTTTCTGCAGCCGAAGTCTGAGTAGCGTAATCTTCGGTGCAACTATCCTTGGCACCGGGAATATTGCTTATGATTAGGTCAAATAAAGGTTCTGGCATGACAACTGCAAGTGTCGTACCAGTGTGAAATGGAGATGCCACCTGGATACGTGCCTCAGGGAACAATCTCACTGATCCATCAATGAGGTTTGCATGGATCTGTCGACCTGTGTACTGCTCAGGCCGAACTAAACTCTGCTTGACAGAGCAACCTGAGGACCCGTTGTCTCTCAGGACCTTCACAGGGATATCTCCCACAAACCCTGGCTGAACAAGGAAGGCACTGTCACCTGTGGGAGGGCCTGTGGAGGAAGCAGCTAGCCACTCATGAGGCTGCTGCATAAATGATGCAGCAAACATTGTGTCCTGTGAACTAGATACTTGAGGGGTCGTACTCACTGCCTGTGGAGATGGAACATTGGCCATCTGTGGAGGGGTGTTCATTGTCGCTGTGGGACTAGTGAACTGTGGGTGAGTACCCGTACTGGTATGGACGTGACCACCGTGCTGCTGCTGAGGAATGAAGGCTGCGTTCACCTCCTGCCTCCTTTGAGCTGGTGTTGAAAAGGACAGTCCCGACGGTCGGTTGTGTGGCTGATACTGCTGCTGGTTAGGGTACTTATTGTACCGCTTCCACTCAGGTTTCAGAGTGTTTTGCCCCTGGTCCTTCCACTGCGGTTTTGGACCTTGGCCATTATTCTGAAAACGGCCTTGTTGCTGAGGGTCAGTCTGAGATGGTTTCCCAGATTTATCAGGTTTCCTGTTCCAGGTATGCTGCTTGTGAGTTTGATACCCGTATGCAGTAAAGAATGCGTCAGCCTTCTTCACCATTTGGCTGGCATCTCTTACCTGGCAGATCTTAAGTTGAGCCATAAGTTCAGTAGGCCACGACTTTTCTAGCTGCGTGCACAGCATAAGGTCAATTATCCCCTCACGCGTGGAAGGAGTTTCATCTTTCTCCATCCGCTCATCTAAGTAAGCATTAAGCCGGTCAAGAAACTGAACGGCAGTCTCTTTATCCTGTAAATGCGCCCTCATGAACTGACTCTTGGCGTCGTCAACTGTGAGACTGCACGCTTTGACGAATGCGGCCTTCATCATCTCATAAGTGAGATTGTCACCACGAATTCTGTGGAGAATATCAAGGGCAGGGCCCTCAAACAGGCTAAGAAACTGAAGCCGCTTAGCTGCATCATCCAGCTGGTACAGTTGAGCCATGTCTTCAAAACGAGCTATGTATGGCTCGATTCGTTCCCTATCTTTGTATGGGGAAAGCTTGATGTGTGGGGTTGCCATAACATGTGCAGGGAGGACGCTCGTGGAGCTTGGCCAAACTGCACCAGATGTGTCTGAAGCCAAGGAATCTCGCTTGAGCTTCAGCACTTCAAGTTCATGATTTTCGTGTGCTTCTCGCTCGGCACGTTTGTGTTCTCGTTCTCTCTCGTGTTGTTCACGCTCATATTCGCATTGTTCTCGCTCGTATTCGCGCTGTTCTCGCTCGTGTTCGCGTTGGATTCTACACACTTCACGAGCATCTTTCTCACATTCCTGTTCGTAATTAAACCGTGAGAGGACGTAGCTTTGAATTTGTTGTAGGTCAGTAAGGTCCATATCTTTCGCTTCCTGTACATAGACATTGGCTGCCATGATGCTAGCTCAATCTAAATAACTAGCGCCTCAGTACTGACTGCGATTTTTTTTGCAAAGAGAAATGTCAATAATCAAAAATAAAGAATATAGGCACAGGTTAGTGGTGACCAGTTTTATCTAACTAAACTGTTAAAGAAAGAAAATTAAACAAACAACTGACTGTGAAAACTATTATATAAAGAAATGAATAAAAATGAATGAATAATCACCAGTAAGATAATGCCTATAGCCTTTAATGATAAATACCTAAGTATGAACGAGTGAGTATTATCTCGTGAATAGCTTTAGAGCTAGGAGTTAATATCCTGGAATAAGGTCGCCAATTGTCACGGGGTTTTTAAGATAAATGCAATATTAAATGATAATGTTCAATAATACTGAGAGCAGGGACAATGAGTTGTCTTGCTAAAAATCAAGCAATGATTACTTTATGCTGGCTTGCTTCGCCGATTCTCTCAGAACGAGAATATATAAACTTTCTCAACAGCACACAGCAGAGACTAATTCCTCACAATTGCTGTTATTAGTACTGTTAGCCTCTGGAGAAAGTGACTTCACCCTTGACAATCAATAACTAATACTATTAATGATATCGGGTTCTTGCTGATGCATTAACTCCTAGATGGCACAACAGATTTTAAGCTTAATACAACAAGACTGGCCTAAGTACCAGTTATGAATAGCAAAGCGTTTATGCAAGCTAGAAGCTATAAGGGAAATAAGCCTAGTATGGAGAAATGAAACACGAGTTTACATTACATTAAGCTCGAGAAAAAAAAGAACTGTTAAATTTATTGATTACAAAGGAATAAATTTACATTACATTTCAAAATGAATTCAAACTAAGGAGATCGCACTCGCTCACTCACTCAAAAACTAAACACATAACCCTAGGAAAACGAAAAGAAATACTGGTCAAAGAGTGGAGTAAGCAGATGACTGGGCATCGTTACTGGAAGGCCACTGCATTCGCTTAAGTCTCTCGCCGATCACACTACTGTAGGTGGGAATAGGGCGGCGGTGGGAACTGCGTCGTAGGAATGACACTACCACACACTACCTACTTCCGTGGCGCTCAAACCTTGACTGACTAAATCGTGGGAAAGAGGCATGTGCTGTGGCCTCCTTATTAACGGCTAGAATGAGCGAAACATGCCCAAAATAAATCGCTCAGCGGAAGCGCTAATGTCTTGCACAAAGACGATCATTTATGACACACTGGAAAATAGTCTGAAAAACACTCCCGACCGAGTGAGTGGTTAACTGAACGATAAACTGGGATTCCACTAGAGTTCGCAGTTTCCCCCCAAAAGCCAATATCACTAGCCGACTTGTGACATTACGCCCCATCAAAAGTTGAAATTTTTTCCAATGGAAAAAATTTCAATATACATACATATAAATCCTAACTCAGTCACACACGATTCACACTGTGGTGTGTGTGCTATCCTGCTACAGGAGAAAGTCGCAGTCGCCAGTGAGCGAAAAAACCTCGTATTTACATTAACAGAAGCAAGCTTGAGGGAAAAACTCCGTGACGACAGTGAAAAATCCTGTACTCAGGTCAAACTGAGCGAAAAGTTCGCTACATTTATGTTAACAACTAATTGTTATGTAGCGTAATGTATGTAATACACTGTGTAGGTGTGACAGATGTGGTGTAACTGTACCTACGTGTAAAATCATGTAATACAAATTTATAGTAAATAATGACAACGAGGCAGAAGAGAAGGAGCAGCAGCATGCGACAGGGACGACCAGCTAATCTGCACGGCAATGCTGCACCCACCAGCTGCACCTGCTAAAACAATCAAGGTGGAGCATCAAAAGTATCATTTCTCTCTCTCTCCCTAGCAATCAGAACTTATGTTACAAAAATACACTATTTACATTTTTAACCAGGAAACATAGGCGTGAGGGTTCTTAGCTGGGGAACTCTAACCTGGCATGCACCTCGCTCAACATGCGGCGCACCTGGCCGGCATGTGAGGGAACAGCACCTTAACAACATCCCATCACCCAGTTTAGGGGGAGCTCTAACCTGGCATCCACCTCGCTCAACATGCAGCGCACCCGGCCGGCATGTGAGGGAACAGCACCTTAACATCCCATCACCCAGTCCCCAGAAGCTGGCGTGAGGGTTCAACATGCGGCGCACCCGGCCGGCATGTAAGGGAACAGCACCTTAACAACATCCCATCACCCAGTCCCCAGAAGCTGGCGTGAGGGTTCAACATGCAGTGCACCCGGCCGGCATGTGAGGGAACAGCACCTTAACAACATCCCATCACCCAGTCCCCAGAAGCTGGCGTGAGGGTTCAACATGCAGCGCACCTGGCTGGCATGTGAGGGAACAGCACCCAGTCCCCAGAAGCTGGCGTGAGGGTTCAACATGCGGCGCACCCGGCCGGCATGTGAGGGAACAGCACCTTAACAACATCCCATCACCCAGTTTAATGGTTAAACCCTAAACTTAATTAGCAAAAAGACTGGGCGTTTGTGCAGGACATCAAACGCTGCAATTCGCTAAATTAACCAGGGAATGTGGTCATGAACGAAAAGACTGGGCGTCTGTGCAGGACATCAAACGCTGCGATTCGCTAATGGAACCCAGTTTTCTGGTTAACTAACTCTACGTTTACGATTAATGACAGAAAGCTGAGAATCACAACGCAATCTCGGGCAGGTCATGTTTTAACACCCACTGTGGGTGTGAACACTCGTGTGGATATTGTGCATTCTCTGGGAATCCTCAGAGAGGCCCACAGCTTGAGACGTTCCACAGGTAATTAATACACAGCCTCGGACTGTCTCTGCAGGGTTCTCAAACTTCCCCCCTTAACTTATGGTACATATGTATGTACAGGCCCTGGACATACTGTGTCCTGTGGGGCCAACGGGCGAGACATCAGGTCTGCACCCACTTCACCACTGCCCTGTCTCTCAACTGACTCGGAGATTACGGGTGTGGTTTCAAATGGCACAGGAAGGACGTGTCCCTGACTGGTGTTCTGTGGACACACATTGCAGGAACGCACAAAACTATCTATGTCTCGTCCCATCCCTGGCCAGAAAAAGTCAGCTCGGATACGGTCCTGGGTCTTCCTTTTGCCCATGTGACCTCCTGAGGCTGAACAATGACCCCATTCTAACACTGCTTGGCGGTACTTGGCGGGAACGACAAACTGCAGTTGAACCTCGCCCTCGGGTGTTTGTGATTCATGGTAGAGCCGTCCTTGTTTGCGAAGGAACTTGGCTCGATCTCCCCGTGAATACTTTATCACTCTACCCTTTTGTTTCTTTCGCACGGCAGCAAGTGTTGGGTCAGAGTGTTGTTCTTGAACAACAACTTGGCTACACATCAGATTTTGCGGCGATTCAATGGTCATCGGGGTGACACAGTTTGGAGCCTCAATCATGGCTCGTGTTTCTGCAGCCGTAGTCTGAGTAGCATAATCTTCGGTGCAACTATCCTTGGCACCGGGAATATTGCTTATGATTAGGTCAAATAAAGGTTCTGGCATGACAACTGCGAGTGTCGTACCAGTGTGAAATGGAGATGCCACCTGGATACGTGCCTCAGGGAACAATCTCACTGATCCATCGATGAGGTTTGCATGGATCTGTCGACCTGTGTACTGCTCAGGCCGAACTAAACTCTGCTTGACAGAGCAACCTGAGGACCCGTTGTCTCTCAGGACCTTCACAGGGATATCTCCCACAAACCCTGGCTGAACAAGGAAGGCACTGTCACCTGTGGGAGGGCCTGTGGAGGAAGCAGCTAGCCACTCATGAGGCTGCTGCATAAATGATGCAGCAAACATTGTGTCCTGTGAACTAGATACTTGAGGGGTCGTACTCACTGCCTGTGGAGATGGAACATTGGCCATCTGTGGAGGGGTGTTCATTGTCGCTGTGGGACTAGTGAACTGTGGGTGAGTACCCGTACTGGTATGGACGTGACACCGTGCTGCTGCTGAGGAATGAAGGCTGCGTTCACCTCCTGCCTCCTTTGAGCTGGTGTTGAAAAGGACAGTCCCGACGGTCGGTTGTGTGGCTGATACTGCTGCTGGTTAGGGTACTTATTGTACCGCTTCCACTCAGGTTTCAGAGTGTTTTGCCCCTGGTCCTTCCACTGCGGTTTTGGACCTTGGCCATTATTCTGAAAACGGCCTTGTTGCTGAGGGTCAGTCTGAGATGGTTTCCCAGATTTATCAGGTTTCCTGTTCCAGGTATGCTGCTTGTGAGTTTGATACCCGTATGCAGTAAAGAATGCGTCAGCCTTCTTCACCATTTGGCTGGCATCTCTTACCTGGCAGATCTTAAGTTGAGCCATAAGTTCAGTAGGCCACGACTTTTCTAGCTGCGTGCACAGCATAAGGTCAATTATCCCCTCACGCGTGGAAGGAGTTTCATCTTTCTCCATCCGCTCATCTAAGTAAGCATTAAGCCGGTCAAGAAACTGAACGGCAGTCTCTTTATCCTGTAAATGCGCCCTCATGAACTGACTCTTGGCGTCGTCAACTGTGAGACTGCACGCTTTGACGAATGCGGCCTTCATCATCTCATAAGTGAGATTGTCACCACGAATTCTGTGGAGAATATCAAGGGCAGGGCCCTCAAACTGGCTTAGAAACTGAAGCCACTTAGCTGCATCATCCAGCTGGTACAGTTGAGCCATGTCTTCAAAACGAGCTATGTATGGCTCGATTCGTTCCCTATCTTTGTATGGGGAAAGCTTGATGTGTGGGGTTGCCATAACATGTGCAGGGAGGACGCTCGTGGAGCTTGGCCAAACTGCACCAGATGTGTCTGAAGCCAAGGAATCTCGCTTGAGCTTCAGCACTTCAAGTTCATGATTTTCGTGTGCTTCTCGCTCGGCACGTTTGTGTTCTCGTTCTCTCTCGTGTTGTTCACGCTCATATTCGCATTGTTCTCGCTCGTATTCGCGCTGTTCTCGCTCGTGTTCGCGTTGGATTCTACACACTTCACGAGCATCTTTCTCACATTCCTGTTCGTAATTAAACCGTGAGAGGACGTAGCTTTGAATTTTTTGTAGGTCAGTGAGGCCCATATCTTTCGCTTCCTGTACATAGACATTGGCTGCCATGATGCTAGCTCAATCTAAATAACTAGCGCCTCAGTACTGACTGCGATTTTTTTTGCAAAGAGAAATGTCAATAATCAAAAATAAAGAATATAGGCACAGGTTAGTGGTGACCAGTTTTATCTAACTAAACTGTTAAAGAAAGAAAATTAAACAAACAACTGACTGTGAAAACTATTATGTAAATGAATAAAAATGAATCAATAATCACCAGTAAGATAATGCCTATAGCCTTTAATGATAAATACCTAAGTGTGAACGAGTGAGTATTATCTCGTGAATAGCTTTAGAGCTAGGAGTTAATATCCTGGAATAAGGTCGCCAATTGTCACGGGGTTTTTAAGATAAATGCAATATTAAATGATAATGTTCAATAATACTGAGAGCAGGGACAATGAATTGTCTTGCAAAAAATCAAGGAATGATTACTTTATGCTGGCTTGCTTCGCCGATTCTCTCAGAACGAGAATTTATAAACTTTCTCAACAGTACACAGCAGAGACTAATTCCTCACAATTGCTGTTATTAGTACTGTTAGCCTCTGGAGAAAGTGACTTCACCCTTGACAATCAATACTAATACTATTAATGATATCAGGTTCTTGCTGATGCATTAACTCCTAGATGGCACAACAGATTTTAAGCTTAATACAAGAAGACTGGCCTAAGTACCAGTTATGAATAGCAAAGCGTTTATGCAAGCTAGGAGCTATAAGGGAAATAAGCTTAGTATGGAGAAATGAAACACGAGTTTACATTACCTTAAGCTCGAGAAAAAACTGTTAAATTTATTAATTACAAAGGAATAAATTTACGTTACATTTCAAAATGAATTCAAACTAAGGAGATCGCACTTGCTCACTCACTCAATAGCTAAACTCTTAACCCTAGGAAAACGAAAAGAAATACTGGTCAAATAGTGGAGTAAGCAGATGACTGGGCGTCGTTACTGGAAGGACACTGCATTCACTTAAGTCTCTCGCCAATCACACTACTATAGATGGGAATACGGCGCCGGTGGGAACTGCGTTGTACGAAGGACACTACCACACACTACCTACTTCCATGGCGCTCAAACCTTGACTGACTAAATCGTGCGAAAGAGGCAAGTGCTGTGGCCTCCTTACTAACGGCTAGAATGAGCGAAACATGCCCAAAATAAATCGCTCAGCGGAAGTGCTAATGTCTTGCACAAAGACGATCATTTATGACACATTGGAATATTGTCTGAAAAACACTCCCGACCGAGTGAGCGGTTAACTGAACGATAAATCGGGATTCCACTAGAGTTTGCGGTTTCCCACAAAAGCCAATGTCACTTGCCGACTCGTGACCGAAGCCTTGGACCAGGACTGACCAAAAAGTAACAACTAAGGATCGAACAAAGGACATGGTACGGATAGCTACATGGAATGTAATGGGTGCAAATGCTGAGGTGAAAGAGAGATTGTCCAGGTGCTTGAGGGTGGAAAAGTGGATGTATGTGGAATACCTGCGACTAAAGGGGGAGGCGAGTGTGTGAGAGAATGAGAGTATGGATGGATATATGCGAAAGAGTACATAAGAATGAGCGGGCAAAAGAAGGAGTGTAGAGAACAAGAGGGCAAAAGAAGGAGTGTGTATTGTTGTAACAGTTGGAAGGAGAATATAAGAGGGTATGGATCATTTGACTCAAGGATTGTGTGGGTAAGAATAAAAGTTGGAGTACAAATGTGTGGGATTGTGTGAGTGTATGCACCAACGCAAGATCGTGCAGGCAGGGTGAGAGAAGAGTTCTGGACAAATGTGGAAGTGTGCATGGAAAAGTTTGAAAGGAATGAGAGTGTTTTTAATTGGAGATATGAATGGAAAAGTAGGGAATGTGAAAGTGGATGGAGCAGTTGGTGAGTTGGGTGTAACTGCTGAGATGGATGAGAATGGCAGTGCTTTAGTGGACATTTGTGCTGGGAGGGGGTTTGTGATAACCATACCCTCTTCAGGCACAAAACGATCCATAGGTATACGTGGCGAGTGATGAGAAGGGTGGATCGTGAACTGAATGAACGGAAAGCAATGACTGATTATGTGTGTGTGGATGAAAGGATGAGAAGGTGTGTAATGGACACAAGAGTGTACAGGGCTTGGGGGAGCGGACTATGATGGTCAGAATCAAAGTCCAAATGAGATGGAGAAATAGAAGAAGGGAAAGACAGAAGGAAGTAGTTCATACAAGGAGGGTGGAAAGGTTACAGATGATGGAAAAAAAGGCAGAATATAAGAGGGAAGTGGAGGAGCAAGTGGGTAAATATGGATTGGAGCAGATGGGGGCCGTGGAACGTGTGTGCAAGTTATTCACAGAAGAAATCTGTGCAGCCTGTGAGGTGGTGTGTGAGATGAAGAGAAGTCGAAAAGTGGAATGAAGAGGTGAGAGAGGCTGTGGCACAAAAGATGAAAGCACATAGTGATTGGATGAGAAACAGTGGTGCGGAAGAAGTTGAGAGAAGGAAGTGAGAGAGTTATATGTAGAGAGGAAGAGAGAGGTGAAAAGACTGGTAAGAAAGAGTAAGAAGAGAGTGGATGAGGAAATTGGAAGGAATATGAGTGTACAGAGGAGGGAATGTAAGAAGAGTTAGACAGGGTGCCAAAAAAGTTAGCTGGGGTGTGAAAGATAAAAATGGTAGATTACTAGAGAAGAGAGAAAAAGTGAGCAGATGGAGACAAAACTTTAAGGAATTGCTGAACATAGAGAATGAAAGTAATGCAAGTATAAGTGGCTGGGGAATGGCTGGGAGAAGGAGGGAGGTGAGAAGACAGGAAGAAATCAGTAAGAAGGAAGTTGTGGAAGCAATGAAGAAAGTTAAAATGGGGAAAGCCCCAGGAATTGATGGAGTGTGTGGTGAAATGCTGAAGCATGGGGGAGAGATAGCAATCGAATGGATATGGAAGAGGTGTAGATTGGCCTGGGAGAAAAGTAAAGGCCCAGAGGCTTCGAAGTCAGGTATAATTATTCCCCTGTACAAAGGAAAAGGGGAAAAAGAAGTGTGTGGTAATCATAGGGGCATTTGTTTTCTTAGTGTAGCAGGAAAAGTATATGGTAGGATACATACTGATAGAGATAGGATTATAACAGAGGAATTAGTTGGAGAAGAACAGAGAATTTTTAGGAAGGGAAGAGGTTGTAGATCAGATATTCATTCTTAGATCTTTAGTGGAAAAGTTTCTAGAGAAAGGAAAGAAGTTGATTGCGGTCTTCATGGATTTGGAGAAAGCATATGACAGAGTGGATAGACAATGATTGTGGGAAGTATTAAGAATATATGGAGTAGCCTAGATGGGACGTTGTTGAAGGCCGTGAAGAGTATGTATGGGGGTGCTAAGGCTGCCGTGTGTGTGGATAGTGAACTGAGTGAATTTCTCTGTTTGAAAGTTGGATTGAAACAAGGATATGCCATGTCTCCATGGTTGTCCAGTCTGTATATGGATGGAGTTATAAAAGAGATGCAAGGTAGGGCAGTGGATAATGGAGCTGCCCTTGTGAGAGAGGGCAGTGTTTGGAAACTCCCTGTACTGCTGTTTGCAGATGATACTCTGTTGCTAAGTGATGACGAAGAGGAGCTGCAAGGCTTGACGGATGAGTTTGGGAGAATGAGTACGAAACGGAATCTAAAGGTGAATATAGGGAAGAGCAAAGTTATGGTCTTCGAGAGAAGTGAAATCAGTGAATGTACAGTGAGGTTGGAAGAGGAGGAAATGGAATTGTTTGCAGATGATACTGTGTTGTTAAGTGAAGACGAAACGGAGCTGCAAGGCTTGATGGATGAGTTTGGGAGAGTGAGTACGAAACGGAATCTAAAGGTGAATATAGGGCAGAATAAAGTTATGGTCTTCGAGAGAAATGAAGTCAGTGAATGTACAGCGAGGTTGGATGAGAAGGAAATGGAAAATGTAAGTGCGTTTAAGTACTTGGGTATTATGATGAGTAAGGATGGAACTTTGGAGGGTGAATTTTTTGAAAGGATACCACAAGGAAGAAAGGTTGCTGGTACCTTGAAAACACTGATAAGAAACAGGGAAGTGAGCATGGAAGTGAAAAAGTTACTACATGACAGTACTGTGATACCATCTCTAACATATGGAAGTGAAGCTTGGACCTTGTTGGAGGGACAGAAGTCAAGAATGACAGCAGTGGAAATTAGTTATTTGAGAGAAGCATGTGGAATCACATGGAGAGAGACTGACAGATGAGGAAGTGAAGGAGCATTGTGGAGTGGATGTGGATGTAATAGGAAGCGTTAGGAGAAACACACTGAGATGGTTTGTCCATGTGGAGAGGATGGAGTGAGAGACTGACGAAGAGAGTGTATCTGAGTGAGGTGGAGGGGGGGAGGGGGAGGCCAGAGATGAGATGGGGGGATGGAGTGGAGAGGTATATGAGAGAGGTGGGTGTGAGCTGGGAGCAGGGCAATGAAATGTCGTGGGACAGGGCGACATGGATGCGATTTGACTGTGGCCAACCCTTACGGGATGAAGGAGTCTGGCAACATATATATATATATATATATATATATATATATATATATATATATATATATATATACAGAGAGAGAGAGAGAGAGAGAGAGAGAGAGAGACTATATATATATATATATATATATATATATATATATATAGGTAAAAAAGATAAATATGGACAGTATATATATATTACGGTGGGCCAAAAAATTTACCAAAAAACTTTCAAATTTATTATTCTCCACATGGCTACTTCTGTTTCGTATCACTTAAGGAGCTCTCATGCAAAAAAATCAAGAAAATCGGCTCATATTTTAGAAGTCACCCTCTGGAGGAAAAATATGTGATCCTGATAATATTATGTTTTATCACAAATGTCTAATCGTCTAATGAATATATGGCTTGCAACTGCATGTAACTATCCTAAAACTGCGACAACTGTTGATTTAAACATTGAATAAAGCTTGAGGAATAGTTGGTAGACATACTTATTGTAACATGTGCCCACCACTGTTGTGTGCTGCAGCCTTCTGTTAAAAACTCAGCGCAACTGGAAAAGCACCACGTCCAAGCCGCAGCGCATGCTGGGTGGCTCATCGATGACTCAGTAGTCACTCAGTCACTCAGTGGGTGACTATTTCTCCACACTGTAGGACGTACATTGGTGTGCTCTTGATGACTAGTGTGTCGTGACATCGAGCAGTGAATTACTTTGATTCGGCAAGTAAAAGTTATATCATTTTTATAACTACCAATACGGACACTTACCAAAAATTTACTTTGACATTATTTTTGTGCAATCCACATACCAGGCACTTGTTGATGAATATTTGATTCATTAATAATGGAATATTTCTAATACCAAACACAGTGTTTAATAATCACTGTATCCAGCATATGATCGTAAGCATCCAGATATGCAAAGTGAATTAAAGCTAATACTGTATATCAAAATAATGTTCTGATGAGTATTGTTATCAGTAGTTATAGTAAAGCCTTGCTTATCGGTGTGTTCCATTCACAGGTCATGCTTATGACAAGAAGCAGTCCAAAAGAATGGTTTCTGGGTAAGCCCAAGAAAGATATATTGGATGCTCACCTGCCAACTAATGCCGAGGTCCTCAGGAACATGTTTCACCATCAGAACAGTCTTACAATCAGTCACAACGCTAAGAGTACCATTGAGAAGGTAATGGTAATATGGGATAAAGTACGCATCCCGACCCAAAGGGTAGACTCGGGTATTTGCAAGCTCCAGAAGCTTCATAAATAGTACTGTGTATTGAAGAACAACAGATCATTACCGAAACCAGGGTACCGGGTCACAAAGCAAAACTTGAAGAAAAACCTCACAAAACTGTTTGATATTTCTTGAAAGGACGCTCTGCTCACTATGACAAATGAAGAGGATAAACAGTTCCTGCGATTACAGCAACAGGATCCCTTCATCGGGAGTATGTCCAAGGTGGGCAGAATCTTGGCAAACAAGGAGACTCATAGGGGGCATAGAAGTGATCAAGCTAATTCTCGAAAAGAAAAATGCAAGCTCATTGCACAGATGAGAATGACCGTACCATCCAGTTCTATTGATGTTGAAGATTGTAGCACTCCCTCATCAGCAAAGTAAAGCCTATTGTAACTAAGGAAGTAACTGCCGTGCTTGTTTGTGTCAACCTGCATAATGGTTCAGCCATGTTCATCATGGGCACTGTCGCACAAGTGTTTGCTCATAACCTGGAGTCTGTAGTACTGTATCGAAATACTATACAGCATGCATGAGCTACCACTCGTGATGAAGAAGTAACTGATCGACGGGCTACTTCCACACCAGACATTCCACTTCAACACTGGGATGGTAAATGGCTCCCAGATATCGCCTGAAACAGTAAACCTGCAGTGGACCGAGCTGACATTTTGGTGACTGGCAGTGAGACAGAGTAACTTCTCGTGGTTCCCAAGATAAACTGCAGCACTGGCAAAGCGCAGTGCAATGCATGCATCAAAACGCTGGGTGAATGGAATCTAAAACCAACGATTCAGGGGCTTGTTTTTGATACAACAGCAGCTAACACAGACCTGAAGATGGGAGCATGTGGTCTAATCGAAAAAGTTTTGGACAAAGAGCTCATCTGGACTGCCTGCCATCATCACGTGTCTGAGTTGATGCTGTCTGTTGTCTTCAATATTTCTCTAGGGCCAAGCAATGGACCTGAAGAGTAAATCTTCAAGGGCTTGCAAAAACTTTGGCCAGGTTTGGATAATATATATATATATATATATATATATATATATATATATATATATATATATATATATATATATATATATATATATATATATATCAGTATATAGATAGATAGATAGATAGACTGTAGATAGAGAATGCCTATCTCAGCTAATCTCCACGTCGCAATTCTGGGGCATAGCAGAGTAGTTTAGATTATACAGTATAGCATGAAGTTGGTCTACACACTTTTACTCAGCAGTGTTACGGGTGGGTGGTAAATTCATAATTTTTTTTACTGTTACCAAACAAATTTACTCAGGTTTGTAATACACACTAGTAATAAAGTAAAGCTTTATCTATATCCTTCTTTTCGAAAATCTTCCATTTCCTGAATAAGAATGTCTGGAGAGAGCAAAAACAGAGTATACATGACGTCTTATCACTGAATGGATCATGAATTGACATTTCTTTTTCTTTTCTTTTTTTTTCTCTGAAGTCAACTCGATCTTGGAAACCTATGCATACATTTGATGGGATCTAGTTAGCAATAAGGTAAAAATCGAATACAAAAGAACAATAGAATATTATTGTAGGCGTCACCAACTGCCACATCTATTTTTACTGAAATTTAGTGAAGCAAACTCGCTTTTGGTTACTTACAATTACCTTTAACGAATATGGTACAATTACCTTTAACGAATATTTCAGCGTACGTGCAATATCACCATACGTGTCGTTTAATATGAGCTTTACTTTCCATTTGGACTACTTCCAGTTCAAAGACTGACATTCTATGTGTGAAGGGTTTGGTAATGGCTCTGATGTAGAGTGAAGGCGCTGATAAATGTAGTAAATAGATATAAACAGATAGACTGAGGGAGAAGACTGATAGCCGCCTACCTGCCAGCTGGAGTACATAGGAGTAAACAGGAATTACAGATAACAGGATGCATCTTCGCCCATGACGAAGTTAAGTGCTGGAAACAAGGGTAGTTCTATAACCAACGAGTAAAGGAAAAAGAAAAGAGGAAGGTTCTCCCCCATCCACCGGACCAGTCGATTAAACCGGCTGGAAAAAGATGGAAAAAGTTTTAACTTGTTAGAAATAGCAATGAGAGGCAGAAGAGGAACAACTATGAATTATGTAATCCCATCTGCGAAAGAAAGAGCTTACACAGCCGCCGAATGTTGTCATTGTTAAGCAAATGTCTCACTGTCATCAACACGAACTTCAACATGGAAATAAACAACACTGTCAATTATTTCCTATAGTCTTATAATAATTTTCTATATGAATGTGAAATGCATCAATAGTTTTTGCACTTACTACTCTTGATGGTAGCCCATTGCATTGTTCAACTATGAGAATATTAAAGTAAATTCTCTTTGTGTTAGTGCTGCATCTCCTGCTTTTGTGTTTCATTCCATACTTCCCGTCACAGCATCATTTTGTATTTCGAATCGATTAACAGATATAACATCGTCAAATTTCAATAGAATTTTCAGTATTTGTAACAGATTTCCTCTGAGTTGTTGTTTTTTAGGGAAACATATTTAGCCTCTTCAGTCACTCTTCCTGGGGTAAACTTCGCAGCGATGGGATCATTTTTATTGCTCTGCACTGAACTCTCTCGAGTCTGACCATGTCAATAATAAGATTCGGTGACCATTGTTACGGACAGTATTCCAGATGTGGTCTATAAACGTATAAAGCTTAGATATTATACCGGTTCCTTGTGATGAAGCCGAGCATTATGTCTGTCTTGTTGTCGGCGATTATATGAGTACACTGCAGTTTTTGAGGTCGGTGTTGACAAGTCCTAAATCCTTCTTGCCCTGTACTTGCCTCAGTGTCACCAGCGTACATTTCCTTCCATTTACCTAAAACATCTACCATTTTCACTCTATTTTATTAACTTGTCCAGTTTCTGTGACCAGTTCCAATCGAGATCTCCGTTATATTGAATATTTCACCTGGTATCGAGAGTAAGACATATACACTACTCATATGTCTGCATGGTTGTAAAAGATTTCATTGATGTTTCATTTTCTTTTCTGATGTGAATGGTTTTACACTAAACTGATAAAATCGTCCAACAGTAACGAACACAGCAGTAAGTATAATAGAACTGAGGTTCATGAATATTGTTTCCAACTTCTTCTCAGCGATATGATCTCAATAGCTAATAGTTGTCGCCAAACAGTAACGGAATATGGCCAAAAAATTTTAGAAGAGATAGTCTATCAATCTCAGGTGACGACTTTACTGTGATTACTGCCAAGTGGTTGCATCTGCCAAGGTGAAACTCCCATAGTCTGGGACCTAAAGCAACTACCAGTAAGGGTGCATCCATATGTGTACAGGAACAAGTGCTGGCTAGAGACCCTTTAGAAAGAGGGACTGGACAGACAGCACAATGGTTCAGCGAATGGATGTTTGCTGGGCATTATTGTGTTTTGTGTTACAGATATTCCCACCTGACATAGGTCAGAGTGGAAGCAGGCCAGTGGGCCTGCCAGTGAAGAACTGGAGGTGGAATGCAGAGGACTGGCTGGTGCTAGCCGGCACGTTGTTGAATTTCAAGATAGAGCAGATGACGTAGTTCAGGCTGGTGACGTCGACAGCGTGGCTCTGGCTCGTCTCAAGCAGGCAGTCGACATAGGAGTCCTCGAACTGCAGGCGGTGGAAATGCAGGCAGTTGAGGGAGCCAACTACATCCTCAAAGTTGGCCTCCACGTAGTGATCTTGGTAAAGATTGTGTCCTGTGAGAGTGACTCGAGGTGGGCACGAGTCTTATCAGGAAGGGATGGAAGGCGGGCCAACATGTGTTGACGTTGATCGGCGGGGGTGGTGCAGGAAGGAAGAGGAGACACTGGATGGTTGGTCTCCATTTCGTCGGGTAGAGGAGGCCTGGCTTTCTTCCCCTTCTTATTCTTTTGCTTCTTACGTGGCTCACTGTCAGCAGCAGGTGGTGGAGTCGGGGGGGGGGTCTTCTTCTTCCTAGTCGGTGGAAGGGATGGGAGAAGGAGCCCTTCCCTCAGCTACTGACGGCAGGTGGCAGGAATCGTCAGGGGGAGCAGGATCAGCTGTCTTGATATGCAGTGCAGTGGTGGTAGTGGCAGTGGCAGCAGTCTCTCTGTTGAGGAGAGCTTCGAGCTGCAGCTTTTTCCGCAGTGTTGTGCAGGGTTTGGGAGGTTGCAGCTTAGGGGTGCGACGCTCGTGAAGCATTGTTGGATGACAATGCGCGGAAACCCGTTCTTCTAAAAAATCTGTGGAAGAAGAATGAGCATCATTGCCTTGTCACTGCCGCAATATGCCAGTGCCATCACGATGCACATGGTGACGATTGTGTCAATCTCCCCAGTGCACCGAGGGTCCCTGTGCTGCCGACACCGAGCTGTGGGGCGCCGCTGTACATAAGCAGAGCCCTGTACAGCTACGCCCTCCGGCCCGGTGACTTCAGTAGCCTCAGGACCCTTCGGCGTCTGTAGGAGACGGAACACAACTGACTCGCCCTCGCGCAACGAGTGTTTCCTACCTCGTGAAGTGGGAGCAACGATCCCAGAGTGGCTGGGTATCACTCAAGCCCGCATAAGGATCAGTGATCACCTCTAGATAACACCACCCACTTAAATGCTTTTCATATTTTATGGTGCATTCTCGGACATCTGTTATGCTATGTTTGTACAAATGGTGTAGGCTTATTAAGTAAAACTGTATAAAAATGAGATTTTCCTTTATGTAACTGGTAGGCTAATTTCGAAGCATATAAAATCTGGGATGAGTTGCGAGACGACAATAAATAGATTAACACCAACAATGATACTTAGTTTGCCCGAGGTTTTTAAGTCTGATAGAGTTTTGTTTGAATAATTGAATTTAAAGACTGTTGTTGTTCCTGATATCCTTAATTGTGGTTTCCATCTGGATATTATCTAGGTTTATCTTCCTGTGTGGATCTGGGCCATATACATGTAAATTAATTAAAACTTGCCTAGCATAGCCGATTACACTCACTCGCAGATCAGCTTCCTCTCTTCACCTTAATACCCCATAATTTCCTTTTTTGTGGATCACAAGGGAATAGGAAAAGTCGCATGGAAGGTCCACGAACGTTATTGCGCCCAAATGTAGCACAATTAAACCATTAAGAAGGACAAAAAAGCACCAGTAACAGATTTCGCACCATCCATTTTGCAGCTACCAATAGTTTGGTTTGTCAGCATTATAATTTGGCAATTATCTCGGTGTTTACGTTACGTGTACTTTGAAGTAAAATCTATATGTAGAGATGAAGATTAAAACGGAAATCTTCAGTAGCTCAAATTAACAAAACATACTTCAGTTATAACGACATTTCATTGATCAACCAATCAGGTACCACAGCAGGTGATGAGATGTATTTTTAGACGAATCTACAGTCAGCCAGCACCCGGGCTGTGAGGTGTTTAAACCAAAATGGAGCCATGTTGGCCGACCACATAGAGAAGAGCTGAAAATACTGGCTGTCCAGTCTCTTTTCCTATAGGGTCTCTAGTGCTGGCACCATGTACACAACACGATAACGAACAAGCTGTAAACATGCTCGGAAGAGCATCATCCAGGTCATGTTGGCAACATCATGATGAAGTCTCAGCTGCCTCATATGGACACATTCCCCACACCGTATCTGCCGCCAGTAAGTTTAAAGTTGCACTGAAACATATATGTCTATCTATCTAGCAATTGCCAGACTCATTAATTCCGTAAGGAATGGCCACAAAGAAATCCCCTTCATGTCCCCTGGTCCCCCGCCATTATACTGTCCTGCTCCCAGCTCACACCCCTCTTGCTCATATACCTCTCCATTCCATCGCTCCACCTCATCCCTGGCCTTACCCTCCCTCTTTCCCCCCTCTAACTCACTCACATATACTCTCCTCTTTAGTCTTTCCCTCTCTATCCTCTCCATTTGGCCAAATCACCTTAGTGTATTTCTCCTAACGCTTTCTATCACATCCACATCCACACCACAACGCTTCTTCACTTCCTCATGTGTCAGCCTGTCTCCATGTGACTCCACATGCTCCTCTCAGATAACTCATTTCCACTATTCTCACTCTTGACTTGCGTCCTTCCAACAAGGTCCATGCTTTACTTCCGTACGTTGGAGTTGGTATCACAATACTGTCATGCAATTACTTTTTTATTTCCATGCTCAATTCCCTGTTTCTTATCACTGCATTCAAAGAACCAGCAACCTTTCTTCCATGTTGTACCCTTTCAAGCACTTCACCCTCCAAACATCCACCCTTACTCATCACACTACCTATGTACTTAAATGCATTTCCTTATTATGCAACATCACTGCACATCTGGTGACATTATTTCTCTCGAAGACCATAACTTTACTCCTCCCTCCATTCACCTGTAGATTCCGTTTCTTACACACTCTTCCAAACTCGTTCATCAGACCATGCAGTTCCCCTTCGTATTCACCAAACAACGCAGTATCTTCCGCAAACAACAGTGCAGGGAGTTTCCAAACGCTGATCTTTCTAATTAAAACCACTCTAACTTAAAATACTTGTGTACATAATAATTATGTCAAATACTGCTGCCTGCATGCATTCAGACATGTTGCCATCTGTGATCTCAACAAATGTTCAAGAAACGAGCGTCCGAGCACGAGTGACTTCTAACATGTATTGAGAACATAGGTAGCAACATGTTTGGATGCATGTATGCAGCAGTATTTGGACAGATGTATGCAAAAGATACTTACTAGTATCAAAGGTGATGCGATAAGTGTGTCCATACGAGGCAGCTGGGACTTCATCATGATGTTGCCAACGTGTTCTGGACGATATTGTTCCGAATATGTTTGCACCTTGTTCATTACTCTTCTGCTTTCATGCTGCCAGCACTTGTTTCAGCACAAGTGTGGATGCTCCTTGTTAGAGAAAGACTCGGCTTCTCTCTCTGAAGGTGTGTGTGTGTGTGTGTGTGTGTGTGTGTGTGTGTGTGTGTGTGTGTGTGTGTTCTTACCTAATTGTATCTTTACAGGAATGAGTCAGGCTCATACTGTCCCGTGTATTAAACCATTTTCATCATACATATCCTTAAATTTATGAATAGTTTTGGCACACACTGTTTCATTCGGTAGGACATTCCACTGATCAATTGCCCTATTTAGGAACCTGAATTTCCTTACGTCTTATCGCCTCTCTATTTATGTAGAATTTTCCAGTGCCCTCCTGCTGGTCCTTCCCCATAGGTTATATACTCATTTATGTATATTTTTTCTTTCCCTGATATGCAGCAATATAGCATAATCATCTCTCCTCTTTTCCTTCTTTCCTGTGGAGTTGGTAGATTCAATTTTTCTAGTTTTTCTTCGGCTTAAATCCCTTAAGCTTGGTACCCACCTTGTAGCTGCCCTTTCTACTTTTCAATCTTACAGTATATATGTGTTTTTGAGATGAGGTTTCCAGAGTACTGATGCATACGCCAGGGCTGGTCTGATGAATGATGTTATAATCTTTCTCAGCATGTCTTCATTTATATGTGTTAATGTTATTCTCATATTAGCAAGCAATGCACACATATTACGTACCTTCTCACTGATGTGGTCAGCTGGAGATAGTCTGTTATTGATAATCACTCCTAGGTCCTTCTCCCTTTCTGATCTGTGTAGGGTTGATCTTCCTAACTTATAATCCCAATCTGGTCTTTTCTCACTTTTGCCAAACTTAATTGCATGACACTTGTCCAATTTAAATACCATTTGCTAATTATTGCTCCATTCATGAAGCTTATTTCATTCTTCTTGCAGCCCTTTGGAAGAATCTGTATTAGTAGTTTTCCTTTGTACTTTTGCATCATCGGCAAACATATTTCCATAGCTTCCATTTCTAATGTCACTGCCTGTGTCATTTATGTATACTAAAAAAATAACTGGTGCCAGCACTGAGCCCTGTGGAATTCCACTAGTCACTTCCCTCCATGATGAGTAATTTCCCCTTAATACTGTTCTCATTTCCCTTTTTCCGAGAAAATCCCGCATCCAACAGTACAGATTGCCTTGGATACCTCCATAAAAGTCGTTGGTGTGGTACTCTGTCAAATGCTTTCTTGAAATCCAAATAGACACTGCCTAACCATCCTTCTCTCTTCTGGGATGTTTCTGTAACTCTATCATAGTAGCTTAATAGATTAGTAACACATGATATTCCCTTTCTAAAACAGAACTACCTTTCTGTTTTCATGATGTGTTCTTCTAGATGGTTTATTCAAACTTTTCTTATAATCTTTTCTAGTATCTTACAACATTGTTCAGTGATACTGGTCGGTAGATGAGTGGATTCTGTCTATTCCCTTTCTTGAATAGCGGAACAATATTTGCTTTCTTCCAAATATCAGGTAATTTACCTTGACTTAAGGATTATTTGAATATTAGATGCAATGGTCTGCTTGACTCTTCTGTACATGGATGAAGCACCCAACCTGAAGTTTCGTCAGGACCATTTGCTTTTCCTTTGTCTAATTTACTGAACTCTTCTCGTACTTCTTTTTCAGATATTTGTATATCTGGTAATATGTGTGGGCATGCATGTTCCATATCTCTTTCAAAATTATTTTCTTTTGTAAACTCTGACTGGAAGGTTTTATTTAGTGCTTGACAAATATCTTCCTTGCGTATAGATGATCCTTTCATCAGTAATGGACTGTATTTTATCTTTAACTTTGATTTTGCTTCGGATGTAGCTGTAAAATATCTTAGGTTGACCACTACTTTTATTTATAACGTCTTCCACAAACTGCCTCTCAGACTCCCTCCTTATCTTTGTATAATCACTTCTTGCCTGTAAATAGTTGTTATATGCCCTCTCACTATTGTGGCTTATGTATCTATTCCAATGCATGTCTATTTTTTCTTTTGATTTTTTAATATAGTTGTTATATGCCCTCTCACTATTGTGTCTTACGTATCTATTCCAATGCATGTCTCTTTTTTCTTTTTCTTTTTTAATATTCTTTATGAAACCATTTCTTAATTTTCATTTCTGTTTCTTTGTACTGGGGGATATAATTCTGGACTCCTATTTCATAAACATCACAGAATTTTCTCTGTACAATATTGAAATCTTGTCCTCTAAGTTCCTTTTCCCAATCTATTTCTGAGACGTACTTCTTCAGGTCATTATAGTTGCCCTTTTTGTAATTTAGACTCTTTTTGTAACGCTCATTAGTGGTAACGTCATATGCAATCCTGAAGTTACAGTTTTACCCACCGTGTACCAGTGCTGTTTTAAAACAGTCTTACAAAATTCTGCGGTTAGTGCCAATGCCATTTTAAAATGGTCTCGATTTCAAAAATTCATTGTGACCACAATTTTCAAGCTATGCACGCAAAAATTGGTGTGCTTGTAGAGCAACCCTTCTCTATCTGCCCTCAGGTGGCCTGGCCCATACACCCACATGCTCCTGCCTTATGCTTCTTCTGCTTCACTCTGCTTGTGTGTGTCATACAGTGCAGTGATGTCTCGCCGTGGTCTCTCTGAAAAGGAGATTCAGGACCTCCTGAGGGTCCCCTACACTGGGGAAAGTGATGTGGAGGATGACGATGTGCAGGATAAGGACTACATCCAGCCTGAGGAGGAAAGTAGTAGTGATGATGAAATTCCCTTACCAAGAAAATCCAGGTATGTGGGCTACACTAGGGCAACACGTTATAGGAGGCCACTTGCACGTCGTCGTCTTGCACGTCATGGCGGTGAGGAGGAAAGGGAGGAGGAGGGTAGTCCAGCAGTTCAGGGGTGGTTGGGGATGCAAAGGATTTCCATGTGGGGAGGAAAGTGTGAGGAGATGCTCTCCCTCGTCCCCACGTGACCCAGCTCAGCCCAGCACCTCAGGACAAAGTCTTCCCGCGTTCCCATACCCAACACCTCACGTGAAACTCTTCCCCCATTCTCCATACTTCCTCATGCTTCCCCACGGCCTGAGGAACATGGAGACGATGAAAATGATGAGGAAGAAACGACGTGGGGGTGGAAGGACGGTAGTGACTTTGTCTCCCACATTCACCCGTTCACCCACGAGAATGAGGCAGGGTGTACTGTCCCAGAACTCCACCATATCACAAGTAAGCTGGACTTTTTTAGGAACTACTTCCCAGTTGACTTTGTTTTGAAGATTGTGGCCCTGACAAATGCCGTTGTTGCATCTGAGTGTGGGGGAACAACACAGACACCACACAGCCGATTATTCGAACCTGACGTAACCCTGAGTGAAATGTAAGTGTTCCTAGCACTTGTGCTTTTGATAGGGATATTGAAAAATAATCAGCTTCCCTCGCACTGGACTGTAGATCCAGTAATGGTGACACCATTTTTTGGCATGGTGATGGGAAGGAATCAATTTCAGTACATCCTGAGCTGCCTACATTTTTTTGACACCTTGATCCTGTTAACGCTAACAACATGGACAGGATGAGGAGGATACATCTGGTTTTTGATCACCTTTGAGAGAAATTCCATACCTCCTTCTCTCCATACCGAGACCTTGTCATAGACGAGAGTCTCGTGCTATGGAGAGGTAATATCGCTTTTTGTCAATATATCCCCAGCAAAAGACACAGGTTTGGCTTCAAAATCTTTGTGATGTGCAACTGTAAGACTGCGTATGTGCAGGACAGTCCTGTACACAGGTGTTCAGACGGACATCACAGAAGATAGACGCTTGGGACTTTCAGGGGCTGTGGTAAAAACAATGATCGAGGAATACCGTCATCATGGGCACCTCCTGTACCTCGATAATAGGTACACAAGCCCCCTTCTTGCCAGGTACCTTCACTTGCAGGAAACTGGTCTGTGCGGCACCGTAAAGAAGAACCGTCAGCACATGATGAAGGTGGGGAGAAAGCTTCAGAAAAACGAGGTTGTTTTTACAAGGCAAACAATATCCTCGCAACAGTATGGCACCACAACCATGAAGTATTCATCCTCTCGTCTGTCCATCGGCCCCCTTGTACACAGCAAAGAGAGTATTGATTCTGGAAACCAGAACCTGTCTTGGCATTCAATCAACAGGTGGATCAATTGGACACCATGATTTCCAGCGTTGACTGTGCCAGGCCCACGATGAAGTGGTATAAGAAATTGTTCTTCCACCTCCTCGACATCACCGTCCTCAATGCATACTATCTCCACACACATACCACCAGCATCCAGGAGGCCTTCGAGGGCTATATTCGTGAGCTTGTGCAGGAGATAATGGGGGAATATGGGGAAGATAGAAGTGTTGTTCGCCACCGCCACACTGCCGCCACACTTCTCTGCCTCAAGCTAAAGACATCCCCAGTATCGTCCCTCCAAGTGCAACATATCAAAATCCTCAGCGGAGGTTTCACGTGTGTGCAAACAGCACTGTAAGCCGACGTACTCAGCGGAAGGACTCAAGGTATATGTGTGCAGAGTGTGATGTAGGACTGTGCATATACTCATGCTTTGAGGAGTACCACACTCTCGCTAACTATTGGGTAACAATAGTGTGGTAATCATGAGCGATAAAAAGACACTCAAAAAGTGTTGTAAGTACGGAAAAAGATGCCCAGAAAGTGTTATAAGTACTGCATACATATGTTCTCGTAAATGTTAGACGATGTATTCACAGTGAGATGCTCAAAAATACTCTTGTAAAATCTGTGTATACTGAAGGCATGTTGTAAATAATTTATCGTAAGTGAAAGAGCTGTACATTATGAAGTCAAGTTGTGCATATATTCTCGTAACTGTAAGACAAAATGCATTCACAGTGATACGTATAGTGTTGCAGGAGTAAATGATTTCTTTGCGAAAAAAAAAAGAAAAAAGACGCTTTCTTTATGAAATAATAAGAAAAAAAAATGTGAGTGTGAAGTGGACAGTAAAGAGTAAAGACCATTCCTATACCTTGCCTGAGTCATGTTGGAGAGAATACCTGAGTTTACCTTGCATAGAAAACGGGTTTTCTCTCACCTCCCCCAGGGATTCCCTACACGCTCACACCTGCGGATGGGCGGAGGGACATGAAAAATGCACTTGTGGCCTCTGATGAGTTTTTTTGTGATCATATTTGTTTTTTTCACATCAAAATCTATCATTTTAGCAAAAAACAAAAATCAAAAATTGGCCGGCACGGGGGTGACATAAAGGCTAGAAGTGGCTGGCATTCAGCAAGGTAATACTCATGGTCACTTTTGCCGAATGGAGGGTGATACATTATATACTCAATTTCATTTTCTTGCCTACTAAATATAAGACCTGGTACTGATGGATCATCAAGTCCTCTTTTTCTGGTGTTTTCCTTTACATGCTGTGTTAGGGAAAACTCCTGCACAAGATCTAGGAGCTTTTGATTCCAACAGCCTTCAAAATTTTTTATATCAATAGTATTCCAATTTATATTTGTATTGAAAACACTAGTTAATATAATTCTTTCAGATCTCTCTTCCAGTCTATGTAGTAATGTTATTAAACTCTGAATTGTATTTTGTCAGGTCTTGATATTCAACTCTTTTCCAAGTGTTTGTTTTGGGTATGTACAAATTTGTTGCAATTTATTTCCCTTCAGATGTGTTAATCTCCAAAGTAATCAGTTCTACTTGTGAGGGTGTATCTAGTTTTATTTCTTGGACTTGTAGATTTATCTTTAATATTATAATCCCTCCTCCCTTTCTTAAATTTCTGTCTCTTCTCCATATATTGTATTTCTCTAAGTTCAAGGTATCGTTTGATATCTTTGGGGTTAATTTTGTTTCAGTTAGGTAAATATGTGGTTCTTTTTCTTTGGTACAGTCTTCTATCTCTAATAATTTAGACATCATTTCATCTACAATTGAGTACATTAACTTAATCAGAACATTTGAGTACATTAACTTAATAATCTTGTTTACATACTTCTCATAGCTTGAATCTCCAACCTTCCTCCTTTTCTGTTCCCTATTGGTTATGTACCACTTTCATACTGCAATCCAATTTCTTTGTAATATATATATATATATATATATATATATATATATATATATATATATATATATATATATATATATATATATATATATACTGTATATATATATATATATATATATATATATATATATATATATATATATATATATATATATATATATATATATATATATAATCTTTTCCACTGATCTTCCCTCGTTCTTTGATTTTGCCTCCCCCCTCTTCTCTTTTTAGTATTCCCAATTCCCCTTGAGTTAGGCATCTTTTTATCCATACTTTTTAAAATTCTTCTTTTTCCATGAGTTTCTTTGCATTTTTTAGTATTTCTTCCACAGTGTTCACACTCTGGAAGGTTACTTGTGGAGACCTTGACTTATTTCTCTCATATTTCCCTCGCCCTGTGTTCCTCTATGACTTTTTTAAAGATTTCCCCTGATACTTCCTTCAATATGCTCATTATATTTGCCATCTCGTATTTGTCTCTCGAAATTTTGTTTTTTATTTCTTCCTCATCTATTCCAGTGATTATAATAGATCTGTTGATATCTGCTGAATCTTTGACCAATTTGGGGTTGTTTTGGATTATTTTTTTACGTCCTTTCAAGTGGTTTTTTTTCGTCGACTCTTGCTTCTAACTCTTTCTTTACTTTCACCATTTCAGCATCTGTAGTTTTGACATCATCTTTGTAACATTGCATCACTTCATTCACCTGGGTTATCTTTTCTTCAATATCAGTTCTTTGGTCCATCAGGCTGATTGCTTGTCTAATTGTATCATTTCTGAACGCCTCCATAACACAGTCATGGTTCACAACTGTGCTTGCCATTTCACTTATTTTCCATCTAACCCTTGAATGGCCACCGGCGTCGAATGATGTTTAGTCAATAAATGGCCACCAGCATTGTTTAAGCGCGGCCTACAAGAAACTGCGAATTTTTTTTGGAAGTGAGTGAATGTTCTGAACGTCTTCAGACTGACCTACACTACATTCCCATACACCTCATCAAACAGTTCAGAGCCTGCTGCTGTGATGAGTGGATTTTCAATTTTTTTGCTCCTAGCCATGCCTAAACAACCACAACTGCACCCATTATCTCGACCCAGGCAGAAAATATCATCTTTGTCCTCTCTTGCAAAATACACACAACCACCTGTTTACGATTATGAATCAATATTGGCACAAACAAAGAAGACATGATAATAAGTGAAAAATACATTTTTGTCTTGGTATCTTTACCTATTTGCTCAGGTTTGTTGTACTGGTTAGGATATACGATGCAGTGCGACTTGTAGAAAACTGTGAAAACTTTTGGGACATAAGACTGACCTTCACTTCACGCTTTTACACCTCATCTGTCAGTTCACCACCTGCTGCCATGACGAGTAGATGTACGATTTTTTCGCTCGTGGCCATGCCTAAACACACATAGTTACACCCATTATCTCGTCCCAGACAGAAAATATCATCTTTCTCCTCCCATACAAAACACACACAACCACCCTGCTTACGATTATAAACAAACACAGGCATAAATAAAAAAGACATGAAAATAAATGAAAAATTAATTTTTGTTTGGTATCTTTACCTATTTGCTCAGGTTTGTTGCACTGTTTTGAATAATTTTACATATTCATTGCTTTTTTCAAGCATAACAGGAAAGTTTTTCTGTGTTCACATGATGCTTTCGTGGGTGGAAAGAACTTCCTTCCCTTCCTGCTAATCAGTTCGTGCGAGGTGCAAATGGCAGGTCATCTCGCAATTCTGGCCTTGTTAAGTGTTGGGAAACATACTGCTGTACCCTTTTTCCTTACCCTGGCAGAAAATATCATACTTTCCCACACTTACGACAGACAGACAGCAACATATATTGCAAAAATAACAAGGTAAAATGATGGAGAAAGGTGAGTGTGTTATTACAAAAAAAAAAAAAAAAACGTTTTCCCCCATCTGTAAACGTATGTATTTCTGCTTTGTCTCTCTCTTCGTAATAGTTAGACTTATTTGTAGTTTTGAAACTGCATCACGATTCTATTTTTAGCCATGCACGTGGTGTGGGAGTGGCAATTTGCAATTCAACTCCCCTCATCCTAATCGGATCTGACCCTCCACTTTCATCCCCCATGAGAGAACCTAGCCTCGGGGGGTGGGCAATTATCTCATCTAGCACTGAAAATTCAGCCCTTTCACTCCCTTTTCCAATCATGGGCTCAACGATAACGTAAAAAATAACTCGACAATACCGTAAACATATTTTTTATCATAAAGATGAAAAAAATATTCATAATATTTTTTGAGCCAATCCTGACAAATTATGTACTGAAATCATTCGATATAATCATATCTAACATATGCACAACATTTCAGCACCATACACATTGCTTTGGGGGGTAAAAAAATTATAACAACACGTGCAATATTGCAGTGCAGCAGCACCTCTCGGTGTCAGATATCGGTTGCCAATATTTCTGCAACTTTCGCGCTCCATTGCAAGCCACAGAATGGGTCTAGGAAGCTGGGATTTGCACTGTTAGGTGTATCTGAACTTTCTCTTTACTATGGCAAGAAAAAAATCAATTTTCGAAACCTCAGAAAATGGCCCCGTCATCTGACTGGGGTGTATGTAAAATTCCGGACTCACAGCCATGGAGATGCTAAGTGAACCCACATCAACTGACAGCCCATCTACTGCTGTATCTTTCTTGTTTAAAGTCTTTACTAATTTTTCTTTTTCCTTCTTCTGCTGGCACAGCTGCATCTTAATTTCATCCATTTCACTTTGAAATGCCTTCTCCAATTTGTACACCCATTCTATTAGTTTGTTATATGTTTCCATTTCAATCAGTTCCTGGTAGAAATCATCATCGTTTCCTACCTTTATCACTTTTCTTAACTCCTTCCATATTCACTTTACTAAAGATGGTGGTCATCTTGTGGTATTACTGAGAAAAAAAATATGCTTACAGGTATGTATCTCCATGGTACTCGCCTTAGGTAGACGAAACAGCTTGAAGCTTGATCAGTGCATTCCTGCAATTGGCTGTATTCTGTTACCTGGACAAAACTTTTGCTAAAACTTGTCCTACTATAATAGAACACCCTTAGTTAGCCTAGTACAGAGCTTGACTCATATGAAGATACTATTTGGGTATGGCCAGTTGTGGCCAAGGGTGGCCAGCATGGAGCAAAAAGACAGACGTGTTGACTCTGATGCTGCCTGTTCTTACCTAATTGTTCTTACCTAATTGTATCTTTACAGGAACGAGCCAAGCTCGTACTGTCTCGTGTCTTAACCATTTTTATCATACATCTCCTTAAATTTATGAATTGTTTTGGTGCACACTATTTCATTTGGTAGTGCATTCCACTGATCAATTGCCCTATTTGGGAAACTAAATTTCCGTTCATCTTTATCGCCTCTCTTTTCATGCAGTTTTTGCAGTGTCCTCTTGCTAATGCTTCCCCATAGGTTACATAATCATTTATGTCCATTTTCTCCTTCCATGATATGCATTTATATAGCATAATCATGTCTCATCTTTTCCCTTTCTCCTGTTTTGTTGGCAGATTTAGTGTTTCTAGTCTTTCTTCATAGCTTAGATCCCTTAAGGTTGGTACCCATCATGTAGCAGCCCTTTGAACTTTTTTTTTAATCTTATCTACAGGGTATGTTTTTCTTGAGATGAGGATTCCAGACTACTAATGCATACTCCAGGGTTGGTCTGATGAAAGATGTTATCTTCCTCAGCATGTCTTCCATTTATGTATGTGAATGCAATTCTCATATTTGCAAACAGTGTATACATGTTCCGTACCTTCTCACTTATGTGGTCAGCCGGAGATAGTGTGTTATTGATAATCACGCCTAAGTCCTTCTCTCCTTCTGATATGTGTAACGTTTTACTTCCCCACACACAATCCCAATCTGGTCTCTTCCCACTTTTACCAAACTTGATTACATGACACTTGTCCACATCAAATTCCATATGCCTTTTATTATTCCATTCATAAAGTTTATTTAATTCTTCTTGTAGCTCTTCACAAGAGTCTGGCAGTAATTCTCCTTTGGATTTTTGCATCAGCAAACATATTTAAATAACTTTCATTTCCATTGTTACTACCTATATCATTTATATACACTAAAGACATAATTGGTGTCAGCATTGAGCCCTGTGGAACTCCTCTAGTCACTTCCCTCCTTGATGAGTAATTTCCTCTTAGTGCCGTTCTCATTTCCCTTTTTCTGAGAAAATCTTGCATCCAACTGTACAGTCTGCCTTGGATTCCTCCTTGATAGTACAGTTTCCATAAAAGTCTTTGGTGCAGTACTCTGTCAAATGCTTTCTTGATAGCTAGATATATACTGTCCACCCATCCTTGTCTTTTCTGTAATGTTTCTGCACTCTGTCATAGTAGCTCAATAGATTAGTAACATATGATTTTCCCTTTCCGAAACCAGATTACCTTTCTGTTATCATACTGTGTTCGTCTAGATGGTTTACCCAAACTTTTCAGCTTTTCCAGTATCTTATAATACTGGTTACTGATACCGGTCGGTAGTTGAATGGATTTTGTCTATTCCCTTTCTTGAAAGAAGGAACAATGTTTTCTTACTTCCAAATATCAGGTAGTTTACCTTGATCCAAGGATTCCTTGAATATTAAGGATAATTGGTCTTCTTAACTCTTTTACATATTCAAGTAGAACCCAACGTGAAATTTCGTCTGGACCATTTGCTTTTCCTTTGTCTAGTTTACTTAACTCCTCTTGAAATTCTTTTTCTGTTATATGTATTTGTGGTAATATGTTTGTGCATGCATGTTCCATATCATTCCTCTCAAAATTATTTTCTTCTGTAAAAACTGATCGGAAATTCTTATTTAGTGTTTCACAAATATCTTTCTCTTGTGTACTGAGGATCCCTTCATCGGTAATGGATTGTATTTTATCTTTTACTTTGGTTTTGCTTAGGATGTAACTGTAAAATTGCTTCGGTTGATTGCTACTTTTGTTTATAATGTCCTCCTCAAACTGTTTTTGGCCTTCCCTCCTTATTCTTGTGTATTTGTTTCTTGCCTGTTTATAGTTGTTATATGCCCTCTCACTATTGAGAGGAGAGAAAGAAAGAAGATAAAAGCGAAAAATAAATTTAAGAGATATAATAAAAGAAGAGAAGAATGGATATTTTGAGATAAATTAATAACTTTAAAGAAATATCAGAACTCTTGTCATATAGTGAAATAGTATTGGCTTTAGTCCAGATATGCCTATATATTAACATAGCTCGTGTAACTATTGTGTGTGTGTGTGTGTGTGTGTGTGTGTGTGTGTGTGTGTGTGTGTGAGAGAGAGAGAGAGAGAGAGAGAGAAGAGGAACAATGAGAGACGGAGGGAGGAAGAGAGCTAATAGAGAAGAAAACAGAAAGAGGAAGAGGGACTGGTGGGTGAGAGGAATGGAGAGGAGAGTTGTGGATGAAAAGGAGAGAGATAAAGAATTATGACAAAAAGAGAAAGGAGAAATATTGGACAGGTGGATATCAGCAACCTCTGCGGTTCTTTGACGCAGAGGCAGATTATTATGCGGAGCTTTTCTTATCTGAAAATGCGGTGGCGGATAATGATGCGGAGCTTTTGTTGTCTGAGGACACGGACACAGATAGAAATGTAGACATTATTTTCACTGCGGAGGCTCCGCGGAGGCAGAGGCGGAGGCAGATATCCTATACATCACTAGTACAAAGTCCTAGTTCCAACTGACTTCTGTAATAAAGTTATTCAAGCCAGAGATGCGACACTGAATGTTGAAGTGTCAAACATAGAGGGCTTGCTTGTAGGACTGACAGATCTCCGAAATAACTGGAAAGCTATATGGAATGAAGCAAAGCTATTTGCTTCAAACCTGGACATCGAGGTGAATCTGTATCATGAACGTGGTAAGGCAGCTGGAGCTAAACGCAAAAGAAAATTTCATGATGATGTGATGCCACAGCAGATACAAATTTACCAGAACAAAATGAAGCAGATGAGTCGCCTGAAGAAGCATATTTCAAAACGTCTGTGTTTTATGTATTATTTGATAATGAAATTGGCCGACTGACTGTTAGTTTCAAAGCTGCCAAGAATATTTCTGAAAACTTCAGTTTCCTCTGGAAGTACCTAACAATATCAGCAGAGGAGCTGAAACTGAAATCAAAATCACTGGCAGATAATTATCCAGCCGATATCGGTCATGATATTGTGATAGCAATGAGGCACCTACCAACAGTTCATCGCTCAATTTTTGGGCAGAACCAACTAAGCCCATTGCAGCTTTTGAACTGCTTGACGGAGTACAGACTAGAAGGGCTCTTCCCAAATGTATCTGTCAGCCTGCACATTCTGCTAACAAGCCCTGCCACTGTCACCTTTGCAGAGTGCTCATTCAACAAACTCAAGCTAATAAAAATTTTTCTGCGAACAACAATGACACAAGCACGACTTGTGGACTTGGCTAGACTCAGTATTGAGTCTCAGCTTGCTAGATCTCTTGATCTTGATGTTGTGCTTTATAATTTTGCCAAGAGGAAAGCAAGGAAAGCACCATTGTTTGTATAATGAATGAGTCATATATGTATTCTGTATGTAATCTTTATGTATTGTATTATGATTTTACTTACAGTATTATCAGTTTTGTGTTTGGTTATTGTTTTTCTTGTTTTTTTTTTTTTTTGTAATAATTACACACATATATGTATCATGTGTATGTCTTAGCACTGTAGTGGATGAAACTATTTCTGGTCAACAGTTCATTTGAATGTGTTTCTAAGTTGTTGAAGCAACAAAAAAATTATGTTACTTATACATATAGCATACGCCCCTCACCTCTACCTTTACCTACTGTAGGGGTGGGGGCCCCAAACTAGTCCTGCGCCAGCTCATTTCAATTCTCTCAGCGCCCTGTATCTATTCCACAAGTCTCTCTTTTTTTTTTTTTTTTTTTTTTTTTTTTTTTTTTACATTCTTTATTTAACCATTTCTTTATTTTCATTTCAGCTTCTCTGTGCCCAGGGATGTAATTTTGGACACCTATTTCATAAAGTTCACAGAATTTTCTATACCGTACGATGGGGGAATTGTGATAGTGTGAGGTAATTGTGATATTTTTTGACAACTGCTAAAAAATATTCATAATATTTTTATTTTCGTTTTTAGGCCAAAATGTGTGGTATTCATTTTTCTTTGTTACCAAATTTTGCATGTTTTCAGGTATTTAAAATTCTTCCACATTCAGAGTAGAGTGCTCACAGGAAGAAAATATTGAAATAAAAATTTTAGCTGCTCACGAGTAGTGGAAACAAGATTGGGTACCAGTCAGAGTCCACTTGGGGGATCATCTTTATTTTCTCACCAGGAACTGCAAATATCACAAGGTAAATGTGTGTTGAATTTCAATATAATCCATTAGCGACTTTTTTTTTTAATAATATAAGTTAACGGTTGGGGTAATTGTGACATCATGGCTATTTTAAATGTAAACTTATTTTTGGAGCAATGTTAGTAACGATATGCAGACACTGTCTTCATATCTAATGAGTATTGTATATATCTTTGACAGAACCATGCCCAGAACCTATACTTCAGTAAGAGGAGCCCAGAGGCTGCTATACACAAAGGAGACTGGCCAAAGCATCGCACGGAATGTCTATAAGCAAACCACAACAAAATACAAGTTACCATACAGTTCTTTACATACTAGAATTAGTGGGCATTCATTGGAGTATGGCAAAGCTGGCAGGAAAACAGACTTAAATGTTTCTGAGGAACTTGTCATTGTGTAGAACATTGTAGCTTCGGCTGACTACGGATATGCATTCGATGTGCTAGAGCTATGCCATTTTGTCAAGGCCTACATCATGAAAATTGGAACTGAAGTGCCACAGTTTGTCAATGGTATGCCACTGATTATCACGGCCAAACTCATTTTCAAAACCCAATTTGCTGGCCTACTGATGCATTAAAATCTCAGGAATCAGTGAAGGTACTTTTTATTTACAATTGCCATTTTGGTTTAAGGATAAATGTTGGTTTTCTCACTGGATTCAGCTTGAAGCTACCCAATTTACCTCAGTTAAGGTTAAGTTTTATTTACACATGCCAATTTTTAATGGGGAAAAATAAGAGATTTTTGATAAGTATCACATAAACCCCAAAGCCTGGGGTAATTGTAGTAGCTTTATCCACTTGAGTTGTGCAAACCAATTCTTCTTTATATAGATTTTACAGCATACACCGTGAAGGCTGATTGTTACTCTTCACTTTGACCCAATAAAGGGTTTGAAAACAACATCTTGGTATAAAGCACCTTCAATTTTGTTTAAAAATGTGTCACTGTTCCCCCATTGTACGGTATATAACATTTAAATCTTGCCCTCTAAGCTCTTTTTCCCAATCTGTTTCTAAGATGTATTTCTTTAGGTCATGATAGTTGCCTTTTTTGTGGTTAAGGTTCTTTTTGTAACTTTCATTACTATTAACTATGTCATATGCAATCCTGAAGTTGTAATTTAATACTGCTTGGTCACTTTTGCCGCATGGAGGTTGATTCATGATACTGTCAATATCATTTTTTTGCCTCGTAAATATAAGATCAAGTACTGATGGTACACCAAGTCCTCTTTTTCTGGTGCTTTCTTTTACATATTGTGTTACGAAAAACTCCTGCACAAGGTCCAGGAGCTTTTGGTCCCAACAGCATTCCTGGCTTATTATATCTAGAGTATTCCAATCTATATTTGTATTGAAATATCCAGTTAGTGTAATTCTTTCAGATTTCCCCTCCATTCTATGTAGTAATGCTCTTAAACTTTGAATTGTGTTCTCTGCCAGGTCTTCATAGTCTCCTTTTTTTCCCAAATGTTTGATCTGGGTGGCATGCATAAATTTGCCACAGTTACTTTCCATACAGATGGACAGAGCTTTACTGCAATCAGTTCTACGTGTAAGGGTACGTCTAGTTCTATTTCTTTTTAATTGCAGATATTTTTGGTTAATATTATAATTCCTCATCCTTTTTTTAAGTTCCTATCTCTTCTCCATGTATTGTATTCCTCTAGGTTTAGGATATAGTTTGATATCCTTGGTGTTAATTTTGTTTCAGTTAGGCAAACTATATGTGGTGCCTTTTCTTTAATATAATCCTTCATCTTTAGTAATTTAGATACAGTTCCATCTACATTAGAGTACATCAACTTAACCATCCCTTATTTACATACTTGTCATGACCTGGATCTACTACTTTCCTCCATTTTATTCCCTCCTGTTTATGTACCACTTTCGAACCTGCAATCCAATTACTTTGTAAAAAAATGTGTTCTGCTCTTCCTCTGATCTTTCCTCATTCTTTGTTCTTGCCTCCTCATCTCTTTTAGTAATCCCAGTTCCTCTTGAGTTAGGCATCCTTTTATCCATACATTTTTTAAATCCTCTTTTTCCATAAGTTTGTTTGCGTTTTTTAGTATTTCCTCCACAGTGTTTACACTCTGGAATGTTATTTGAGGGGCCTTGATTTATTTCTCTCATATTTCCCTAGCCTCTTTATTACAGATTTCCTCTGATAATTCCTTCAATATTCTCATTACATTTGCCATCTCCTTTTTGTCTTTCGAAATCTTTTTTTTATTTCTTCCTCCTCTATCCCTGTGATTACTATAGATTTTATTGTCTGCTGAATCTTTGACCAATTTTGGATTGTTTTGGATTATTTTGTTTACTTCCTATTTAATGCTCTTTTCTTTTACTCTTGTTTCTCTTTCTTTACTTTCACCATTTCAGCATACGTTGTTTCCATATCATTTTTGTAGCTTTGCATTACTTCATTGACCTGGGTTATCTTCTCCTCAATATCACTGCTATGATCTGTCAGAGTGCTTGCTGCCATATTCTCTATCATTTCTGAATTCTTCCATAATACGCTCATGGTTGACAACTGTGCTTGCCATTTCACTAATCTTCCTTCATTTGTACCCACCTCAACTGATAATTCATCTATTGTTGTGTCTTTCTTATTAATCTCCTTTACTAAATTTTAATTTTCCTCCTTCTGCATGTGCAACTGCTTCTTAATTTCATCTGTTTAACCCTGAAATGCATCCTCTCATCTGTACACTCGTTCTACCAGCTTATTATGCATCTTCATTTCCATCAGTTCCTGGTATAAATCATCATCCTGCTTTCAACCCTTATCCCTTTTCTTAACTCCTTCCAAATTTGTTTTGCTAAAGATGGTTGTCATCATGTGGTAACAGAGAGCTCCTGCTTACCGTTTTGCATTCCTCTCCATCGCATACAAAACGGTCAACACTGAACAGCTGATTTGCTTGTGGCCGAGATTGGCCCGGTGCGGAGCGATGTGCAGGCACATCTTCCCACTCTCGTGTCTACTGTTTGTGTGTTATTCACCGGGTCGGTCAGGATCACTTGATGGTCGTGATCGTCAGCTTTTACCCTCCCGGAAGGGAGCTGAGAGCTCATATAGTCCGATCTAAGGGCAAGGCTGTGAACTTCACACACGCACACACCCGTCCCCTTGCTCGAGGGGGACAGTAACCACCCACTTCGTCAATGAAATTTTTCGCAACCTGAGCGAGGCGCGAACTCCCGTCCACCAGTTGGCAAGCGGGAACGTTACCACTGCACCAGCGAGCGGTGTGTGTGTGTGTGTGTGTGTGTGTGTGTGTGTGTGTGTGTGTGTGTGTGTGTGTGTGTGTGTGTATTAGACCTTATAATGTCTGTCAGCTTTCAGCACCTTCATTTCTTAATTAACTGTAAACAAAATATTCCAGGATGTATGGTTCCATAGGATGATTTGTCTGTTACAAAATAAATCTGTTGTTTTCTAACATTATTTCTTCATATCCACAACAATCGCAGTTTATTAATTATTAGTCCATTGCATGGTAGTCCATGTTTTAAAGCGAAAGACAAACATTTTACGTTCAATGATAACATATATTAGCTTGGTAATTATATACCCTAGTCCTACATGTTTAATGTTATTCTATACCCTTCACTCTAAATCACATGAAATCTCCATTCTCATTCACTTCATGCTGCCTCTCACGTAGTGCTTTGGGGATTACGGAATTCTTAATTAGTTTCATGTTTCCCATTTGCTGTGTTTACAAGACATCAGATACCCCCAGGTTAATGTTAGTAACTGAATCAGATATTATCATAAAATTACCGAGTCTAATACTTTGTATTTAGTGGTATCATACTTCTTCTTAATTCCTTGTGACCCCTGTCTGCTGTGTGCATCTCACGTCTGGGTTATTACTTCAGAGGTGCCGAATCATCAGTATTTTGAAAATATACAGTTTCCATGTTAGCACAATATAATACAATAAAATTCATAAATGTAAATTAGTAATATTAAATTTTGCTGTTTTACATACCTGTAATTTGTTCATATCAATTACGTGTATAGACCAACACTTAATACAGATCGTGTAGGATTTGGGGATAACAGCATTTTATACTGTGGCAGTCATCTCTGACCGATCACAAACGCTGTTTTATACCTGTTCTTGAATTTCAAACATAAGCAAACATGTAGTGCCATATCTATCACAAATCGAACTTTTTGCCACATCTGTTGTATACGCCGGAGGAATTCCCAGCTGAACATACCAGCCTTTAATTTGTACTGTACATAGCAGTCTGGTAATGCAATGTCTGTATTTCTTATTGCCTATGATCTCCATCCCTTCAAGAGCAATGTGTCCAGGCATTTGTATATGAATGGATCTTGAATTTGGCTTTCTGTTTTTTTTTTTTTTTTTCCCTTGGGGAGAACAATTTACGGGCTTCTGCCTTTGGTTTCTTCCTTGAATGAATATATATATATATATATATATATATATATATATATATATATATATATATATATATATATATATATATATATATATATATATATATATATATATATATCCTTTAGCTGAAGTATCTGACTGATCTTGCTTGAGTAGCTTTGCAAGTAATTCAAATTAGGGTAGATGTGTCCTGCTGTGCACCGTTTTTTTTTTTTATATAAAAGAACTTACTTCTGTGATGTGCTGTCTAAAGATTTTTTAAGCAAAGTAATGTTTATTTCTTTAAGTGTTATTGCCTTTGATTTGACCCTTAGGGTCAGAAATTTCCCTGCACGTTCCGTAATATTAAAAGAATGAATGAAGAAGAGTATAGCATATAATAACACGACTGAGGCTTTGAGAATACTTGGAATATTTTGCTATTAATCATGGCTAGTAATTCTCATTCGCAATCAGTTACATACTGTACACTTAGCAGGTCTGGGAATTCGATAGCGTATGCACGAACTCGGGAACACACCGTAGGTTGGTGAGTGATTGGATAAGAGGATTTCCTTGGAGGCGACAGTGGCAGTACGAGCACTGGCAAGCTGAGGACGGAAATGGGTGAGTGTGATGGGAAGATGCCAGGAGTGAGTGGAGAGAGCGAGTGGGTGATGAGGGTGGATGTAGCAAATGCATGGAGAGAGGGACTAAATGGACTTGGTTGAGAGTGCGAATGAGTGGAGGGAGCAAGTTCGAGTAGTGAGGGAAATAAAAGAGACAGCAGTCCTGTGGAGTGAACAAGTGGGCAGATGAATGAAGACAGCTTGTCACAGAGTACAGGGAGCAAGTGAAATGAAAGAGAAAGAGCATGACAGAGCGAGTGACTAAAGAGAGGCGGTGGGTGAAAGGAGTGAGGTCATGGGAGACAGTTAATGGATGAAAATTAACTAAATGGAGAGAAGCCGTGGGTGGAAGGAGTGAGAGAATAGAGAGAGTTAGTTTTCTTTTTGTAATGGAAAGAAGAAGGAACCAAGGACTAGAAAG
>NC_136981.1:18895587-18928087 GCF_032717465.1 Coenobita brevimanus
GCTGGCCAGCTGAAGTTCTAAGGCATTATTACTTCCGGATAATAGCAATTAAATTCGGATAATGGTTTCATAGAGCAATAATCAAGTATTCAGATAATGAAAACGTCCGGATACTGCACTTCCGGATAAATGAGGGATTACTGTAATTATTCTTAGTACAGTGACGAACAGACTCTGAACAGTTCAAGGCAGAAACATTAAAGAAATGAGAGTCAGGGGTGGAATGGCACCAGTGCTATTGTAGAACTTCTTGTTGTGGACGACATTAGAACAAGTGTGATTAAACCATTTTTCTTTTTCACTAGTCAGAAGATAAGAGAAAGAAATGAATGCTTCATTGCCCAAGAGAATTATCTCCATTTTGTGCAAGGTGCACTCAGATGCTCTTGGCCATGGAAGCAATAATCATTCCAAGCAAAACTAAAGTAGTGCCTGAGGGCCTACTAGTCAGCAGCTCTAAAGTTCCATAGCCTCCACTTCATGGGAGGATTCACAGGCCGTACTGGAGTAATAGGACAGGTTAAGATTATTAGACTTTGATTCAAGGAGCCCAACAGAGGGAAAAGACTAACAGAAACAAGCAGATAGGCAATAATGGCTAGCTCTAAGTGGGCTGTTACTACGCAACGAATAGTTGCCTGGCAACCAAAACCTTGTGGATACCACCAGGTCATAGGCTGGTCATTGTGTCTAGGTTTGGTCAGAATCATTAATTCTGAAGCGTAGAAGTCCCTGCCACAATTTAACAAGAAACAAAGAAAGAAAGGAAAGCAACACGACTAACAATAATAGCAGCATGGAGCTGGCCAAAAGCAGAAGAATTAGTTGAAACAATGAGGTCAGGTATAATGAAATATTCTCTAAGATGATCAGGGATACCGATAGCATCCTGTACAATTTGCTCTAGGTCATTTAAGGGGAGAAAAGATGTTGGATTGTTCACCAGGTGGATCAGTGACTGGAGTGGAGAACCACACGTGACAGTGAACCTAAAATATAGTTTCCAGAGAAATCAAGAGAATCTGTTCCTTCTTAAAAGTAAGATAGTCAAAGAATTTCTCAAAGTCACTAGAATAAGGAGATATGCAGACAACACCAATAAATGAAATAGAAAATTGACAGGATAACCGAAGCCAGACCACTGTGAGTTGAGAGGATTTAAGTTCAGGAAAATGAGAGCAGGTTATATTATTGTGTACGTTCACATAACAATCACCTTTGGTTTTGAAATGAAAATAAAGGAGGATACAGAGAAGGATTTCCTATCAGTTACTTTAGATATCTGTCCCCCAGTGAGGAAGATATGGTGAGGTTTAAAGAAAGAGAGGTGTTACTCAACAAGGAGATTATTAGACAAATGGCCCCTTATGTTACAGAAATGAAAATGGATTGAGTCAGAAAGTGATCAAGTCCGGCACACTTGGTCGTCACCGGGAGAGAGGTGGATAGCGGAGACATTTAATGTCTCCCCTCCCTTCCCCCGGGGACTCCAAGGGTGGGTGTTGTGACACAATTTTTGCATTATTTTGGGAACATGAAGTGAATATGTGTATTGCGTATGTAATTTCATGGAGACAATTGGAGGATTTTTTTTTATTTTTATGCAAGGAAAAAGGAGCCAAAGGCTAGAAGTCCATAAGATTGTTCCCTCCAAGAAAAAATAAAGTAACAGACAGCCAAATTCAATATCCGTTCATTTTGAGATGCCTGGACCCATTGTGTTTAAAAGATTTGAGGTCATAGGCAGTAGGAAATACAGACAGAGGAAGACAATTCTAGAGTTGACCTGTTGCATAAGTGAAGGACTGGTCACTGGGAGTAATGGTTAACGCATGCATTAGGGAGCTGGGCAGAAAAAGTTTGCTTTCAGACGGATGCTATGTGCCCACTGTAGCAGTGGAATGATGCATTCAGACAGTTCAGAGGAGCAGTGACCATTGAAGCGGTGGTAAAAAGGCAGATAAAGATGGAACAGTGCTAGTAAGAGGAGGGGGAAAGTTAATGAAATGAAAACCCTTTGATTCTACCTTATTGTGGAGAGCTACGTGTGGGGTGCCTGTGCACAAATGAGAGTTGTACTCAATACAGGGATGAATAAAAACCATGTATATGTCAACAATAGTATGAGAGTAAAGAAGGCATTAGGTCAGCTTGCACAGCTATTGTCTAAAAAGCAGATCATACAAGATAGGTAATATGATCTTATCGTGGAATATCCTGAGCAGTTGAGTTGGATATTGTCAGAAATTAAAAGATACTCCTGCGGAGGATAGGGACAGGATCAAATATGTAAGAACTGAGTTTTTTGATGTATTAAAAACAACAAAATTACGTTTACCCCAATCAGAGATGCGAACCAAGCCAGACATTAGGGGTGATGTAACCTCATCCCATATTCATTGAAGTAACTGCTGAGATGGACGCTGAGAGAAGCATGGAAACGTGAAAAGTGGAGTCACCAACGTATTAGTGAATAGGATTAGATGCGCAGCTTACTGTACAAGGTCATTGATGAAGAGAAGAAAGAGAGTTGGTGATATGACAAAACCCTGAGGAACATCACTGTTGATGGCTCTAGAAGATGAATGGTGGCCGTCTAAGCAGCTATAGAATGACCAGAATCTAAGCTAGAGATGAAGGTACTGATAGAATTATGGAAACAATTAAAGGGTAGCTTGGAGATCAAAGATTTATGCCAGACTCCACTGAAAGCCTTTGAGATATGTGCAGTGGTGAAGCTTTTGCTGAAGTCCTCATGTGAGGATGGCCATGGGTCTGAAAGGAAGGTGAAAAGATCTTCAGTGTACCTTCCCTGGCAGAAAACATGCTGGCCGCCGGATAAAAGTTGTGATAGGAAACGGACTTTAAAATATTTTGTTAAGAACAGACAAAAAACTTCAGAAATACAGGATGTTAAAGCAATTGGACGAGAGTTAGAGGTTTGAGAATGGTCACCCTTATTTAGAACAGGCTGAATGAGAGTAAACTTCCAGCAAGGAGGAAAGGTATAAGTCGACTGACAATGGTTAGAGAGTACCTAAGCAGTGTGTAAGCAAAGAAACAAAAAATTTGTAAACAAGAGGAGGGACCCCATCAGGTCCATATCCCATGTTAGTACTGACGACAGTGAAGAAAGAAACTACATCAAATGAAGAAATTTTAATGTCATTCATTAGGATGCCTGAGGGGGGAAATGATGAAGGAACAGCACCAGAACTGTTCAACTTAGAATGGAGGAGAAGGTCTGAGAAAAGAGTTCTGCTTTTTCAGTAGAAGAAACAGCTATAAATTCATCAGAGTGGAAAGGAGGAGGAAAGGAGGATACTATAAAGTTGTTAGAGATTTTTGACAATATACCAGAAGGAGTAGGAAGAATTTGAGCTGGAAAGTTCAGAGCACTTATAATGAAGGATATTACACTTAGGAGAGCAAAGAGCAGATTAAGCATGGTTCTCGGCAGTGACATAAAGGAGAAGTGATTCAAGCGGGGGGCTTGTTTTGGTACCTTCTGTAGTCCGTCTTGTTGTGGAAAGCATTTGAACAAGCATGATTAAACCTTTTTTTTTTTTTGCATTAATCAAATTATAAGAAAGGGATTGCATACTTCCTTGACCAGGAGAAAAACCTCCATAATGTATATGGCACACATAAGTGGATCTTGGCCACGGAAACAATAATCATTCCACGAAAACTCTAAGAGGTACTGCCTGAGGGCCTTCAAATCAGCAGCTGCAGAAGTGCCACAGCTACTACTTTTGGGGAGGGTCCACAGGCCTTACAACAGTGATAAGACAAACTTAGGTGATAAAGGTTTGATTCGAGGAGCCCAATGGAGAGAAAAGATATTCTGCATAAGCAGAAGGATTAGTTGTAGGAAAAAGGCCATGTATGTTGGAACTCTCTCCATGAAGGTCAGGGATTCGTTCAGACTGCTGTATAAGCTTCTGTATGTCATTAAGGATAGAAAAGACGTAGACTTCTTCACCAGGTGGGTCAGTGAATGGAGAGAACAGCCAGTGGTGGTGAACATTGAAATCACCTAGAATGGAGATTTCAGGGAAAGGAGAAATTCAGGGAAAGGAGAAATTGATAGGATGTGTCTCTTCGTATAAGTAAGATAGTCAAACAATTTTTCATAGTCGGTAAAATTTGGAAATAACTGCACAGCACAGACGTATCAAGTCCGTGAATGACAGGATAACTGACGTGAGAGAGTAGAGAATTCAGAAGACTCAAATTCAGGAACATACACACAACACTTGGCTTTGAAATGAGTGTAGAGAAAGTAGGAAGATACAGAGAAGGGTTTGCTATCAGTCACATCAGACAGCTGAGTCTCAGTGAGGAAGAGATGGCGAAGTTTAGAGGAAGAGAGGTGGTGTTCAATAGAAAAAGAAAAAAAAAAAAGATAAAAAAATCTGCAGAAACGAATAAAATGTAAGTCAAACAATGGTTCCAAGAATCTCAACAGCTCTCCATAGGAAAATGGGCGGATGGTAGTGGTTTTTATGGGTCCTTCTGTCCACTAGAGACTCGAAGGGTGGATGTTGGGATGCAGTTTTTCCTGATTTTGGGAGACGAAGTGTGGTGTGTAATGTGAATGTAGTTAGTCGTTGGCAGTTAGAGGAAAATGTTTAGGATAGTATGCTGGCCTACTCTCTGTGTTACTGAAACAATTTAAAAAATCAGCAAGGAGAGATGGTCAGAAGCTAATCCCAAGGGCTAATGAAACGGGAGTTCCAGCACTCTGTCACCATCTTTCCATCCACCTCGCGAGTACTGCGCTGTTCGACTGGAGGGAGCCATTGAATAGAGAGGGATAGTGAGTGGAAACAGCAAGTGATTGGAGGGAGAGTGTGTGGGAGGAGATAATGGGTGGAGGAAACGAGTTGGTGGGGTGAGAGAGAAGGTGGTGGCAATGGAGACAGTGAGTGGGTTAGGAGAGTTAGTGCGTGGGTAGAGGTCGTGAGAAAATCGACAGAGCGAGTAAGTGGATTGAGAGAGTGCGAAAAAGCAGAAAGTGGTGATGGAATGCGACAGTGGTAGAAGAGAAGTGGGTGGAGGGAACGAGGGAGTGAGTTGAGTAAACGAGTGACTGGAGGGATTGGGTGGGTAGAAGAAGGAAGTGCAGAGATTAAGTTTATGGAGGGAGTGGATACAGACAGCAAGTAGGCTGTCTAAGTCTGTTCACGGTTCAGTACCATAATAATTTTTAAAAACAGGTTATCTGCAGAATTTTGCATTCACTTTAGAAGATACCCGGCTAACTGAGATGTTTAGAAAACTTCCATTAACTTACTAATACGATGACAAACTTGTGATTACCTTCGACCGACTTCATTGGCTTGTACTCTCCAAAGTGAAGGAGTGATTACATACGTGTAGGTACTTATAATCAAAAACAAAACCCATATGATTTTGTTGTTGCCTTGCCAATACGAGCAACGAAGGGTGATTGAGGCTCCATTTGTCACCACCTTTCCTCTCGGCCGATGGAATGTAACACAGCCTGGCTTATCCCGGACACACAAATTAATTATATCCGTGATTAATAAATAACAAAAGAAAAAAAAAATGCTACTCCCCAGTTTCATCTCTATTTCGCCTTCTGTTTGTTTATTTAAATTCTGCAGTGTAAATCATGGCTGCGTAAGTCGTCACAAAGTAAAGAGTGTAAATCATGGCTGCGTAGGTCGTAACTAAGTAAGGACTGAAATGTTAGCTATATATTTCATGCTACTAACCCACCACGCAATGACCGGCACCACACCCAAGGGAACATTAATCACTGCCGGCCGAAAATAGGTATCAGAAACAAGCTTCATTAATCTTGAGCATTTTAAAAGATCTCATTTAATAGGAAGAGAATAGTCCGTCGGTGGCAAGAACATCATCATCACCAACAACATCGTCATCATCATCATCATCATCATCATCATTCCGACCTCTTTTCCCAGCTGAGGACAGCAATATAAATAATAAGTCATCGTTACTCGGATAAGCTGGGGCCACCGCTACACACACACACACACACACACACACACACACACACACACACACACACAGTAATATGGGTCGACGGTAACAAAGCAACCCTGAGCTGATAACACACCAACATGTCCTTCAACTAGTCAGTATCTGTGTGCACTACAATGAGATAACCACTTGATCTTATAGTATGTATGTTTAGTATGCATGTTGTATGAATGCATGTGCTGTATGTATAATGTATGTATGTATGTATGTATGTTGTACGTATGCATGTACTGTATATATGAATGTATTTATGTATGTATGTACCGTATATATGTATGTATGCAGTTGTATGTATGCATGTACAGTACGTATGTATTTTTGTATGTGCTGGTATGTATCTGTATATGTATGTATGGGGGTATATACTGTGGCGTTCTTACCGTGAGTGTAGGTGATCCAGCAATGACATTTTTGTAGTTTTAAACGATGAGGGGCTAGTCCTGATCTAAACAAAAATAAAGGTGTTCAGGCTTTAGCAAGAATAAAATAGCAAATATCTTTAACGTCGTGCAAAGGTTGATGAATTACGGTACTTACTGCGCTCCTATAACGCCATAAAAGGAGTTTCACATGGCGCGCGCGCGCGCACACACACACACACACACACACACACACACACACACACACACACACACACACACACACACACACACACACACACACACACACACACACAGATCCGCAAACCAAGGTCTAGGGAAGAAAAACTCATTTAAAACAAAAGTTAGAGGTATGCAATGACTGCTAATATCGAAAGAAATAAAAATAAAGCATTCCAAAATCAGAGAAGAAAATACGACCATGACAGAGAAGCATAGAAAGGCAAGCAGAAGCACACTGAATAAAAATAATGAGAAGCAGAGAGAAGGAAAAATGTGCAGGAAAAAGGAAGAAAAGCAATGACAAGAATCCACTCCCACCTTAACCCTTCATCCAGACCCATTTACATTTACGCCGCCAGGCCCGCCACTCAGATGGTTATTATCTATCGCCCTTGAGAGATAAACTGTTCATCTAATTTATCGTCAAGTGAAAACAACACTTCAACAATCGGTCTACTGCAATAGTTTTCCGCCTTTGTACAGTAATGTTCTTGTGTGTGTGTGTGTGGGGGGGGGTGTTCAACTGGTTACCATAATGTTCCTGTGTGTGTATGTGTGTGTGTTCAACTGGTTACCATAATGTTCCTGTGTGTGTGTGTGTGTGTGTGTGTGTGTGTGTGTGTGTGTGTGTGTGTGTGTGTGTGTGTATTCAGCTCGTTACCATTTACCTCTTAAATAATACACAAACAACTTCCTTCATTAAAACTGCCTTAACATTCTTTCCTCTTCTGCTTGTGGGTGACTCTACACTGAGTGACAAGTCAAATGGTTTTCCGTACACCTGGAAACCATTTACTACGCTGGGTGGTAACCATATAACCAAATTTTGGCGCCTGGTGGTTTACTGGGCAATTACGGGGCTCCAATCGGACTGAGCCAGTGAAGGTTTATATCCAAATGGTGGTTTGGGTTTATTGCTCACGTAATGCCACTCAGGGATGAGTGCGGCTGGTCACTATCATCTTAAATGTCAGGACCAACTTGCCTAGCCCCGGGCTCCTACAATCCTCATGGGGCAACGTAGGACTGGATGATGAATGAAAGTAATCTGGCGCTAAATTCCTCCACCAGTGTACATTCAACAGTAATCTGTGAGCACCGATAACTTTCATGGTTGACGAAGATTTTTTATTGTATCGCAAAATAGTAGAAAACATGTGAATTTATAACCAGTGAATTCGTTGTTTTTATACAAGCACAGAATGTAGAGTTGTGGCATGGTGCTAAGCTAATCAACAATATTTAAGCAGGATGGAAAGGTTATAGTCCTGCTTTATGTGTTCGGAAGCCCAGATGAATGAAAGAGATATTGATCACAGCTGTACTTATGGATAATATTCTGCCACCTCACCTGTAGTCCCTTCCGTCGATTTTAATGTTGCGGCTGCAGGTGGTCAATAATGGAAGTGTCTATACTTAGCACGCACATGATTTTTTTTAATGTAAGGGCATTATGAAGCAATCAAGGAAAGAGTATAAAAATGAAGGATGCAGTCTGAGGCGACACAAATGCCAAAAGGAGATGACAGTGAGGGTTAATTCATAAGATGCTGGGAGTACAGTGGATGGTAAAATACAGCACTGACCCATTGCACCATATAACCATATTCTAACACTTTTCTGTTTCACCCACTGTATCTTCTTGACCAAACCTCTTCGTCTATTCACTGCCCACCTCATTAACATATATATATATATATATATATATATATATATATCTATATATATATATATATATATATATATATATATATATATATATATAATCAACATGATGGGATACCTATTGTTGCTTTCGTCTATGTTATTCCGAGTCGGTTCACCTGCAGTCACATCCCTTCAGCTTCAGGATGTGGTTATCGGTGCTGCTGGGCGTGGTAGGGCTGATGGTTGGTCTGCGGCTGTGGTACAGGACGTGGTCTGGGCGATGTGTGTCCAGCGCCAGTATGAGAGGTAAGACGGTAATAGTGACTGGCGCATCGGCGGGGATCGGACTCCACGCTCCCGCTGACCTGGTGAAGCGAGGGGCATGGGTCATTCTCGCCTGCAGGAGCCTGGAGAAGGCGGGGAGGGTGGCAGGTCAGTCATATCATGTCAGATCTCTTGTGTCAATTATAATGTATACACATTAATTTTCAGTTATTCAGAATTATCAGACTTATGATACTTGTGGAGAAACGCCACTCAGGCACTATAATTTGAAATAGTATCTTGCTTTCTGTTACTGAAACTTTACCATTTACCCAAGATAATGCTTGCGTTTGTTTCTTACGTAAGGTATTTTCTGTGTATACATATATCTATCTATCTATCTATCTATCTATATATGTATGCAAACTAACCACAGGAGAAATGAAAGGAGCGACAGTGAGTACTTTCGTATATTACATCTTCAGACAGAGTGAGACAAAAACGTAAAGGGTAGAGGTCTTTTATGCACACCCGCAGCAGGTAGTGTCACACAGAACAATGGATGACCTGAATTTTTACCTGCGGCTGAACTTATGGTCACCTGCAGCAGGGAGTGGAACACAGCAAAGAATGACCTGAATCTAAAAATGCACGTGACAAAGGAAGAGGGATCAGGAGGGGAGGAAAGGGAGGAAAGTACTCACTGTCGCTCCTTTCATTTCTCCTGTGGTTAGTTTGCATACATATCTTCACCGTGAAGTGAAGTCTCTACATATATAAATATATATATATATATATATATATATATATATATATATATATATATATATATATATATATATTTATATATATATATATATATATATATATATATATATATATATGTATGTATGTATGTATATATATGTATGTATGTATATATCAATCAATCAATCAATCATTTCCTGTGGCACCCTCGGGGATGCATAGGGCCTCGATGAACTCACACCACCACATCCTATCCTGTGCTAACTCCTCAAGATCTCCCCAACACTCATCTCCAGCTTCCCGTCTCATTGTCCTCACCCACGTCTCTTTTGGCCTTCCTCTACCTCTCCTACCAAGTGCCACCCACCCTGGTGTACCTCGTACTATTCCCTGTCTCCTATACATATGTCCTAGCCACTTCCATCGTGAGAATCTAACATATTCATCGATCGGCTGCACTCCCGTTATTTCTCTAATTCTACTATTTGGTATCCTTTCCCACCACTTAACTCCTAATATTCTTCTAAGTGCTTTATTTTCAAACACCAAGAATTTATTTTCCATAGTCACTGTGCTGTACCAAGACTCGTGTCCATAAATTAAGATACTCCTAACCATTACCTTATAAAGTGTGATTTTTGTATGCACAGAGAAATTGTTATTATTCCAAATATTTTAAAGCATTCCCATTGCCTGATTAGCCTTCTTTAACCTTTCCTCGAATTCAAAGTTCAAAGAACCATCCTTGGCTAAATAAGTACCTAAATATTTAAACCTATCAACTTGCTTTACAACCATACCTCCAATTACACATTCCTGCGCATTTTCCATATTCATATTGATTATTTCAGTTTTTCCACAATTAATAACCAAACCCACCTTGCGACCTTCACTCACCAAACAGTCCAACACTCTCTGCATCTCTTCTGGCCCATCACAAATCAAAACTATATCATCTGCATAATCTAAATCCAAAAGTTTCCTGTTCTCTCCCCAAAGTATACCTGCACCGGTTTCTGTTCCAACGCGTTTCGTAATGTAATCAATGACCAATATAAATAGTAAAGGCGATAGAACACCACCTTGAATTACTCCGGACTTGACTTCAAACGAATCACTCAGACAACCATCAACCATCACTTTACAAAATGTGTCCTCATGCATGTTCATAATGACCCTCACAAACTCCTCTGGTATTCCATAATGTCTCATGATCTTCCCCATAGTCTCTCTCGAAACACTATCAAAAGCCTTTTCAAAATCAACAAAACAAAGACTTAACGTTACTCTCATTTCATTAACTTGCTGCATCAAATGCCTAACTATAAAGATCTGATCATTGCAACCACGTCCCTTTCTAAAACCAGCCTGTTCATCCCTCAGAATACCCTCAACCACCGGCTCCAACCTATTTAACAACACTCTACTGAAAACTTTCAAAGCTATCGGTGACAAAGAGATTCCCCTCCAATTACCACATTCACTCAGGTCTCCCTTCTTCGGAACTTTAACAATTACACCATTCTTCCAAACTGACGGTAGTAACCCCGTCACCCATATCTTATTGAATAGCTTGGTCAAGATCATTATTAATCTATCCCCCTCCACTTTAAACATTTCCGGAAATAAACCATCCTCCCCTGGTGCCTTATTATTCTTTAACTGTTTTACTGCTTTCTCCACTTCTGCAAGCCTCAACTCTCCTGTTTCTATATTTAAATCTTCCTGAGCAGATGGTATATCCTCTTCTGGTGGTATTGGTCTATTAAGAACTGTCTCACAATGCTCTTTCCATCTGTTTTTAATATCTCCATCTTTGGTCAATAAATTTCCTTCCCTGTCTCTAACTGGTATTTCCTTGCGTTTACCTGCATTACCACTCAGTTCTCTAATCGATTCATATGCTATTCTTTGACTCTGTCCATCATTTTTGTTTATTAAGATTTCAGTCTCTGCAACCTTTTCATCCACACATCTTCTTTTATCTCTCCTAGCTAACCTTCTTACTTCTGAATTCAAACTCCAGTACGCAGCTCTTGCTAATTCAATCTCTCGTTCATCAACGCATTGCATCTCACTCCTCAATTTAGCCTCACCTCTCTTTTTTATCATATCCCACGTTTCCTCCGATATCCATTTCTTTCTCCTGAATCTATGTCTCCTTCCAATCGTACATTCAGCAGTCTCATGCAAAACTTTGTTCACATCCTCCCACATCTCATCTACACTTCTCTCCCCCTCTTCCAACGTTTCCAACACCAAAAACCTATTTCTGCATTCTAATATATATATATATATATATATATATATATATATATATATATATATATATATATATATATATATATATATATATATATATATATATATATATATATATATATATATATATATATATATATATATATATATATATATATATATAGTACCCCTGTACAAAAATAAAGGTGAACGAAGTGAGCAAGAATTATCGTGGCATAAGCTTACTGAGTGTGGTAGGGAAGGTATATGGAAGAATTGTTATAGAGAAAGTAAGAGAGATATCAGAAGTCCTAGTGAGTGATGAACAGGGTGGCTTTAGGGGTGGCAGAGGATGTGTGGATCAAATATTTGCAGTGAGACAGATAGTAGAGAAGGCTTGTGAGAAGGATCATAAGGTGTTTATGGCATTCATGGAACTGGAAAAAGCATATGACAAAGTGGACAGAGAAGGATTGTGGAAAGTTTTGCGCATGGACGGTGTAGAGGGTAAGCTGCTACGTGCCGTCAAGAGTTTTTATGATGGTAGTGAAGCATGTGTCGGGGTTAATGGGCATCTAAGTGGATGGTTCACGATCAGTGTGGGCGTGCGAAAAGGTTGTGTGATGTCCCCATGGTTGTTCAATGTATATATGGATGGGGTGATGAAAGAAGTGAAAACACGAGTAATGGAGAGAGGGATGGCATTGGGAATGAATGGTGATGGATGGAACATCTCAAATTTGTTGTATGCTGATGATGCAGTAGTGCTTGCGAGAACCGGACAAGAACTTCGTAGGCTAGTGCAGAGTTTTGCTGATATCTGTAAGCATCATTCCTTGAGAGTAAATGTAGAAAAAAGTAAAGTGATGGTTATTGAGAGAGAAGGTGACTCCCAGTGCAATGTAACAGTGAATGGAGAGAGACTGGAATTGGTGAGAGAGTTCAAATACCTGGGTACAGTGATAGAAAAGAGAGGAAAATGTGCAAAAGAAGTTGAAAGTAGAGTGACACAAGGAAGAAAAGTAGCTGTTGCAATGAAGGCCTTGATAAAAAACAGAGGCTTGAGTGTTGCAGCTGCACGAGGCTTACATGAAGGAGTGTTAGTGCCAACTTTAACATATGGATGTGAGACGATGGTGTGGCATGAAAATGAAAAGTCAAGAGTAAGAGCAGTGGAGATGGGGCTGCTGAGGAATGTATGTGGAGTACAGAGGGTGGATAGGATACGAAATAATGTGATTCGTGAAAGATGCGGAGTGAGGAAGTCGGTGGACACCAGAATTGAAGAGAGTGTACTGAGATGGTATGGTCATGTGGAGAGAATGGATAACAATAGAGTGGTGAAGAAGGTATATTTGAGCGAATTCGAAGGAGGGAGGAGGCTAGGTAGGCCAAGAAGAAGGTGGAGAGATATGGTGGATGAATGTGTGAGGAAGAGAGGTCTGGAAGTCGGTGAAGCTAGGGAACTGACAGGAGATCGAGCTGGCGGGATGAATTTTGTGAGGAGAAGCGCATCATCAGGGATTTTTGGCACCCCTTTTTGACGTGGCAGCGTCTGAATTGACTCTGATACGATTTTGTGAAGCTACAGATCGTGGTGAATGTTTTGGGCGTATCCGATAGAGCCAGGATTCCGGGGGCTTGAATGATGAGTGAATGAAGCGTGTCCCATTGGATTGGGCAATTTTGGGCTGAATGGACATTGCTACTCCTCACCCTGCCCTTGGGTGGGAAAGGAGGTCTGGATGATGATGATGATGATGATATATATATATATATATATATATATATATATATATATATATATATATATATATATATATATATATATATATATATTGCCGGACGCTTTAATCCCGTAAGGAGTGGCCACAAACAAATCGCCTCCGTGTCGCCCTGTCCCTCACCATTTCACTGCCCTGCTCTCAGCTCACATCCCCCCTCTCTCATATACCTCTCCACTCCATCCCTTCATCTCATCCTTGGCCTCCCCCTCCTTCTCCTCCCCTCCACCTCACTCACATTCGCTCTCCTCGTTAGTCTCTCACTCTCCATCCTCTCCACATGACCAAACCACCTCATTGTGTTTCTCCTAACGCTTCCTATCACAGCCACATCCACACCATAAGGCTCATTCACTTCCCTATTTGCCAGTCTCTCTCTACATGTGACTCCACAGGCTCCTCTGAAATAACTAATTTCCACTGCTCTCACTCTTGACTTCTGTCCCTCCAACAAGATCCAAGTTTCATTTCCATACGTTAGAGTTGGTATCACAATACAGTCATGTAGTAACTTTTTCACTTCCATGCTCACTTCCCAGTTTCTTATCACTGTTTTCATGGAACCAGCAACCTTTCTTCCTTGCTGTTCCCTTTCAAGCACTTCACCCCCTACAGTTCCATCCATACTCATCCCACTACCCAAGTACTGAAGCAAACTCACATTTTCCATTTCCTCCTCATCCATCCTCACTGTGCATTCACTGACGTCATTTCTCTCGAAGATCGTAACTTTACTCATCCCTACATGCACCTTTAGATTCCATTTCTTATTCATTCTCCCAAACTCATCCACCAAACCTTGCAGCTCCCTTTCGTCTTCACCTAACGACACAGTATCATCTGCAAACAACAGCACTGGGGGTTTCCAAACACTGCCCTCTCTCACTAGGGCCGCTCCAACATCCACTGCCCTACTTTGTATCACTTTTTTAACCCCATCCATATACAGATTGAACAGCCATGGAGAGATGACACAACCCTGTTTCAATCCAACCTTCAGATAGAATAATTTACTCAGTTCAGTATCCACATGCACTGCAGCCCTAACACCCTCGTACGTACTCTTCACAACATTCAACAACTCCCATCTGCTCCATATATTCTTAACACTTTCCACAATCCTTGTCTATCTACCCTGGCATATGCTTTCTCCATATATATATATATATATATATACTTAGCCTACCTCCCCCAACCTCCCCCAAAGAAAGGGAGGTAGGTGAGACAGGATGACATACTCTTAATTTACTCATTCACACACACATTGATTCGTATCTTAGCCCTAAGAGTAGAAGGGACAGATCCTCACCTCACCACGCTGCATGAGGGTCAACTGTTCAGTGCAGTCAGTGACATATGCAGCAGGTCCCGAAAGGAGAGCTGGTTTACCCTTGGAACATCATAATGGACCCAGCCCCTTACCCGCCCCTGACCTGATCAGTTGATCAGACCAATTGTGGGAGAATATCCCGTCGTGTCACCATTTATTCATTCACACTTTCTCTCCAGTCATTCCTATCATGCACAGCCACCCTTCCTTGGTCAACAGACATCCCTCTCACATCTAACCCTCTCACACTGTCAATCCATCCTATTCGTGGTCCTCCTCTCAGCCTTACACCTCTCACATCTTTTTCACCAATCGCTTTTCATTCATTCTCTCCATATGCCCAAACCATCACAACGCTGTCTGCTCAACTTGATCCAAACGCATCACTCCACACATATTCCTCAGGCGCCTCATCTCCATTACATTCAAACTTTTCCTCTCTGCTACACCCATAGTCCATGTTTCAGCCCCATGTAACGCAGTCGGTACCACTACACTGTCATACAGCCTTCTCTTTTACATCCATTCTAAGCGAACGACATCTAAACACTTTTTTCATTCCTCCCAGCATCTTTCCTACTTCATTCATTCTAAACTTCACTTCTACATCTATTCTTCCATCCACAGCAACATGTGACCCTAAATATTTAAAACATTCTGCCTCCCTAAGCAACTCACTGTTCAAAACTATATTCATCCTCTTACAATCTACCAACCGCGTATAAGTCATCACTTTACTCTTATTCTCATTTACTCTCAATTTCCTCCTTTCACACACCCTTTCAAACTCCTCTACCAACTGTCTCAATCTCTCCTCCTAATCAGCTGCCATTTCATATATATATATATATATATATATATATATATATATATATATATATATATATATATATATATATATATATATATATATATATATATATATATATATATATATATAGCCTATGATTTCATCATCCTCTGTATAATTCTAACGTACACGATGCTGCATGTTTGATCACGATTCGCCTCGTGGCTTCCATAGTGACCAGGCTTGCGTGTTCTACCTCACTCCCCCCTTCTCCCCCTTAGAGTAGAGTAAGTCGTTCTTTCTGTTGTTCAGAGCAGGAGTGTCAACTCGTCGTCCTCTGTGCCCTCATTTGCGCCTCCTTCTTGCAAGTTGAATCAAGCTCTGCCGGCCCCTATATAATGAGCTCAGTCTCTGCATTAATTGCCACTTAGATCTACTACTCATTTTGTTCACATCTCTGTCCTCCCCTGTATAGTGTATAATTATTTTTGTGAGTGCTCAGGAAGTCTCCAGCCATCTAGCTGCTGTAAAATTTGAGTATATGTGTTGTTACCATTTTTCTTGTACTGTATGGCCTAAGGCTTTAATTCGTAGGCCTGGTAAGGTTTTTTGTGATTCATGTAGAGTTTTTAATGTCAGTCACTATCAATAATATTTTGTATTTGTAATAATATATCTTGCTTTAACTGAGCATTATCCGGTTCTCTCATTTATCAGGGCTGACTTAGATAAATTTGTTCTTGCTAAATTCGTGTTAATAGAGGCTATTGCAGTTAACCATATATGTTACCTGTTTTGCCATCCTTATGAGTCCTGAATGTTTAGTTGTTAGTTTGAGCATTAAACTTTAACTTGTAATTTTACCTAAGTCTTTTGTTTGGAACCTGGAACGTTGCAGAACAGTAGTGATTTTAGTATTCTCACTTGAAGTGTCCATTATCTCTCTCTGTTCCATAACATAAATTTGGCGACCTTGCCATGATATTCAGGATATTATCATAAGGATATTGCTTGATATTTTGTGACTGTGATGTATTCATGATGTCTACTATTACTACTCTTGATGAAGCCAAAGATTTTTTGTCAAATGTGCAAACAGTGTGTGATGTAGAAAACAGAACAAAGAATGAACTTAAGCTTGTTGCTCAACAATTGGGAATTGCTGTTCACTCTTATCAGTCTAAAGATCAAATTGTTGACATGATTAATAAAAGCTTGTTTAATGTAACTCCTCCAGATGAGCAAAAGCAGATTGAAATAGCTAAGTTACAGCTGGCCCTGCAGGAGGCTCGTGCTAAGGAGGCTGAGTCTCAGGCTCGTATTCAGGAGGCACAGGCACAAGTTGAACTTGCTAGGATTCAGGCAGACCATGAGTATCGCATGAAACAAAGTGGAACTGGATCATCTAGCTCTGATGATTTTGATGTGGCTAAAAATGTTAAACTTGTCCCTCCTTTTAATGAATCTGATTTAACAAAGTATTTTCAGTTGTTTGAGAGGCTAGCTGCAGGTTTTAATTGGCCCAAAAAGTATTGGCCAGTACTCCTACAGAGTGTTCTCACCGGTAAAGCTCAAGGAACTTATGCATCTTTGCCTCAGGATCAATCTGATAATTATGGTGTAGTTAAGAGCTTGATTCTTAAGGCCTATGAGCTTGTCCCTGAAGCCTATAGAGTAAAATTTAGGACAACTTATAAGCAAGATAAGCAATCCCATGCTGAGTATGCAAAAATCAAAGAAGATCTGTTAGAGCAGTGGTTAAATTCTAAGAATGTAAATTCTGATTTTGATAAATTTAAGCAGATGATTTTGCTGGAGGACTTCAAAAGGTGTATTAATAAAGATGTAAGCCTATATCTTGATGAGAAAAGAATAGATAATTTGTCTGATGCTGCAGTTTTAGCTGATGAATATGTTCTCACTCACAAGAGATATTCTAAAGAAAAAAGGAAAGCTGAGAGTAAGTACGTTGCCTCTACTCAGAGTATAGGTAACAGGAAAGAGAATAAAGATGATGTTTCTCAGGAAGTAAATACCAGCTTCACCTCTAGATTTCAGAAAAGTAAATGTACTTATTGTAGTAAGCTTGGTTATACTACGGAGAAATGTTTCAGGAGACAGCGTGATGTGAACAAAAAGGAGTCTTTAAATATTCAGTCAATTGGTCTAGTGTCCACCCTTGAGAGTTCCCAGAATTCTTTAACTGAGTTAACTGAACCTGCTTTGAGGGGTAAATTAGATTCTCATGATGAAGCTCCTCTTTTGAGCAGTAACGTGGGTGACACTCTCAAGAGTTCATGTGCTAATTTCCTGTCTGATGGTTTTGTCAGTCCTCTGGACAGTAATGACAGGAAATCAGTTAAAATACATCGTGATACAGGTGCTTTCCAATCCCTTATGCTGACCAGTGTTCTAGGCTCTAATGTTAATTCCTCTGATGAAACTGTAATCTTACAAGGTGTAGGGAATAATTACTTCTCTGTCCCTCTGTGCAGAGTGAATTTAGAGTGTGGTTTTGTTAATGGTTCCGTTATGGTTGGGTTGGTTGAGACACTCCCAATGTCAGGTGTAACTTTCTTACTTGGAAATGATATTGGTGGAAGTCAAGTGTGTCCAGCTCCTCAGTTGTCTAGTGAACCAGTGACTGCGACCCAGGATTGTGATGTTCCTGATGTGTTCTCTGCATGTGCTGTCACTAGGGCTAAATTTAAAGTTACTAATGACTTAGAGGATAATGATGATGATGATGTTATCCTAGCTGACACTTTTCTTGCTAATTTGGACCACTCACCAGATGAGGCAGTACCCCGTAGTGTTGATAATTTGTCTCGTCAAGAGTTGGTTGAGTTGCAGGTTGCTGACCCTGAGTTGAAAGGTCTAGCTAACTCTGCTTGCAGTGAGGAAGAGTCAGCTGGTGCTTCTACTTGTTATTATATAAAGTCAGGAGTACTTATGAGAAAGTGGAGACCCCGAACAGCATCAGCCAACTGTGAATGGGAGGTTGTACATCAAGTTATCATCCCTTGTGTTTGTAGGCAGGATATCATTAGAGTGGCTCATGATTCCAGTTTGGCAGGACACCTTGGAATGAGGTAGACTTTGGCAAGCATTTTGAAACACTTCTACTGGCCAGGTATCTTCAGAGATGTTTCCTGGTATTGTAAGTCTTGTAACACCTGTCAAGTTGTGGGGAAGTGTAATCAGACCGAAAAGGTTGCACCTCTAGTTCCCATTCCTTCTTTTGAGGCGCCTTTCACCCGTGTGTTGGTGGATATTGTGGGCCCTCTCCCTAAGACTTCTTCAGGATTTTCTTATATGCTGACCCTGATTGATATGGCTACTCGTTATCCTGAAGCCATTTCACTTAGAAATATCTCAGCAAAGAACGTGGTTAAGGAAATGCTAGGGTTCTTCACCAAGTTTGGTCTGCCCAAGGAGGTACAGTCAGACCGGGGAAGTAATTTCATGTCAAATGTTTTCAAGCAGTTTCTGAATGACTTGGGCATCACCCAGATCATGTCTTCAGCTTACCATCCCCAGACCCAAGGAGCGTTGGAGAGATATCATCAAACACTCAAATTGATGATCAGGAAATACTGTTTGGAACATCAGAAAGACTGGGATAAAGGTCTTTCATTCGTTGTATTTGCTGCAAGAGAATCTCCAAATGAATCACTGGGCTTCTCACCCTTTGAACTACTGTTTGACCATGAAGTAAGAGGACCCCTTAAGCTACTCAAGGAATGCTGACTGTCGGAGGAAGATGACGTCAACCTGCTAGAGTATGTGATGAAGTTCAAAGAACGGCTGTCCAGTGCTTTACAGCTGGCGAGAGAGAATTTAGGAGCTACTCAGGAAAAGATGAAGACTTGGTATGATAAGAAGTCCAGGTTACGCCACTTTCAGCCAGGAGATCAGGTTTTGATTCTGCTACCGGTACATGGGCAACCTCTTCAAGCCAAGTTTAGTGGTCTTTATTTCGTGGAGAAGAAACTCAGTGATGTCAACTACGTCATCGCTGCCCCAGATCGTAGAAAGAACAAGCAACTTTGTCACATCAACATGCTAAAGTTATATCACAGGCGGGACGAAAATAACCCAGTCTGCACTGTAGCTGTTCCACCCGAGTCTGCAAGTGAAGTTCTCCCATGCAGTATGAGCCTGAGTGATAGTTTGGGGAAGAATCCTGATATCATGAACGATCTCCAGTCTAAGCTTTCTCATCTAGCTCCCGAGGAAAGGCAGGAGTTTTCGGCATTACTGCAGGAGTACCCGCAAGTGTTCCGTGCCACTCCAGGAAGAACCACTGTGTTGATGCATGATGTCGATGTTGGAGACGCAAAGCCAATTAAACTGCCACCTTACCGTGTGAACCCAGTGAAAGTTCCTCTCATCCAGAAGGAGCTTGGCTACCTGTTGGACCACAAGATGATTGAGCCCTGTCAGAGCGAGTGGAGTTCTCCTGTCTCTCTAGCTAGTCCCTAAGCCAGGTGGGTCACAGTGGCTTTGCATTGACTACAGACGTGTTAATCAGATAACCAAAACAGACACTTACCCTCTCCCTCAAGTGGAAGATTGCATAGACAAGATCGGAAAGGCTAGTTACATAAGTAAGTTTGATTTGTTAAAGGGATACTGGCAAGTACCTATGACTGAACGTGCTAGGGAGATCTCATGTTTTGTAACACTAGGAAAGACTTTTGCATGTTCTGTAATGCCATATGGTATGAAGAATGCACCAGCCACTTTTCAGAAGCTCATGAATGTTGTAACAGATGGTTTGGCAGGGTGTGTTGTTTATATTGATGATGTATTGATCTTCAGTGACAACTGGAAAGATCACCTATGCCATATCAGTAAATTTCTTGAGCGTTTGGTTCAGGCTAATCTTGTAGCTAATTTATCAAAGTGTGAGTTTGGTCAAGCTAGAAAGTTCAGTACCTTGGGTACGTAATTGGTGATGGACACGTTGCACCACCAGGAGCTAAGGTTCAGGTTATAAGTGATCTTCCCAGACCTAAAAGTAGGAAAGAGCTACAAAGATTTTTGGGAATGGTAGGTTATTACAGGAGATTTGTTCTTAACTTTTCAATTCTTGTATCACCACTTACAGACCTACTGAAAAAGGGAGTTAAATTTGTCTGGACCGATAATTGTGAATCCTCTTTCAGTAAACTTAAAGCTATCCTATTAAGTCAGCCAGTGCTCACTACTCCAAATTTTGCTAAGCCTTTTAAGATGGCTGTTGACGCAAGTGATACAGGAGCTGAGGCTGTTTTGCTGTAAGAGGAAGATCAGGGTATTGAACACCCTGTATCTTATTACAGTAAGAAATTCACTCCACCTCAAAAGAACTACTCCACTATTGAGAAAGAGCTTTTGGCCTTGATTTTGGGTTTACAGCATTTTTCATTTTATTTGTGTTCTGGTTTTGACCCCATAGTCATTTATACCGATCATAACTCACTGAAATTCCTTAGTAAGTTTAAAGATAAAAATCAGAGATTGACAAGATGGAGTCTACTTCTTCAGGAGTATTCATTAGACATACAACATGTCAAGGGGAAAGAAAATGTTATTGCAGATTGCTTATCTAGACTTTAGACAGGTTGTTTTAGAGTAATAAGAAATTTCCTTTGTAAATTTCTTTTTCTTTGTGGGGAAGTGTTACATAGCCTATGATCTCATCATCCTTTGTATAATTCTAACGTACAGTATGCTGCATGTTTGATCACGATTCGCCTCGTGGCTTCCATAGTGACCAGGCTTGCGTGTTCTACCTCACTCCCCCCATCTCCCCCTTATAGTAGAGTAAGTCGTTCTTTCTGTTGTTCAGAGCAGGAGTGTCAACTCTTCGTCCTCTGTGCCCTCATTTGCGCCTCCTTCTTGCAAGTTGAATCAAGCTCTGCCGGCCCCTATATAATGAGCTCAGTCTCTGCATTAATTGCCACTTAGATCTACCCCCCATTTTGTTCACATCTCTGTCCTCCTCTGTATAGTGTATTATTATTTTTGTGAGTGCTCAGGAAATCTCCAGCCACCTAGCTGCTGTATAATTTGAGTATAAGTGTTGTTACCATTTTTCTTGTTCTGTATGGCTTAAGGCGTTAATTCGTAGGCCTGGTTAGGTTTTTTGTGATTCATGTAGAGTTTTTAATGTCAGCCATTATTATTATTATTTTGTATCTGTAATAATATATCTTGCTTTAACTGAGCATTATCCGGTTCTCTCATTTATCAGGACTGACTTAGATAAATTTGTTCTTGCTAAATTCGTGTTAATAGAGGCTATTGCAGTTAACCATATATGTTACCTGTTTTGCCATTATATAATCCTTATGAGTCCTGAATGTTTAGTTGTTAGTTTGAGCATTAAACTTTAACTTGTAATTTTACCTAAGTCTTTTGTTTGGAACCTGGAACGTTGCAGAACAGTAGTGATTTTAGTATTCTCACTTGAAATGTCCATTATCTCTCTCTGTTCCGTACCAATATATATATATATATATATATATATATATATATATATATATATATATATATATATATATATATATATATATATATATATATAATGTGTGTGTGTGCCTATCTGTCTCTTATAACACACACACACACACATTCTAAATGCTCGTAAGCCACCTATCTCTATCTATCTATCTATCTATTGCCAGACGCCTGAATCCCTTTTGGGGTGGCCACAAACAAATCGCTCCAATTCGCCCTGTCCCCCGCCATTTCACTGCCCTGCTCTCAACTCACACCCCCCTCTCTCATATACGTCTCCACCCCATCTCTCCATCTCATCCTCGGCCTCCCCCTCCCTCTTCCCCCCTCCACCTCACTCATATACACTCTCTTCGTCAGTCTTTCACCCTCCATCCTCTCCACATGGCCAAACCACCTCAGTGTGTTCCTCATAACGCTTCCTATCACATCCACATCAACACCACAACGCTCCTTTATATCCTCATTCGTCAGCCTGTCTCTCCATGTGACTCCAAAGGCTCCTCTTAAATAACTCATTTCCACTGCTCTCACTCTTGACTTGTGTCTTTCCAATAACGTCCAAGCTTCACTTCCGTACGTTAGAGTTGGTATCACAATACTGTCATGTAGTAACTTTTTCACTTCCATGCTCACTTCCCTGTTTCTTATCACTGCTTTCAAAGAACCAGCAACCTTTCTTCCCTGCTGTACCCTTTCAAGCACTTCACCCTCCAAACCTCCATCCTTACTCATCACACTATCCAAGTACTTAAACGTACTCACATTTTCCAATTCCTCACCATCCATCCTTGCTGTACATTCACTGACTTCACCTCTCTCAAAGACCATCACTTTACTCTTCCCTACATTCACCTTTAGATTCCGTTTCTTACACACTCTCCCAAACTCATCCACCAAGCCTTGCAGCTCTCCTTCGTCTTCACTCAACAACACAGTATCATCTGCAAACAAGAGTACAGGGAGTTTCCAAACACTATCCTCCCTCATCAGGGTCACTCCAACATCCACTACCCTACCTTGTACCTCTTTTATTACCCCATCTCTCACATGCACAAAAAAGACTCGCTACCCTTTCTGTATATCTCCCCCTCCCTCTGCCTCACTCCAGGTGAGTTACTTAAGGGGGCCAGTGATGGAAGTGAAGTGGTGGTGGGACATTTGGACACCTCCAACCTCGCCTCCGTCAGAAAGTTCGCACAAGAGATTCTAGACACTGAGAAACATATCCACGTCCTGGTGAGTCCCATCTTCAATTTATGCTTTCTTTGCATGAGGTACTTCGTTGCACCTCTTCCTTAGCCATTTATTTTGTTGAATTCACCTTAATATTCTTATAAAAAAAACATATGAAGGTGCAATATACAAAGTATATCACTGACGAAAAGATGTTACAAAATCTACATGTTAACAAGAATATGATCCATAGACATAAGATGCTCTGTTTGTCTTGTGGTGCATGCACTCTAGTAGCTCGGAAGATACAAATGTTACATAACATTCAAAGTTCTGCACTGTTTATTGTGTTGGCAGAGGTTCGAATCCCAGTGAATGAAGATGAGATGTTGATTGAATTTTGTGTGTTGTAACTCTTTTCAGTACTCTTCTATACGTCTACAACATTCCATATAACTGTCCTTGCTGTTGCCAATACATCGTACTGCATTACATTCTCCAGTCGCAAATAATGCAGTGGACAAGCACCACCTTAGTGGTAGCATGAGGTGGAGCAAAGTAACATTCAACTATTGGTGTGCCATGAAACACAGGCTGCTGGGCATTATGGAAACCAGTTAATTACTGTGATTTTGTTCTAACTTTGACCAGCTTTTCATCCTTTTGCAGCTTATTTCACATAGCTTAGTGGCAAGAAAAGACAAAAGTGCAGCTCTACATCCTTCCCACAGGACATTTTCTTGACTAGCCTTGACTAACATCATATATTGTAAGGTTAATCTGTTATTAAAACTCGGCATTGAAGGTGAAGAGATGGCAGTTTTAGGACAAGTTGGAACTTAAAGGGTATAGACTATGCCTAAAGTACTAACGTGCCCTTGTGTACAGTGGTGCGATCTACTGTACAGGTGAACAACGCTGGCATCTACGCCCCTGAGGAATGCGTGGTGACAGGTACGGCCTTGAGGTGACCATGACCACCAACCACTTCCGTCACTTCCTCCTTACCAATCTCCTCTTAGGTCAGTGGTAATATGTAAGTGTTCTTCCTGCTCCTCTTACCTAATCTAACTAAACCTCACCCACCTCATCTCGACTTTTCTCACTTAACAGTTCATGGCGCAGTTACACACAAACCTAAACGAACGTAATCTAGCCTAACCTAACCTAATCTAACCTAGCCTAACCTGTCCTAACCAAACGTAGACTAACCTAATCTAATCCTGCAGATCGCCTGAAGCAGAGTTCCCCCAGCCGCATCATCAAAGTGTCTTCCCTGGGCCACAAGACACCCAGATCCCTGATACTGACGACCGTAACTTTGAGCGTGAGTTGAGTCCCACTGTCAAATGAGAGCTTACAGCAAGAGTAAGCTGTGCAATGTGCTCTTCATGTTAGAGTTGGTGTGCAGGTTGCAGGGCACAGGTCAGTTGCAGCTACCTATCCTCCTGTAACTGGGAAAAGTCTAGAATTCTGCTTCACCTAATGTTCGGCAGTGTTTATTCAGCTGAGTGTGAATGATAATGTTGTCACCATTAGCCCTCTCACCATCTCATGCTAGTGTCGACAAGGAGGTTGCCAGGTGGTCATTAATAATTAACAAAAAGGCTACTAATACCGTCAAGGTCAGAACACAGATACAAGCAGTACATTTCAGGAGAATTATTTGTCTTCATTTCTAATTTATACTTCTTCCCACCCTAAACCTGTTCTGGGAAAATAAATTAATTCGCATATCGTCCTGATCATTTTACACATTGGACGGGGACCCGAACTATTATATCTTCTCAGTATATTTCCAGTGCTGAAGAGAGACGCCTTCACGTGGTGGTACGGATATAACCAGGTGGCTCAACTGCCTGGTTATATAAACGTGCCTCATCTACGTCCCTATCCCCCCCCAAAAAAAAAGAATGGTGGATCGCAGGAAGGTAATATAAGTATGTAGGTCACTGGGTTCATATATCAGATGAACCTGGAGCTACAACTATTAGTTCTGTTTAAAAAAAAAAAAAAAACTTTCCATGTAAATTCCCATATCATTACTCGTCAGTCCGTCTTTCATAGTAACACAAAGTCCTACTCTTACACAAGTTTAGAAGAGGATAGCAAAGTATAAGTCATTATCCATCCACAAAGCAGTCCATCCATCCATCAGTTCCTCAATCAGACATTCAGTTTATTAATCCGACCGTCTGTTTGTCAGGTGTGTCTACCTGTCTCTGTCGGTCCGTTTGTCAGGTCTGTCTACCTATCTGTCAGTCTGTCTGTCTGTCGGTCGGTCTGTCTGTCTGTCTGTCTGTTTGTCTGTCTGTCTGTCTCTCGGTCTGCCTTTTCATCTATCAGTCTACTTGTGTCTACCTGTCTGTCGGTCCGTTTGTCAGGTCTATCTGTCTGTCTGTCTATCTGGCTGGGTGGCTTCCTATTTATTTATCAGTCTACTTTTCTTTTTTTAGCAGTGACAGCCAACAGCCTTCACCCCGGGACCGTCCACACCGACATCTTGAAGAGACGGGCAAATTCCTTCTTTAACGTGCTATTAAAATTGTATATCTCCACAATCAGCAAGGTGAGAGAGAGAGAGAGAGAGAGAGAGAGAGAGAGAGAGAGAGAGAGAGAGAGAGAGAGAGAGAGGAGGGGAAATACTTCTATCACGGTTGTCTTTCAATAAACTACCTGGATATGGCGCCGTGCAGCAGCTAGGTTGATAGATATGGAGGCAGATAGATAGATACATACATGGAGAGATATACAACCCGATAGTCAGCCATGTAATGTGAAAATGAAGACGGCTAGCTAAAGCTATTATGAGGCTGATAGCAATGTTTGGAGGACATACACACACAGGAATAACGAGTAGTAGTAGTAGTAGTAGTAGTCGTAATAGTAGTAGTGGTGGTGGTGGTGGTGGTGGTGGGGGTGGGGGTGGTAGCAGTGACAGTAGTAGTAGTGGTGGTGGTGGTGGCAGCAATAGTTGTAGTAGTAGTAGTAGTAGTAGCAGTAGTAGTAGTTAATCAATAAATCAATCAATCATCTTTGTTTCGTATTTAACACACATATGACCAGTAAGAGGGACAACAGCCTACCATTCGTACCAATAAAGAAGATATCCACTAATGTATCATTAAAAAAAAAATATGTAAGATTCTATTATGTTGCTAGGTTATCTTATTTTACCATACACACATAAATATCTGCATACATATACCGCTTTATACAAGTGTACATATACTATAATACATATTTACATACTGCAGCAACATCACAGCTCAATATAACCCAAGGAACTCAAACCTACGCCTCTTTTTATCTGTCCACACAGTAACTTGCAATCCTCTTGTTTCTTCGTGATTTTGAATCCAATCAATCCTTGATTTAATATCAGTTTCCATTCTCATAATATTTATATCATATTTTTCATTAAAGTGATTACAAACTGGATAAAATGATGGCCAGAGGTAAAAACAGGAATATTCATCCTAAGTAAAACATTCCTCTTCGTTAATGAAGTTTTCACATATCTTGCCTGTATTTCACATATCTTGCCTGTGTGACTGCTGCATGATGCCTTAGCAGAAAAAGACCAGCTAGCATGGCCACACTATGATTACTTGATACTCTTAGTGAATTATTTATTTTCTTTATTGCATTAGCATATACAACTTCAAATGTTCTAAACAGCAGACCTTTTCGTGTTTTCTTAAGTCCCATATTGTGTTCCTATAATCAGGAACACAATATGCCATAAACAAAAACAGCAACGTTTGTGAACTGATGTTCTTAAATTTCCTGAATATGGAATTAAATTTAGAATAAAAAGAATTTAATCTTATCTCAGTATCATATTTATCAGAAAAACTGTCTTCATTTGTACAAGCTAGCCTAAATATTTATATTTCATCACTACTTCATACTGATTTATACAAGGGATACTGTGCCCCTCATTTTTTCTTGTATTAAATATCATAACTTTGGATTTATTGCTGTTGATTTTCAGCTCTAGATTATTTACCTCAATCTCAAATATTTTACACAGTAACTCAGTGTTTTCTTTTGAATCACCTAAAATTACAATGTCATCTGCATATGGAATGATATTTACTCTAAAAAAAAACAAGGCAACATCCAACATTCACCTTCGATTAGGTTTTAATTATATTATCAATGTATAATTTAAAAAGCAAAGGAGAGAGAATTCCCCCTTGTCGAACACCTCTATTGATAGGGTAATATTACCAAAACAATTATTCCAAGTAATTCTCACACTGGTGTTCCGTAAATAATTCATAATAATTATAATCATGTCAGGGGGAAATTCCCTCTCCAATAAAATGTTCCCAGTTTAAAATGATTCACATTATTAAAAGCTTTTGAGAGATCCATAAAAACTGCATAAGATGTTTTGCCTCCTTTAGTGTATAGTCTGATAGTTTCTTTTAATAAAAAAACATCAGCAGTAGACAGTCCTTCTGTAAATCTAAACTGCCTACAGTTAAAAACACACTTTTCTTTTAAAACATCTAAAATGTGTAATTCTGAAAGTTTTAAAACACATGAAGATACCATTATTGGCCTGTAGGTAGATGAATGTGATGCATTTCTTTTTATGTCTTTAACAATGTGAGTAACATTACCCTTCAGCATTTCCACTGGTATGTAACAATGACTATAACAAGTGTTTATAAAACGCACCAATACACCTAAAAATTCCTCAGATCCATGCTTCAGTAATGTAGAGTGTTTGCCGTCATGACCTATGCCTTCATTCAGCCTCTCGATTAAAGTTTTAATGTTTCTACTGACATTTTAATGCACATTTTTCTCCTGGAATACCACACTTCCCTTAATTTAGACAAAAACTCTGTTTCCTCCCCAGTATCTTCTTCTTCCTGATTCTTAAACCACTTTTCATCAAACAACTGGATAATATTATTTTCATTAGCCATTCCATTTGTAATCTTAGATGATTTTATCTTATTACTCTGCTTTCTTATTTCACCCCAGAAATAAAGCATATTCTTGCTCTGAAATTTCTCTTGCACAGCTCTAGATCTCTCAGATATTTCATTGCACTTACAACTGGACAACGCATTCTTAAAAGATTTTCTACTTTCTACCATTCTTCGGTATTCCTCCGAATTTCTGTTACTACTACTACCACTAGTAGTAGTAGTAGTAGTAGTAGTAGTAGTGGTGGTGGTGGTGGTGGTGGTGGTGGTGGTGGTGGCAGCAGCAGTTGTAGTAGCAGTAGTTGTAGTAATAGTAGTAGTAGTTGTCGCAACCCCAGTCTTATGTGACTGAGAACCAAGTGGACTGCAGGCTGACGTTACCCCTCTCCTGCAGTCCCCCAACCTCATTTAGGGGGATGGGAAAGTAGCTGGGGAACGTTTGTGTAACCAGGAAGTTAAGTTCCCTGTTCATATCGATGCCACCACTTGAAGGCGCCCCTCTACAGCACCAGGCCTCAGTACTAACAAGGCATATGGGCCTGATGGGGTCCCTCCTGTTGTTCTCAAGAACTGTGCTTCTGTGCTTACACCCTGCCTAGGCAAACTCTTTCGCCTTTGTCTGTCAACTTGTACCTTTCCTTCTTGCTGGAAGTTTGCTCTCATTCAGCCAGTCCCAAAGAAGGGTGACCACTCCCAACCCTCCAACTATCGTCCAATTGCTTTAACGTCCTGCATTTCAAAAGTTTTCGAGTCAGTTCTCAATAGAAAAATTTTAAGGCATCTTTCCTATCACAATCTTCTTTCTGATCGTCAGTACGGGTTCCGTCAGGGACGCTCCACTGTCGATCTTCTCACCTACCTTTCAGACTCCTGGTCATCCTCCTTTCGGGACTTTGGCGAAAACTTTGCCATTGTACTTGACATCTCAAAGGCTTTCGATCGAGTCTGGCATAAATCTTTAATTTCCAAACTGCCCTCCTACGGTTTCTATCCTTCTATCTGTGCCTTCATCTCTAGCTTCCTTTCTGGTCGTTCTATAGCCGCTGTTGTAGACGGCTATCGTTCTTCTCCTAGATCTATTAACAGTGGTGTTCTTCAGGGCTCTGTCCTATCACCAACTCTGTTCCTTTTATCCATCAATGATCTTCTAAGCTGTATATCTAACCCTATCCACTCATACGCTGATGACTCCACCCTTCACCTTTCCATTCGGTTCCCGCAACGCCCATCTCAACAGTTACTTCAACAAACAAGGGATGAGGCTATGGCACACCTAATGGCTGTCTTGGCTCGTATCTCTGACTGGGGTAAAAATAATATGGTTGTTATTAATGCATCTAAGACTCAGTTCTTACACCTATCAACCCGACAAAATCTCCCACAGGTATACCCACCAATGTTTAATAATATTCAGCTTAATCCTGCATCATCCTTGAACATGCTTGGGGTTACATTTACTCGGGACTTATCTTGGAAAGATCATATTACATCTCTTGTAAAATCTGCTTCCAAGAGATTGGGTGTGCTAAGCTGACTCCACTCTTTCTTTACCCCTGCACAATTGTTGACTCTATACAGGTGTTTTATCCGCCCCTGTGTGGAGTACAACTCTCATGTGTGGGGAGGCTCCCCACATACAGCTCTTCTCAATAGGGTGGAGTCAAAGGCTTTTCGTCTCATGAACTCTCCTCCTCTTACTGACTCCCTTCAACCCCTGTCTCTTCGCCGCACTGTTGCATCTTTATCTCTTTTCTATCGCTACTTTAATGGTCACTGCTCCTCTGAACTGTCTGCTTGCATTCCTCCACCTCTACGACGGGCGCGTAGCACCCGTCTGTCAGCAAACTCTCATCCCTTTTCTGTCCAACTCTCTAATGCAAGAGTTAACCGTTACTCCCAGTCTTTCATTTATGCACCAGGTCAGCTCTGGAACTGTCTCCCTCTGTCTGTATTTCCTGCTGCCTATGATCTCCAGTCTTTCAAAAGCAGTGTGTCCAGGCATCTCAAAATGATCGGATCTTGAATTTGGCTCTCTATTGTATTTTGTTTTTCTCTTGGAGGGAACTGTTACTGCAGGCTCATGGCCTTTGGTTCCTTCTTCCTCGCATTAAAAAAAAAAAAAAAAATGACATGCAGTTACAACATAAGAGCTGATAATTAACCCCCACACTACCGCGACATCTTGTAAATTTGTTCTTGCTACTTCCAGCCGATTTCATTCAGCTGAGGGCAGACTTTTCTAGCTGGAGAGGTTATGCAGAGCCTTCTTTAATTACCTCAGGCAAAGAAATAATACTAAACAATTTCGTATGGTACAAACAATAATATATGAAAAATGATATACTGAGCCTGGAATGTTAAATGATATTCAAAAATTTTCACTTTACTTCTAAAAAATCATATACCGATAAGCCAAATTCGACATACACGCACAGGCGGGATTTGTAAAAACTTTTCACCCCATCAGAAGACACGGACGAATGGATGCTAATTTGTCACGAACTTCCCTCTTTTATTAACTCGGCAAGAGGCATACAGAATATGAAAATGCTCAGAAATGTGAAAATCATCGTGGCTTTGCTCATGTACCCTCACTGTATTTACCTAATCAAGTTTGCTCGTGTGTCTGTGCTTATGTCTGTTAATGGACGGGTGTGTTTATACACAAAGATTTACATTTCTATTTATGTATGTATCTCTCTATGTCCAGACGCCTTCATCCCGTAAAGGGTGGCCACAAACAAATCGCCTCCATGTAGCTCTTTCCCCCGCCATTTCATTGCCCTGCTCCCAACTCACACTCCTTTCCCTCATACACCTCTCCACTCCATCCCTCCATCTCATCCTTGGCCTCTCCCTCCCTGTCCCCTCCTCCACCTCACTCACATACATTCTTCTCGTCAGTGGCGCAGCCAGGGAGGGGTTCCGCCCCCCCCCCCGAAATTTCTACAGTACGTGTGTTCGAGAATACAGGTAGACTGCGAATCTTAAATGTCGAATACTTGTTTAATCCTGGGTGTAATACTCGGTATGTCACATGTTTGGAGAACTGAAAAAATATGCAATTCTGAGTAAAAAGTCTTGTATACACATTTCCTTATTAAGACCTACTTTGCTTTAGGTGCGAGACAGATATTCAAATTTACGCACTGGGAGCCGTTGGCGCCTGGACGGGTGAGGAGAGGGGGTAGGAAACGAAGCAAGAAACGTGTGCCGCTCTGCGAAATTTTCATTTTTTTTTTTTTTATACCTTATGACATTATCTTCAAAACGGGAAACTCCGCTATTAATAGGTTTACGTAATTAATTAGTTAGGAATACCTGTGGGCATGTAGGCTTAAATGTGGCAGAATTGGCAAGAAAAATAAACTATCGTGGCAACGGTTACCGGTCTATCATCAAATCGTGAGGACCGTGAAAACCTGAGGACGAGGGCACCAGGCACACCCCAAAAATTCTCTTCTCGGCTAATATTCACCATTCATAAGTGTATTCATCGCCATAAAACCTACATCATTGTCTTTGTCGATGTTTTTTCCAGCTGATAAGCATGAATAAAAAGGGGGGAAAATCAAATACTAGCACCTTAAGGTGAGGAAAATATATCCTCGCCTTAACCCGCCCCATCCCGGCCACTTTTCGACCACTGGTACCCCCCAATCCCGGGCAATTTTCGACCTTTTTTTTTTTTGCTAAAACTTTCGCGTTTGGTGAGAAACATCGAAAATTCATAGAGAAATCGCTCACCTGAGGTTTAAAATACTCATTACAGGTAGGAGAGCCTCCTTACTTTACTGGGTTTTCTATCAGGCTGGCACCAAAGAAAACGAGTTCTATGGGAGGATAACTTTCACACCACTCATAAACGGTATTTATTTATTTACTGTTACGAATTTATATGTAGTACAAAAGTATATTGGTTTTCAAGCAGTAATATAGGCATTATAAGCATTGTTTCACTCACAAATACCTGACCTTTTTTTGCCACATTACCTGATCATCATTTCTAACTGTTTCTTCCTCTAATGCTATGTAAAGTTTGTCCTCCACATTGTCATTGATTGGGGAATCACTCTGGCCCTGAATTTCGTACCGTGGCATGACATGGCTATACTGGCCAGGTCACTGATAACAGGTGAATTGCTGAAAAAAGGGCATGCAGGGGGGGGGAGGAGGTCATGGTGGGTAAGGCATTGTCTCTGCCTGGCATCTTGTTGAGGAAGGTGTCCCGTGTATACGTACCAAAAATGACTCGCGAAAATTGAAAATTGTGGAAATTATGAACCTTGCAATTGCAGGACGTTGAAGTACGTCCTCGGGATTAGCTGTGACAAAACGTGAGGACGTGGAAGTACGTCCTCGGGACGGCGCGGGTTAAGGTGCTAATATTTGATTTCCCCTCCTTTTTTTCAGGCTTATCAGCTGGA
>NC_136981.1:18933087-19050587 GCF_032717465.1 Coenobita brevimanus
TGCATGTATTTTCATTAAGATTTCATGATATTCCATCCAATTGGCAATAGTTTTAATGAGCGAATACTTTGGTAAAATATTAACTATCATAACTATGCTAGTTTCAGTACGGTATTACATGATGTTCATACTGTTCAATGATTATAGAGTCAACCATTAAACAGTAATTCGTAAGACGTGGGGCCAATCTTCCTCGGGGATAAACAACCACTGAGTATGATTAGTGAGTGAAGTTGTTGTGAACTACTCCCTGTGTGTGTGTGTGTGTGTGTGTGTGTGTGTGTGTGTGTGTGTGTGTGTGTGTGTGTGTGTGTGTGTGTGTGTGTTTCGTCTCTCTTAGGACAAGTCCACACGTGCTCTCGAACATATATTGGCAACACAGCAGGCAACATGTTCGGGAACATGTTTGCAGCAGTATTTGGACAGATGTATGCAAACATGTTTCAGTGCAGCTTCGAAGACTTGCAGGAGAGGCGATGGGATAAGTGTATCCCTACCAGGCAGTTGAGACTTCATCATGATGTTGCCAACATGATCTGGACGCTGCTGTTCCCAACATGTTTGCAGCGTGGTCGTTACTGTGTTGCTTACATGTTTCCAGCACTTGCTCGAACACACGTGTGGACGCGCCCTTACTGTGTCAGTTTCTGTGTGTGTGTGTGTGTGTGTGTGTGTGTGTGTGTGTGTGTGTGTGTGTGTGTGTGTGTGTGAGTCAGTTGGTTGGGTGGGTGGAGTTGTTGAGGTTGAGTTGGTGGGTGTGGTAGTTCGGTGCATTGCCAGCGTGGGTGGACAATGGTAATGGTGGAGAGGGGGGCAGGGCGGTTGTTGGGTGTGGTGTGTGGAGTGGTTTTGGGTGGGTTGTAGAGGTATATGGGTTGTAGAGGTATATGGATGCGTTTGGTGGGCTGGGTGGGTAGGTGGCTGCATATGTGGGTGGTCGGGGGGGAGTCGGTAAGTTAGGTTTGGAGAAGTGAATGAGTTTGATGGAGTAGACTGTAGCACCAGTCGAGCAGGGCAGTACTCCCGAGGTGGATGGAAAGCTGATGACAGGGAGTGCTGGAGCTCCCGTTTCATCAGCCCTCAGGACTAGTTCCTGACCATCCCCCTTTGCTGAACTTTTTCAGTGTCTCAGTTACACAGAGAGTAGGCCAGCATGCTCTCCAGTACAAATTTCTCTATCTATCTTCACCAAACTACATGCACAGTACACACTACACTTCCTATTCAAAATTTACCAAAATGGCGTCAATTCACCCAGCCTCGGAGTCCCCAGGGGGGGGGACCATAAATGCCCCCGCCATCTGCCCCTCTCCCGGTGACGACTCGAGGTGCCTGGAACTCTCTTCTTCATTTCTGCAACATTCGCGGCCTTTCATCTAACTTTCGCTCTGTTGAGCACCACCTCTCCTCCTCTAAACCTCACCTTCTTTTTCTAACGGAGACTCAGCTGTCTGAGGCAACTGACAGCAAACCCTTTTCTGTATCCTCCTACTTTCTCTATACTCATTTCAAAGCCAAAGGTGGCTGTTGTGTATACATACGCAACGACTTATCTTGCTCTCGTGTTCCTGAACTTGATTCTTCTGAATTCTCCACTCTCTGGCTTCGGCTTTCCTGTCATTCTCTGACTAAATATATCTGTGTTGTTTACTTATCCCCTAATTCTACTGACTATCAAAAATTCTTCGACTATCTTACTTCTACGATGGAACACATTCTGTCCATTTCTCCTTTCTCTGAAATCTCCATTCTTGGAGATTTCAATGTTCACCACCACCTTTGGCTCTCCTCTCCTTTCACGGATCCACCTGGTGAACAAGCCTACATCTTTTCTATCCTTAATGACCTAGAGCAGCTTGTACAGCACCCTACCTGTATCCCTGACCGCCTTGGAGAGAGCTCCAACATACTTGACCTCTTCCTCACAACTAATCCTTCTGCTTACTCTGTTAATCTTTTCTCTCCGTTGGGCTCCTCCGATCACAACCTTATTACCTTAACCTGTCCTATCGCTCCAGTACGGCCTGCGGACCCTCCAGGGAAACGTCGTCTCTGGCATTTTGGAGCTGCGGACTGGGAGGCCCTCAGGCAGTACTTCTTTGATTTTCCCTGGAATGATTATTGCTTCCATGGCCGTGAGCCATCTGAGTGTGCCTTGCGCATTACGGAGGTTATTCTCTCGGGCATGGAAGCATACATTCCTTTCTCATATCCTTTGACTAACGCAAGAAAGCCTTGGTTTAATCACGCTTGTTCTAATGCTGTCCGCAACAAGGAGAAGGCCTACAAAAGGTACCGGAGCCAACCCACCCCTGAATCACATAATCTTTACGTTTCTGCCCGGAATCGTGCTAAGTCTGTTCTTCGCTCTACTAAAAATAATTTCATCCTTACTAAATGCTCTCAACTCTCCAACTCGAATTCTTCCCGCTCCTTCTGGCACCTTGCCAAAAATCTTTCTAACAACTTTACCTCATCATCCTTCCCTCCTCTTTTCTACTCTGATGGTTCTGTAGCTATTTCTTCTACTGATAAAGCAGATCTCTTCGCACAGACTTTCTCCTCCAATTCCACCTTAGACGATTCCGGTGCTGTTCCTCCATCACTTCCCCCCTCTGACTTCCTCATGGCTGACATTAAAATTTCTTCAGTTGATGTATTTTCTGCCATTACTGGCCTCAGTACTAACAAGGCATATGGGCCTGATGGGGTCCCTCCTGTTGTTCTCAAAAACTGTGCTTCTGTGCTTACACCCTGCCTAGGCAAACTATTTCGCCTTTGTCTGTCAACTTGTACCTTTCCTTCTTGCTGGAAGTTTGCTCTCATTCAGCCAGTCCCAAAGAAGGGTGACCACTTCCAACCCTCCAACTATCGTCCAATTGCTTTAACGTCCTGTATTTCAAAAGTTTTCGAGTCAATTCTTAATAAAAAAATTTTAAGGCATCTTTCCTATCACAACCTTCTTTCCGATCGTCAGTATGGGTTCCGTCAGGGACGCTCCACTGGCGATCTTCTCACCTACCTTTCAGACTCCTGGTCATCCTCCTTTCGGGACTTTGGCGAAAGCTTTGCCATTGCACTTGACATCTCAAAGGCTTTCGATCGAGTCTGGCATAAATCTTTAATTTCCAAACTGCCCTCCTACGGTTTCTATCCTTCTATCTGTACCTTCATCGCTAGCTTCCTTTCTGGTCGTTCTATAGCTGCTGTCGTAGACGGCTATCGTTCTTCTCCTAGATCTATCAACAGTGGTGTTCCTCAGGGCTCTGTCCTATCACCAACTCTCTTCCTTTTATTCATCAATGATCTTCTAAGCTGTACATCTAACCCTATCCACTCATACGCTGATGACTCCACCCTTCACCTTTCCATTCGGTTCCCGCAACGCCCATCTCAACAGTTACTTCAAGAAACAAGGGATGAGGCCATGGCACACCTAATGTCTGACTTGGCTCATATCTCTGACTGGGGTAAAAATAATATGGTTGTCTTTAATGTTTCTAAGACTCAGTTCTTACACCTATCAACCCGACAAAATCTTCCACATGTATACCCACTAATGTTTAATAATATTCAGCTTAATCCTGCATCATCCTTGAACATGCTTGGGGTTTCATTTACTCGGGACTTATCTTGGAAAGATCATATTACATCTCTTGTAAAATCTGCTTCCAAGAGATTGGGTGTGCTAAGCCGACTCCGCTCTTTCTTTACCCCTGCACAATTGTTGACTCTATACAGGGGTTTTATCCGCCCCTGTGTGGAGTACAACTCTCATGTGTGGGGAGGCTCCCCACATACAGCTCTTCTCAATAGGGTGGAGTCAAAGGCTTTTCGTCTATTAACTCTCCTCCTCTTACTGACTCCCTTCAACCTCTGTCTCTTCGCCGCACTGTTGCATCTTTATCTCTTTTCTATCGCTACTTTAATGGTCACTGCTCCTCTGAACTGTCTGCTTGCATTCCTCCACCTCTACGACGGGCGCGTAGCACCCGTCTGGCAGCAAACTCTCATCCCTTTTCTGTCCAACTCTCTAATGCAAGAGTTAACCGTTACTCCCAGTCTTTCATTCATGCAACAGGTCAGCTCTGGAACTGTCTCCCTCTGTCTGTATTTCCTCCTGCCTATGATCTCCAGTCTTTCAAACGCAGTGTGTCCAGGCATCTCAAAATGATCGGATCTTGAATTTGGCTCTCTATTGTATTTTGTTTTTCTCTTGGAGGGAACTGTTACTGCGGGCTCATGGCCTTTGGTTCCTTCTTCCTCGCATAAAAAAAAAAAAAAATGGGTGAATGGGGTGGCGAAATGAATGGGGTTGGGCTCAAAAGGGTGAATGGGGTGGCGGAGTGAATGGGGTTGGGTAAGAAGGGTGGATGGGCGGGTGGGTCGATGGGAGGAGTGGGTGGACAGGATGGGCAGCGTGAGGTGGGTGGAGAGTGTTCAGGGAAAGGTGGAAGAGTTGTGTGGATGGATGAGACGGATGGCATTGTTGGGTGACCAGGATGGGTGGAATTCGTGAGTGGGAATGGTGGGTGGAATTTGTGAGTGGTGAGGGTGGGTGGTAGGGGTAGGTGGGCAAGACAGGTTGTGGGGATGTGTGGCTTAAAGTGAGTCGCCAGGGTGAGTGGACACCGTTGTTCGCCAGGGTGGCTGAGACGATTGCGTTGTCGGGATGGTCTAAGTGGGTGGTTGGGTTGGGTGGCTGGATGGGTTCAGGATGGAGAAGTGAATGAGTAAATGAGTTGAGTGGCTTTGTTGGGTGAACTTCGTGTGAGGCATTCGTGGGTTAGCAGGGTGGATAGCAGGGATCGGTGGACTGGGTGGGTGGCAGGGGTGAGGTCGGTGGGTTGTGTTGGATGGGATGAGTGGGTAGGTGGATAAGTAGGTGGGTGTATATGTGGCTGTCCAGATGACAAGGCAAGAGAGGGACTTATCTGGCCATGTAACTTTTAATTGTTACTTGAATTTTTGTCTATCGCTTAGAACACGTTGGATAAGTATTTGGATACCAGACTCAATACATTAAGGTCATTGTATTGAAATCGCTAAAACTTCGATATAATCACTTCTCATGGAACTGAAGATGGATTTATGCACTTGATACTACACCTAATAGTAAGATAAATGGAAGTAACCTTGCATGCGGCAAGACGTGAGAGTGAGCGAAGCTTCATATCTCCGATCCATCCTCTCAACAAATCAGTGTTTGGTGGGGGTAAGGAGGGGGAGTTGGGGTGGGAGGAGACGTGTGCGATTAACCTGACCTCTGGTGGCAGAATACCCTGCATCACGAATTTCTGTCCGGAGCTGTACGTTCATCAGACCTGACACTCGGGGGCCTGTTGTGGGTTGGAAAGGTAGTGAGGGACAAGGAGGGAGAGATGGAGTGGGGTTTGGGGGGGGGGGACGAGGCTTGCAGGGAAGGAGGAGGGGTAAGAGAGGATGGGAAAGGATATAGGTTGCTGTGGGAGGAGAGATGCAGTTGCGTGGAGGGGTGGGAGAGTGATGGGGGACAAGGAGGGCGTGAGAGAGTGGAGTAGAGGGTGGAATGGAGGCGACCGAGGGGGGGGTGCCCCCCCACAGCCCAGGTTGGTCCGATCCCCCCACACGCCACATCAGGGGCGAGTTCTCATTGGCCTGAAGCCATGTACAGTCGTGCTCATAAATAATCACCTCCCCCCCGGAAACGAACGTTTGCGAGCTTTCAGCAAACGTTTGCGTCAAGTTCGTAAGAGGTACAAGAAAGTTTGTGACGTTCGACGAACGTTTTTTTCAAGCACGTTGAAGTTCGTGAATTAGTAATGGCTGTAATTCAGCTGCAAAACCTGTATAAATGTATCTAATAAACAAGTCATTGGCATATAAGAAAGAAACACTGATTTTTTTTAATGTGCAAAATAAAGCACGTCAAAAACTTCCCATGAACTTGATCGCTAACTACATTCCTCCTCCTTTCTCCGCTGTATCAAGTAGTCCTTCTCGGACCCACGCACTACTAAAACCAACTGTTGTCCATCATTTGCAGCACCAATGGAATTTGTTGCTCCTATATGATTATAAAGTTAAAATTTTCAGCTTAAATGTTAATATTATGCGTATTTAGGGTCCATAAGTTCTTTATAGTTTCCTACCATGTATTCATACGCGCGTTTGTTTACAACTTTTCGCGGGATTGCGGACTGTGATAACGGTGACTCCTAAGCATCGAATTTTTTACCAATACCTTCAATAACTAGGTAAGGTTGGTGATTTCCTTTGTTACCGGATTATTCACATAGCTGTCAGGCATTGGAAATTGACGCATTATAAGATATAAAGTGCTCCAAAGTGTAATAAGAGGTATGGTTATTAGCGCGGCAGCAGCACAACCAAAAACCTTTCTTATAATTGTTTTTATAACTGAATCTGTGTCATTAACAACATACATTCTCCCCGTATCGGTAAGTAATGACCTACCGGTAGCTAACCCATATATTGGAAAAACAAGTAGCTGTGCAGAGAAAATTCATTGCAGTTCTTACGGCAAATAATTTTTTAAAAATCATGTCTCCAGCCAGATAGATAGGAATCGCAGCAAAACTTAAATCGGCCTAGTTAACCTAGGTATATGTTAAATCTAAAATAGTATATGCAAAATTATCTGTGCTAACTCTGAAATGTGATTGAAAAGTGGGTTTAGTTTGAAGAGTGAGGAACACTTGATTATCACTTAACTTCCTCTTCATGAATATTTTCTGTAATAATCATTTTGATGATGGTAAGTTCTTGTTTTCTGTTGTTTTTATCCATGTTTGTTACGGCTTCCCAATGTGTGTTACTCTGAAATACGACATCGGAGACATTAGGTGTTTCTTCGAATGTCATGCTTTACAGATTTCATTTTATTTTTCCCAATGTTATTTTAGTCCAGTGATTAAGAAATAAATGTAATTTATTCGTGCAGTTTATTTTCCTGGTTGATATTTATACTGAATTTCTTTCAAGGTTAGGTTAGGTTAGATTAGTTAGGTTCGGTGGTCAATGTTCAGTTGACTAAGAAAAAACAGTGACCAAAATTGACATAAATACATACAAATAACCTAACCTTAAAAGCAACCAGTTCAAATCAACAATAGTTATTGTGAAATATGTAGAAAATAATGAATGGAAATTGTGGTAGCTATTTAGGTAAAATTATCATATAAGTTCTTAACTTCATTTTTTTTTTTTTTTTAAACTACCCTAACCAAACCAGTCCAACATAACCTATATGAGGCTGTGCTCTATTAACTGAAGTAACTGGGTACTCAAAATTCTTGTCACTGGGATAACTCTTCATTGGAGAAGAGAAAAATAATGAATTCTGTGAGGAGTTGAAACGATAATAGAACTGGTATTTATTGTGCAGTACCTACAGCTTGGGTCTGCTCGGCTCCATGCCAGCCGCTATGCAAATTTGGACAAGAAGTAGAGTTTGGTTTAAATATCGACCAGAAATATCATTTGCACAACCAAATTATATTTTTTCTTGATTACTGGACCAACTTAACATCGGGAAAAATACAGTGAAATTAGGTAAGCGAAGTACAGGACATCTGAATAATATCCACTTAGCTACTAAATTAAAACCTGGTCAGATGTACCAAAATTTTATTATTATTAGACCAACCTTATATAAAGCATAACTTAACCTTAACTAACCTAAGCAACGTAAATTTATCAAACCTAATCCACCATATAAGTTAACCTAATGGGTTAACGTAAACTAACCTACACAGTACAGTATTGACCTAACCTAACCTGCCAAAATGTGAAAGTAAACAAATTTGGGTAGATATGAGTACATTTTAGAAAGTGTCTGTCATTACAGTTTGACTGTATTTTTGTTTTTTGGTTACACACTTAAATGCATACCAAATGATTCATCAGGCAATTATAATGATGGTAACACTTCAACTAGTAACTAAGAGTAAAGCTGGACTCCATTTTGACATTACGATATTTCATCAGTGTTTGTCAGAGGTGTAAAGTATTTCTTTTCGTTTTATTCTGGCCATGCAAGCCAAAGATCCAGTTGGGGAGGCACTGCCAGCACAAGCAGATGAGATGGGAGCTGTCGGAGGCAACTTGAGTTCAACCATTTCCCCTCAAAATGGTAATGTTAAGGTTCTTTTTGCTTTCTTCGGGTTATTGTGACAACTTGCTCCACAAGAAGTTCCCAGATGAATAGCAGATGCTCACTTTTAATTTGATGCTGCAATAATAGCTTCTAAACTTCTACTTAAATTTCTTTAAAGATGGGCTTTAGGATTGATAATGACAATATCTTACACCCATAAAAATTTTAAATAGGCTTTATGATTGATAATGGCATCTCTTACACTCATAAAAATATTCAGCATCCTCCACGGATTCTGCAATTCACTTTGTCATATTCTTATAAGAGTACCGTACCTGAAAACTGCATAGCTATTTTTTTTTTTTTCCCTTCCTCTTCCTCTTATTACATTATCTACAAATAGTAAGAGATACATAGGCTAACTATTACATGCTAGAATTTTTTTTTCCCACTTGAGATGTCACCTCTAGAAAGTGGGATACAATACCTTACACTTATACTGTATATGCCCACAGAATTTTATATATATATATATATATATATATATATATATATATATATATATATATATATATATATATATATATATATATATGTATGTATGTATGGTAGGTGGGGGCGCTCACCATCCATTCACTCGATGTGGTGCTGTGTTGGGTGTCTACCCAATTCTGTCTTCCTTCCTTCCTCTTCTGTCTTTATTTCCTTCATTCATTCCTCTTTCTTCTGCCTATGAGTGACTTTACACTCCCTCTTGTCTTTCTTACCTTCATTCATTCTTCTTCCTTCTGCCTACGGGTGACTTTACATTCCCTCGTCTTTCTTTCCTTCAGTCTTTCCTCTTCCTTCTGCCTATGGGTGATTCTGTTACTGTGCTTCCACCTCCTCTGTTCACATGCCATGCTTGATATCCTTGCTACTGTCTGACAGCATTAGTTTTTTAAATTTCCATCTATATGTATCAGCTAAAGTTCATTTGTCCTATGAGGAGTGTACGAGACTGTGGCTAAGCTAATCGGTCCTGACATTTAAGGCAAGGGTGACCAGCCTCACATGCCCTTGAGTCGTATCAAGTGATCAGTAAAATCCAACCACCCCTCGTATAGAAACCTATACAGGCTCAATCCACCATTATTCTAGCTTAGAGCTGAGGTTTGTTCGAGCTGGGTGATGAAAAAGATTTACTGGTATAAAGTGCATACTAATGTGATTTTATTTGCCTACAGCTCATCGAGCGGGAGCAGCTGTTTGCTGAGACACACACAGACTACAAGAAAAACAAAATGCTTTATTGAAGACCCTCCTGCAGTTACAAGAAAAACAGAAATGCTTTATTGAAGACCCTCCTGCAGTTAGTCCCTAAACCAGGCAAGAAGGCTAACGTGACCCCAGTTGATGTTGTTCGGGCCACAATGCAGTGTGGCAATATATTAGCGCCTTAGGAAGGTCAGGCACCAAAAAAATTGCAATGTGCCAAAGGATGCCATCGATTATGAACATTGTGGTGCTGATTGTTATTAAAATCCTGGATATTGACAGAAAACAAGCAATAACAGCATTATGCACGTACCGGTACTTGAAAAATACTACCACCAGAGCTGCAGCCAAGAAGCACAGAGCTGAATTTGGCACTGAGGGGTCTACTTCTCTGCCTGCGGATCGTCAGTTTGTAGGAGCCAATGATCCAACTAATAATTACGACAGTGATCCTACTATGGCCATGGCAGGCAGTGTAGGATGTGCACATGACACTGCTAGCTTGTCTGGAGATGAGGAAATTAGCTCCCCTACAAGCAGTGATGAGCTGGAGAGTATAGATGAGGATGACGTGTGTAAATCTGACAGTGACTTTTAGTTTTTTGGTGCAGTTCGTGTTAGGGGAATTGGAGCAACGAGAAAGATTTAAGACAAACTATTTATGTTTCTGGTTGAAAATGTTGAATACATGCATTTATTACATATCCCATATGTTAATACTGTACTGTTGGTTGTGTGATACTGTCTGAATCAGTGTTGAGTGGGAGAAGGGTATGAGAGGTTTAAGTCCACTAAGGACAAGTTTTTCCATCAGTTTTGATACAGTCAGCTGGAGGGATTTGGGACAGTACGATGAGGATTGATGACATTAAGGTACTTTGGCCAGTAGGCATTTTTTTTATTTATTTTTTTATATAAGTGTTTATATATATATATATATATATATATATATATATATATATATATATATATATACACACACACACACACACTTGTATGTAATTGCACTGAGGTGTTTATTAGCACAAATTTGCCATTTCTGAAGTGAATTGTGTGTGTGTGTGTATATATATATATATATATATATATATATATATATATATATATATATATTGTCATCTCATCTCATAAGCCGTTTGTGTGTCCACTGCAGGACCGACCTATCGCTACAGAAGTGGGGACGATACAGCCAATGTACCAAGTGGCTTAGGCTGTCTAGTAGAGACTGTATGTAGGGTGAGAAGTGCTTGTAAATGTAACTGTAGTGTTGGTGTGGCTTTGGATGTGTATGTAGTCTGTGAACCAAGTGTAATCCACCTGTGCAAGCCAACTGGGTGCAAACATACTTTGTAGTATGCGACACTGGTTCAACCACAGAACCCCTTATGTCCGCCAAGCAGTACGTGGTCAGAAGAATGCTCCTGAAGTTTATTACCCGGGCAGGGTGCGAACCCTCCTTCTTCAGTGTACGAAAACGCACACTTTACCTCTGTACCACAGAGGCTTCATTATATATACAGTATATATATATATATATATATATATATATATATATATATATATATATATATATATATATATATCCATCATCCAATCCTACATTGCCCCATTAGGAGCGTAGGAGCCCGGGGCTTCTATATATACATATCATCATCATCCAATCCTACTTTGCCCCATGAGGACCGTAGGAGCTCGAGGCTAGGCAGTTGGTTCTGACATTTAAGATATATATATATATATATATATATATATCCAGTGGTAAAGCGTGCGTTTTGCTCGCTGGTGGGCGCGGGTTCGCCTCCCGCCAGAGTTGTAAAAACTTTGGGAAGTGTTCACCAAGCCACTGAGCACTTTGGCGGACACAAGGGGTGCTGTGGTAGAACCAGTGTCGCATACTAATACGCTTGCACCCAGTCAGCTTAAGGCGGGCCGATTACACGTGATTCACAGACTACACACACATCCAAAGCCACTACAACACTACATTTACACTTACAAGCACTTCTAACCCTATATACTGTACAATCTCTACTAGACAGTCTAAGCCACTTGGTAGAGATACATTGGCTGTATTGTCCCTGCTTCGGTAGGGATAGGCCGGTCCTGCAGTGGGCCTCAATGGCTGATGACGATGATGATGATATATATATATATATATATATATATATATATATAGTCATTCACACATGTATGTAATTGCATTGAGGTTTTTATTATCTCAGATTTGCTATTTCTGGAGTGAAGTGTAGTGGGTTGTTTTTTTTCTGCAATATATACTGTACTGTGTATTTAGAATGGAGTTTGTGAACTCGTTCAAGTACTTAGGAAGTGTGATGTGCAAGGATGGGGGTCTGGAGAGTGAAGTGCTTGAAAGAGTGCAGAATGAAAGGAAGGTTGTTGGTTCACTGAAAGCAGTGATAGGAACAGAGAAGTGAGCATGGAAGTTAAAAGTCACTGCATGATGTATTGTAGTCCTCACTTTAACATACTGAAGTAAAGCATGGACTCTGTTGGAAGGACACAAGTCAAGAGTGAGAGAAGTGGAAATGAGTTACTTGAGAGGTGCATGTGGAACTACGTGGAAAGACTGACAAATGAGGAAGTCAACAAACGTTTTGATATTGAGGCGGATGTGAGAGTGTTAGGAGAAAAACCATTAGTTGGTTTGGCTATGTGGAGAGGATGGAGAGTGTAAGGCTGACTAGGAATGTGTATGAGAATGAGGGGGAGACCAAGGATGAAGGGGAGGGATGGAGTTGAGAGATATATGAGTGGGGGGGAGTGAGTTGGAGGGAGGGCAGGCAAATGATGGGTGACAGTATGACAGAGAGCCGGTTTGTTCGTGGCCACTTCTTATGCAATTAATGTGTGAGGCTCTAGATAGGTGTAATGTATATATTACTTAGTAAATTAGTAATCTCATGTACTTTAGATATCAATTAGATTTCATTTTTATGATTAAGGGCAAAGAGAGGAATGGGTTGGTATGTACTGTCTACATGATTTTTACGTTTGTCACTTCCTCCTCATTATTTCCAATGCCTCGTTCTCTGCTGGTAAACCCCAAATGGGATGGCCACAGGAGAACTGCCTCCAAGCTACTTTATCTTCACTTCCTCAAACACTCCTCTTCCTTTCCTCTCCCCAGTACAGTAAACTCCGCTAAATGAGGTGTACCTCTACTGACATTACCCTCGATATCACTCGAAAAATTTTTTCACGCAGTATCTAGCCTATGCGCATTCTTTGTCCTAAAGGCTACACCTATATCACGATTAAACCGGGCATTATCTCTTTTCACAGTTTTCTTATTGTACACTACTTCATCTGCTTCTTATAATACCCATCATGGTGTCACTTTTATATATGTATTTTTATTTTGATACTCAAATATTTGGTAGTTCTTGTGACAAGTATGTTTTGTGGCATTATACTTAGGGAAGATATTATATAACCTATATTTTTGTACTTTTATAATGTGAATAAAAATTTCTTACAGTGCATGATCTATTACTAGCCTGCAGTGTTTAATTGGTCATTATATACCTGTACTACATTTTTTCACTCCTCTTATAATTGGACTGAGTCACCCAATTATCCAGGAGGCAATAAGTATCGGGACTGAATGGGAAAAGAAAGTTTATTTCAAGCTTATTTCAAGCATATTAAGGTCAGTATAAAGCTTCTGCAAGGTTTGTAGAAAGCATGTAAATCAGGTTTGTTACAAGCTCATCGAAAGCTTGTGCATGCCCGGAATTGTTTACAGAATAAGGCTCGCTATAGGTTTGTTTAAAGCACATTCTAGGCTTGTGGTTTCAGGCTTGCAAGCTTTTGACAAACGTTTGTCAAACATCCTATGAACTTTCAATTTCTGGGGGGGCTATCATCCAGTACCCCGAGCCTCAGGCTGTGGAGGAAGAGGGACTGAGAGAGGGGGGCCAGAGAGAGAAGGGAAGGTGGGTGGGGGGACGGGTGATGGTGCGAGAGTAGGTAGGGGAGGGAGAATGAAATACAAAGTGGCTGGTGGTCACATTATTTGTCAATTTTCTTTCATTCAGGGCATGATAAGAGTTAATATTCGGTAGATAATGCTGCATTGCATCTTGTTTAGCGGCGTTAGATAACAAGCTGTAGATAGATGGTGATGTCAGTTGCTGGCTCGTGTGAGAAATATACTGACATGATAGATCAAACATTTGTGCAGAGCCATCAAGACTGTGTAGGCCCAGATTGTCAATGCGTGGGAGCCAGAGAACGTGAGGACACAGGCTCTCATCCTCCAGCACACCACGGACGAGCGGGAGCTGTTCAGACGAAATCAGCAAACCATCAACATCATTGTTTCCTCGCTGTGGCGAAGACGGCAAGAGGTTATTAAGAGGCAGGAGGCCACCGGACTACTTACTAAGGCTTTCCTTGTTGGTTTGTCTTTACCAATGTCGGTAAACATTGACACAGATTTATTTGGGGAGTTTGGGTGGGAGAAAGTTTTATATTCCTTCTAACATTATATGAGAGATATCGTTATTATATCCACCCACGTGCACAGACATCAAATTTATTTATCGTTTATGCACAGTTATCTTAAATTGCCTTTTCATAAAGAGATGCCTTAAAATAGTTGACGTGCTGGTGACTGTAGTTTCAAAGGATTATGGCACAATTAAGAATATTGAGTGCATTTGTAAGCCTGCCTACCCCTGCCTCAAATTTGGTGTCTATATTCCAATAATATTTTTAGTGTGTGTGTGTGAGTGCGCCAAGTTAATAATAGCAAAGTGAGTAGAGCAGCCGCTGAGAGACACGCAATTTGTTTTAATGATACGGCCGTTAACTCCAAAATTAATTACATGGAAGGATAGAGGACGTTTCTTAATTAAGCAGTACGGAAGTCAGTGCCATCCAGCTTCCATTCTGCGTCCGAAGTTAAAATATACGGATAAACAAATATCTGTCTCCGCACTGATATTTGATCTGACACGTCAGCTTATTTCTCTCACGAGCTAGCCTTTAATATCACCATCATTCTAAAGCCTGTTAGCTGACGCTGGTATACAAGGTGTAGTGCAGCATTATCTACTGAATATTAACTCCTCTATATCATACCCTGAATGAATGAAAATAGACGAATACTGTGACCACCACTTCGCATTCATTCTGCCTCCCCTACCTACCCTCCCTCCCATCCCTCATTCCACCCCCACACGATCACTCGTCCCCCCACCCACCTTCCCTTCTCTCTCTGGCCCCTCCCTCTCAGCCCCTCTTGCTCCACTGTGACTTGCCGCGCATAAAGGAGGCGACCTGAGGCACGGGGTACCGGATGATAGGTGATTATTTATGACCACGACTGTATGTCATAATCGGGGTGGAGCAAGAGCTCCGCAGTTTTTTACAGGCCGTGTTCAATTGATACGATTAGGCATTTTGGCATAAAACTCAAATCGCATCAATTGATGCGATTAGGACTTAAGGGGTTAACAGATGATGGATTTTCATAGATATTAGCACTGAGTGTGGTGAGTTGGACAGTGAAGGACAAGGGATGAGTTGGAACAGTGGGCACTGCAATGCGAAATGCCAAATGGTGCCTGTTTAATAGCCCTTCCCCAACTTTGCAAATGTTGTTAATACTACTTTTCTATAGAACCACGAATAATGCATGAAAAATGTGCAAACCATGAATAATGCATGAATAATGTGCTAATATGAAAGGGTAGCATTTTGACCTTTGTAGAAATTCATTTTTGAAAATACACATATTTTGCCAATTTTCCTCTCCCACAGTCAGTTCTAGAGCTAAAGATCTACTTTTTGGTGGGTGAAATCTTGAGGTGTTATATTTTTTTGTGATTTATCCAGAAAATGCATTTTTGCAGCAGAGCAGTGCTGAAGAATTAATAGACAATTGTCCTGACTCGCCCACCATTTTTTTTTCTTTTACCCAAGGTGAGTTGGGACAACAGTTTCATTTGTAATTTTCGCAAGGAAAAACCTACTTTTCATGCATTATATACTACTATAATTTATAGTTTGCTGTATTTATGGTGGTTTTGGGTGTCAGTAAGTAGATATTTCTCAATTCCAGGTTGCATGCATGCCCTAAAGAGAGAAAATACTGTGATGTGGATTATGGCAAAAAAGCATAGATTGGCACAGAGTTAAAAGTAGGGAAAAAAGAGTTGTACAGTGAAGTTTTTGGAAAGGAGAGGAACTGCGAAATGTAACTGGCCAGTTTGTGATGATATACCCTATACTGATGATGATTTTCGGCAGTATATCATTGGTGGACCTGTCTTATTAGCAGGAACTCTACCTTATACGATGCAAGAGGTGAACAAGCTTTTCATGATTATAAAAAGCATGTTTCTCATTGAAATGTTTCAGCATAAATAGCTACAGGCAACTTAGTGGAACTCTTAACTACGGAATATGTATAGTGCAGTGCTTTCTTAAGTGCGAGGCGTGGGGGGGGGGGAGGGCTAGGTTTATGGAAGAGTTGTGAGGTAGAATGCAATTGGAGTGCATTGGTGTTGTGATGAGAAGGGGTAGATTGAGATGGTTTGGGCATGTGGAGAGGATGGAGGATGATACTGGGTGCAGAAATTGATAAGTGCTAATGTTAGGGGTACGGTTGCAAGAGTTTGACCGAAAATGCCCCGGGACAAGGTCACTGAGTGTGACCTCAGGGATAAGGGACTGAATAGGGAAGCTGCCAGAGATCGACCAGCATGGAGAGCTGCCATTAGGCGACCAAGGCTGACGGATCAAGCATGTTGGGGCCTTACAAAACGAAACGAAAACGAAACGAATCTCAAATTGATTAATTGGATAAATGTAAGTTTCTTTTCATGTTTTTTTTTTTTGTCAATAATGCTCATTTAATTTTGATATTGCATTTTATATAGGGTAATAGAAAATAAATTTAACATTCGTGCTACATTATGCATTGGATGGCTCCTTGTTTAACCCGTTCTTAAGTGTGTGATTGTTTGAAGTTATGCTTTTTCAGCATTTTCAGGTAATAAAAAAAATCAGCATGGGTGATTTTGCCATACATCAACCCAAATGGTAATGTGCATTGTGTTTTTATATTTCTCATGGTTAGTCATTGTGGCCCCCCCCCCCAATCATATTTCTGGCTGCGCCCCTGCTCCTCGTTAGTCTCTCACTCTACATCCTTTCCACATGGCCAAACCACCTCAGTGCGTTTCTCCTAAAGCTTCCTATCACATCCACATCCTCACCACAGTGCTCCTTCACTTTCATATTTGTCAGTCTGTCTCTCCATGTGACTCCACAGGCTCCTCTCAAATAACTAATTTCCACTGCTCTCACTCTAGAATTCTGTCCCTCCAACAAGGTCCAAGGTCCTTCATCTTCACTTAACAACACAGTTTCATCTGCAAACAACAGTACAGGGCCCTCTCTCACTAGGGCCACTCCAACATCCACTGCCCTGCTTTGTATCTCATTTATAACCCCATCCTTATAGTCTGAACAACCATGGAGACCTGACAAATCCCTGTTTTAATTCAACCCTTAAGTAGAATAATTCACTCAGTTCACTATCCACACGCACTGAAGCCCTAGCACCCTCATACATACTCTTCACAGCATTCAACAAATTCCTATCTACTTCATATAGTCATAATGCTTTCCACAATCCTTGTCTGTCCACCCTGTCACATGCTTTCTTCAAATCCATGAAGGCCGCATACAACTTCTTTCCCTTCTCTAGAAACTTTTCCACTAAAGATCTAAGAATAAATATCTGATCTACACAACCTCTTCCCTTCCTAAAACCTCCTTGTTCTCCAGCTAATTTCTCTGTTATTTCCCTAGCTCTGTCAATAAGTATCCTACCATATATTTTTCCTAATACACTATGTATATATATATATATATATATATATATATATATATATATATATATATATATATATATATATATATATGTATATATATAAAGAGAGAGAGAGGTATGTATGTATCCACTCCTTAGGTGGGAAGAGCGGTAAAGATGATGATGATGATGATGACATTGATGATGAAATATGTCTGTATGCACATTATATATACAGAATGTTTAATTTAAGGAGATAATTGCTGACGATAAACACCCCTGCCCCCACCTTCTGCCAGGATCCGGCACTGGGAGTGCAGACAACTATACATTTGGCTGTGGCGGAGGAGGTGGAAGGGGTGTCAGACAAATACTTCGCGGACTTTAAGGTCAGTAAATAACCCAAGTTTCTTGTTGAGCCTAATGTCGAATTTTTACATTTTATTTATGCCCCTTCCAGGTGATTTTATTCACTTCGAGACAAGGTCTGTGGCAGAGAAGGGCAGAAGGGTTACAGAGAGTGGAGTATATATCACGGTCCTCTTCACCTCCGCTGGACTGTTTCTCGTGTGTTGCTGGAACGACTCAGTCTGCGTTATCAATGTCCATCCTGCATCATTTATTCTCCTGCTACTCCCACTACCACACCCAAAAAACCGAGCTGTCTCCGCAACACATAAGATATCGCCAGGGGAGTCTCCAGTGGAGTGCTATTGACGTACCATCCTATACTGCCACCAAAAAGGTGTTGCCTGTTTTTGTTCTGCTTGTATGTTTACTGAATAAACTGATTGATTGTTTTTTTTTTTTGAGTTATTAATTTTTATCAGCCGCCATTAACAGTGTTGTCCTGTGAACAGAGAGAGAGAGAGAGAGAGAGAGAGAGTTACTGATCTATACTGTGTTTTATTCTGTTCAGAAGGCTCCCACATCATTGCTAGGGCGGGATCAAGACTTGGCCAGGAAGCTGTGGGAGGACAATGAAAAGGCAGTGAAGCTCGCGTCAGGGGAGGCACGCTAAAACCTGATGGCACTCCTGATGGCATTGTTTATGATTCCTAATGGCACTTCATGAGTCTTAGTGGCACTGCTGATGACTTCGTGATACTGTTGATAACTCGTAATGGCACTGTTGATGACTCCTAGTGGCAATGTTGATGACTCTAATCCTTATGGCACTCGATGATTCCTAATGGCACTGTTGATGACTCCTAATGTCCTTTTTGATGACCCTTGAGGGCACTATCGATGATTCATAAATGACACTGGTGATTCCCAAATGCACTACCGATTACTTGGAATGGCATTCTGGATGGTACCACTGATGGCACCACTGAGGCACTGTTGATAAATACTAATGGAGCTGTTGTTGACTTCTGGTAGGACTCCTGATGGAATGATGAAGACTCTGGATGGTACTATTTATGGCACTGGTGGCACTGCTCGCGGCACTGAAGGCACTGTAAATGACTTCTGATGGCACTATAATTTTTGATAACCCTTTTAATGGCTTGTGATGGGACTGTTCATGAATTCTGAAGGCACCCTTCATGGCAACTGACGATACTATAGATGGCATTCATGACGTGCCTTATGGTACTTATGACGTCACGGATGGCACATTTATGAAGCTGTGGCATCACAAAGCACTTCCCTCATAGTCTTACAATAACTTTGTAGCTTCTTGTAGTGTGTTTTGTAGATCAGTTATACATGTATTAGACTCGTGGACGAGCGGTTGTTATACCTGAGTAGTTTTGTAAGTAGATAATCTTAATTCCCATTGTCATGCAATGACAGGAGAGGTAAAGATCAGTATGGGACTATTTTTATTAGTCTTGGAAATATTAACAAAGTCTCTCACACACGAGTGAAGTATAAAGTAGAGTCCTGCGAGCTACCTCCTTGTCTCGCTCTCTCTCTCTCTCTCTCTCTCTCTCTTTCTCTCTTCCACCCTCTCGCCCATGTTGCTAGCCTCCTTCTCCCTACTACCTCTCGGTTCTATGGCCAGTTTCCTTCTGTTCTCAGAATCCTACATTCTCGTTTAGCAGGGGTCGTGTCACGTGTGCTATACTGTTGTTGAAATGTTCTAGAAGCCTGTGTGTGAGTATGTGTATATGTGTGTGTATGGTCACGAGGCATTGTTCGTGTGCCTATTAAGCATTCCTTTCAGTTAGAGTGTGTAAGCATGTTTACCATTGCTCAATTCTCGCTGACACACTACCTATCTCATCCCCTGACTTGCTGCATCTATCAATCTATCTATCTATCTATCTATTCATCATGCTATCTATTATGATTTGTAATTATAATATGGAGTCTTGACATCGCTCAGTCACGTAGGTGGAGGTCCTCCGACAGCAATCATCATTGATATATGCTAATCTAATAATACATAATATTGATTATAATATTTTATACATATAATATTCATTTTAATATTGTAATGGTTCAGTAATATAAGTTAAACAAGTTGTATACATAATTGAACAAATACAATATGATTAAATTGGTTATTGTATGAGATTTTGTAAGATGTGTATGTATAACAGATATACACATATAATTGTACAATGGTATACTGATAGGTCATTACATTACATATGGAGTTGTCCCTTTAGTAATGCCTAATATTTCACCGAACTTGTATTACATATGGAGTTGTCCCTTTAGTAATGTCTAATATTTCACCTAACTTGTATGATGATTCTGGTAATACAGAATTGTGGTAAAATTGTAGGACTTGTTACATAATATTGTAGTAACATTGTAGTAATAATTGTAACATTGTATGAGTTGTTACATAATACTGGAGTAATGCATAATTGTGTTGGCCTTATAATTGTAGTTAAAGTTACATAAAAGTTACATCTTGTTAATGCAACTGTTACATAATTGTTGCATATTGTTTGTAGTTACATAATTGTAGCAAGTGTAACATAATGCAATCGTTTGTCGTTACATAATTGTTACATATCGTTTGTACTTACATATTTGTAGCAAGTGTAACATAATGCAATCGTTTGTCGTTACATAATTGTTACATATCATTTGTAGTTCCATAATTGTAATAATTGCAGTCCTGACATCGAATCCGGTCATGCTGCGGTCGATGATAGTGATGATGTGCCATGCCACTAGCTTGTGGAGACAATTTGCTTTTTTGTTTGTAGTTTATGTGGTATTTTGGCATTTGTACTAACACTTACACCTACTTTCATTTGTTTGTTATGTGATCTTACTCTATTTCTTTCTTTTTTTTTTTTTTTTTGTATGTATTGATTTTCTATAGTTTGTTTTTCTTTGTTCGTCTATGCTTTTTTGATGTCCGAGGTTGCCTAATTGCCGGTTAATTCCCATGGGATCCCTTTTTAAGGTTTAATTTATATTGTACAGATATTACTGAAAATGATATTATATAGCCCCATATTTTGTTATTTTATATATAAAATATATGTACACTTTATACAGTATTAGCTATATACACTATATACAGTATTAACTATATACAGTGACTTGTTCTCTTGTACCTATCGTGGGCAATATATGTGTCAGCACTGTGTGGAAATCTTTGTTTTCACGATTGTGTTCAAGATGTTCATTCTTGCTAACATCGTTTGTGTTGGCCATTTTTTTTTCTGTTTTTTCTTGTAACTTAATTTCTCTGTTTCCACTAGGTAACTTTAATTATTAAATGTTTAATACAGTTCTTTTGATCGCTCACTGAGCAGCTGTGATAGTATATTTTCTTCATTACTTTGTAGATGTAATACTGTATAGCTGTATGTAGGAAACACGTATTTTATGTAGGTCTAAATGGTAACACTCGTTGGTAGTAAATAACTGCAACAATAAGTGAATGAATATATACAGTGTAAAATATTTATTGTTGGTGATTATTTAGTGTTTGAGTTATGCAGATAATTAAAGTATGTGTACATAAGTTGTAAATATGCAGCACGTTTTATATGTTTGTGCAAAATGTGTTGTCTATCACTGTGTCAATTACTGTGTATTGTATAAATGAAGTAAGTATGTAACTCACTAATTTTTACCGTGGTGGGAAAGGTGTGAGTGGAGTTGCACGTGGTGATAGCATTGTCCTTCATGGGTTGATTGACATGTTGTGGGGTGTCAGACACACGTTGATAGGCGTGGCGTCATGCCAGCAAACACGTATGGTGACGTCGACTTCCCACACTGGTAGCTGTGGTGAGTAAATGAGTAGCGAAGAGTAACTTCAGTGAAGATGAGTGAGTAAGATGAGTTGTGAATATGGGCTTGGTACTTGCTTCGTCGTCTTGACCTCGCACTCCTGCGTCAATGGTGGAGGTTGGGTGGAGGTATGAGAAAGAGGAGGGTGAGGTCAGATGGTTGTGAGTTGTGAGTCGTGTCTCACTCTTCGTTTGTTTTGTTTTTCTTTCTCGATGTATTCTCTTTCCTTTTTTTTTTTCCTTGTGATTTACTGTTTGTGGGATGAAGACTGCTGCTACTTGTTGGTGCATGTAGAAGATTATACAGACGACTCATAGGGTTGTTACTTGTAGTTGATCGTAGATCGTTGTAGTTCGTTGGTTCGTCGTAGAAATAGCAAGATTGTTTGTATCTGTATTTTGTTACTACTGGCAAGGCGTCGTGTGACCTCCTCATCTCTACATCAACGTGATGATTGGGCAGATGGAGAGGGGGTTGGAGAGAATACTGTCAGGTGCTGGTTGTGAGTTGTTGGTTGTAAGAGGTATTGTTTGTTTTCAATCTTGATATGTAGAATCAACTGTACACTCGTAGACTCGTAGGCTTGTAGACCCATAGGTTCGTAGGCTTGTAAACCCGCAGACTCGTAGGCTTGTAGGCTCGTAGGCTTGTAGACTCGTAGGCTTGTGGCTTGTATTTTGTAGGAATTCACAGTAGAACTGAAGCTAATCTTGGTTAGAGTCTCGCCTGCTTTTGTAGAAATTCGCTGTAGATTCGTAGATGAGGTTCGTATGTTCGCTGCCTCCGTATCATACATTAACTTTGTAGCTTCTTGTAGTGTGTTTTGTAGATCAGTTATACATATATTAGACTCGTGGACGAGCGGTTGTTATACCTGAGTAGTTTTGTAAGTAGATAATCTTAATTCCCATTGTCATGCAATGACAGGAGAGGTAAAAATCAGTATGGGACTATTTTTATTTGCCTTGGAAATATTAACAGTCTCTCACACACGAGTGAAGTATGAAGTAGAGTCCCACGAGCTACCTCCTTGTCTCTCTCTCTCTCTCTCTCTCTCTCTCTTTTTGTCTCTTCCACCCTCTGCCCATGTTGCTAGCCTCCTTCTCCCTACTACCTCTCGGTTCTATGGCCAGTTTCCTTCTGACCTCAGAATCCTACATTCTCGTTTAGCAGGGGTCGTGTCACGTGTGCTATACTGTTGTTGAAATGTTCTAGGAGCCTGTGTGTGAGTATCTGTATATGTGTATGTATGGTCACGAGGCATTGTTTGTGTGCCTATCAAGCATTCCTTTGAGTTAGAGTGTGTAAGCATGTTTACCATTGCTCAATTCTCGCTGACACACTACCTATCTCATCCCCTGACTTGCTGCATCTATCAATCTATCTATTCATAATGCTATCTATTATGATTTGTAATTATAATATGGAGTCCTGACATCGCTCGGTCACGTAGGTGGAGGTCCTCCGACAGCAATCATCGTTGATATATGCTAATCTTATTAATACATAATATTGATTATAATATTGTATACATATAATATTCATGTTATTATTGTAATGGTTCAGTAATATTATAAGTTAAACAAGTTGTATACATAATTGAACAAATATAATATGATTAAATTGGTAATTGTATGATATTTTGTAAGATGTGTATACATAACAGACATACACGTATAATTGTGCCATGGTATACTGATAGGTCATTACATTACATATGGAGCTGTCCCTTTAGTAATGCCTAATATTTCACCTAACTTGTATTACATATGGAGTTGTCCCTTTAGTAATGTCTAATATTTCACCTAACTTGTATGATGATTCTGGTAATACAGAATTGTTGTAAAATTGTAGGACTTGTTACATAATATTGTAGTAACATTGTAGTAATAATTGTAACATTGTATGACTTGTTACATAATACTGTAGTAACATTGTAGTAATATTTGTAACATTGTATGAATTGTTACATAATATTGTAGTAATGCATAATTATGTTGGCCTTATAATAGTAGTTACATTTTGTTAATGCAACTATTACATAATTGTGTTGCTCTTATAATTGTAGTTACATTTTGTTAATGCAACTGTTACATGTTTGTGTTGGCCTTATAATTGTAGTTACATTTTGTTAATGCAACTGTTACATAATTGTGATGACCTTATAATTGTAGTTAAAGTTACATAAAAGTTACATCTTGTTAATGGAACTTTTTCATTGTTGTTGCATATTGTTTGTAGTTACATAACTGTAGCAACTGTAACATAATGCAATCGTTTGTCATTACATAATTGTTACATATCGTTTGTCGATACATAATTGTAGCAAGTGTAACATAATGCAATCATTTGTCGTTATATAATTGTTACATATCGTTTGTAGTTTCATATTTGTAGCAAGTGTAACATAATGCAATCGTTTGTCGTTACTTAATTGTTATATATCGTTTGTAGTTCCATAATTGTAATAATTGCACTCCTGACATCGAATCCGGTCATGCTGCGGTCGATGATAGTGATGATGTGCCATGCCACTAGCTTGTGGAGACAATTTGCTTTTTTGTTTGTAGTTTATGTGGTATTTTGGCATTTGTACTAACAGACCTACTTTCATTTGTTTGTTACGTGACCTTACTCTATTTTTTTTTTTTTTTTTTGTATGTATTGATTTTCTATGGTTTGTTTTTCTTCGTTCGTCTACGCTTTTTTGATGTCCGAGGTTGCATAATTGCTGGTTAATTCCCATGGGGCCCTTTTTTATGGTTTAGTTTATATTCCACAAATATTACTGAAAATGATTTTATATAGCCCCGTATTTTGTTATTTTATATAAAAAATATATATACACTATATACAGTATTAGCTATATACACTATATACAGTATTAACTATATACACTGACTTGTTGTTTTCTTGTACCTATCTTGGGCAATATATGTGTCAGCACTGTGTTTTCATGACTGTGTTGAAGATGTTTATTCTTGCTAAGGTCATTTGCTTTGGCCATTTTTTTTTTTTCTGTTTTTTTCTTGTAACTTAATATCTCTGTTTCCACTAGGTAATTTTAATTAATAAATGTTTAATACAGTTCTTTTGAACGCTCACTGAGCAGCTGTGATAGTATATTTTCTTTATTACTTTGTAGATGTAATAATGTATAGCTGTATGTAGGAAACACGTATTTTATGTAGGTCTAAATGGTAACACTCGTTGGTAGTAAATAACTGCAGTAATAAGAGAATGAATATATACGGTGTAGAATATTTATTGTTGGTGATTATTTAGTGTTTGAGTTATGCAGATAATTGAAGTAAGTATGTGTACGTAAGTTGTAACTATACAGCACGTTTTATATGTTTGTGCAAAATGTGTTCTCTATCACTATGTCTATTACTGTGTATTGTATAAATGAAGTAACTATGTGACTCACTAATTTTTATCGTGGTGGGAAAGGTGTGAGTTGTGTTGCACATGGTAATAGCGTTGTCCTTCATGGGATTATTGACGTGTTGTGGGGTGTCAGACATACGTTGATAGGCGTGGCGTCATGTCAGGAAACACGTATGGTGACGTCGACTTCCCGCACTGGTAGCTGTGGTGAGTAAATTAGTAGCGAAGAGTAACTTCAGTGAAGATGAGTGGGTAAGATGAGATGTGAATATGGGCTTGGTATTTGCTTCGTTGTGTTGACCTCGCACTCCTGCGTCAATGGTGGAGGTTGGGTGGAGGTATGAGAAAGAGGAGGGTGAGGTCAGATGGTTGTGAATTGTGAGTCGTGTCTCACTCTTCGTTTGTTTGTTTTGTTTTTCTTTCTCGATGTATTCTCGGTCCTTTTTTTTTTTTCTTGTGATTTACTGTTTGTGGGATGAAGACTGCCGCCACTTGTAGGTGCGTGTAGAAGATTAAACAGACGACTCATAGAGTTGTTACTTGTAGTTGATTGTAGATCGTTGTAGTTCGTTGGTTCGTCATAGAAATTGAAAGATTGTTTGTATCAGTATTTTGTTACTACTGGCAAGGCGTCGTGTGACCTCCTCATCTCTACATCAACGTGATGACTGGGCAGACAGAGGGGGGGTTGGAGAGAAAACTGTCAGGAGCTGGTTGTGAGTTGTTGGTTGTAAGAGATATTGTTTATTTTCAATCTTGATATGTAGAATGAACTGTACATTCATAGACTCGTGGGCTTGTAGATCCGTAGGCTCGTAGGCTTGTAGGCTCGCAGACTCTTAGGCTTGTAGGCTCGTAGGCTTGTAGACTTGTAGGCTTGTTGCTTGTATTTTGTAGAAAATCACAGTAGAACTGAAGCTAATCTTGGTTAGTCTCGCCTACTTTTGTAGAAATTCACTGTAGATTCATAGATGAGGTTCGTACATTCGCTGCCACCATATCATACAATAGCGTTGTAGCTTCTTGTAGTGTGTTTTGTAGATCAGTTATACATATATTAGACTCGTGGACGAGCGGTTGTTATACCTGAGTAGTTTTGTAAGTAGATAATCTTAATTCCCATTGTCATGCAATGACAGGAGAGGTAAAGATCAGTATGGGACTATTTTTATTTGCCTTGGAAATATTAACAAAGTCTCTCACGCACGAGTCAACTATAAAGTAGAGTCCCACGAGCTACCTCCTTGTCTCTCTCTCTCTTTCTCTCTTTCTTTGTCTCTTCCACCCTCTCGCCCATGTTGCTAGCCTCCTTCTCCCTACTACCTCTCGGTTCTATGGCCAGTTTCCTTCTGACCTCAGAATCCTACATTCTCGTTTAGCAGGGGTCGTGTCACGTGTGCTATATTGTTGTTGAAATGTTCTAGAAGCCTGTGCATGAGTGTGTGTGTGTATGGTTACGAGGTATTGTTCATGTGCCTATCACGCATTCCTTGAGTTAGAGTGTGTTAGCATGTTTACCATTGCTCGATTCTCGCTGACACACAACCTATCTCATCCCCTGACTTGCTGCATCTATCAATCTATCTATTCATCATGCTATCTATTATGATTTATAATTATAATATGGAGTCCTGACATCGCTCAGTCACGTAGGTGGAGGTCCTCTGACAGCAATCATCATTGACATATGCTAATCTATTAATACATAATATTGATGAAAACATTGTATACATATAATATTCATGTTAATATTGTAATGGTTCAGTAATATAAGTTAAACAAGTTGTATACATAATTTAACAAATACAGTACGATTAAATTGGTTATAGTATGACATTTTGTAAGATGTGTATGTATAACAGACATACACATATAATTGTGCAATGGTACACTGATAGGTCATTACATTATATATGGAGTTGTCCCTTCAGTAATGCCTAATATTTCACCTAACTTGTATTACATATGGAGTTGTCCCTTTAGTAATGTCTAATATATCACCTAACTTGTATGATGATTCTGGTAATAAAGAATTGTGGTAAAATTGTAGGACTTGTTACATAATATTGTAGTAACTTTGTAGTAATAATTGTAACATTGTATGACTTGTTACATAATATTGTAGTAACATTGTAGTAATAATTGTAACATTGTATGAATTGTTGCATAATATTGTAGTAACATTGTAGTAATAATTCTAACATTGTATGAATTGTTACATAATACTGAAGTAATGCATAATTGTGTTGGCCTTATAATAGTAGTTACATTTTGTTAATGCAACTGTTACATAATTGTGTTGCTCTTATAATTGTAGTTACATTTTGTTAATACAACTGTTACATGTTTGTGTTGGCCTTATAATTGTAGTTACATTTTGTTAATGCAACTTTACATAATTGTGTTGGCCTTATAATTGTAGTTAAAGTTATATAAAAGTTACATCTTGTTAATGCAACTGTTACATAATTGTTGCATATTGTTTGTAGTTACATAATTGTAGCAAGTGTAACATAATGCAATCGTTTGTCGTTATATAATTTTTTCATATCGTTTGTAGTTACATATTTGTAGCAAGTGTAACATAATGCAATCGTTTGTCATTATATAATTGTTACATATCGTTTGTAGTTCCATAATTGTAATAATTGCAGTCCTGACATCGAATCCGGTCATGCTGCGGTCGATGATAGTGATGATGTGCCATGCCACTAGTTGTGGAGACAATTTGCTTTTTTGTTTGTAGTTTATGTGGTATTTTGGCATTTGTACTAACACTTACACCTACTTTCATTTGTTTGTTATGTGATCTTACTCTATTTCTTTTTCCCTTTTTTTTTTTTTTTTTTTTGTATGTATTGATTTTCTATAGTTTGTTTTTCTTCATTCGTCTACGCTTTCTTGAGGTCCGAGGTTGCTTAATTGCTGGTTAATTACCATGGGACCCTTTTTTAAGGTTTACTTTATATTGCACAGATATTACTGAAAATGATATTATATAGCCCCATATTTTATTAGTTTATATAAAAAATATATATACACTATATACAGTATTAGCTATATACACTATATAAAGTATTAACTATATACACTGACTTGTTGTTCACTTGTACCTATCGTGGGCAATATATGTGTCAGCACTGTGTGGAAATCTTTGTTTTCACAATTGTGTTGAAGATGTCATTCTTGCTAACGTCATTTGTGTTGGCCATTTTTTTTTTTCTGTTTTTCTTGTAATTTAATTTCTCTGTTTCCACTAGGTAACTTTGATTAATAAATGTTTAATACAGTTCTTTTGATCGCTCACTGAGCAGCTGTGATAGTATATTTTCTTTATTATTTTATAGATGTAATAATGTATAGCTGTATGTAGGAAACACATATTTTATATAGGTATAAATGGTAACACTTGTTGGTAGTAAATAACTACAATAATAAGTGAATGAATATATACAGTGTAGAATATTTATTGTTGGTGATTATTTAGTGTTTGAGTTATGCAGATAATTGAAGTAAGTATGTGTACGTAAGTTGTAACTATACAGCACGTTTTATATGTTTGTGGAAAATGTGTTGTCTATCACTGTGTTTATTACTGTGTATTATATAAATGAAGCAACTATGTAACTCACTAATTTTTACCGTGGTGGGAAAGGTGTGAGTGGTGTTGCACGTGGTGATAGCATTGTCCTTCATGGGTTGATTGACGTGTTGTGGGATGTCACACACACGTTGATAGGCGTGGCGTCATGCCAGCAAACACGTATGGTGACGTCGACTTCCCACACTGGTAGCTGTGGTGAGTAAATGAGTAGCGATGAGTAATTTTAGTGAAGATGAGTGAGTAAGATGAGTTGTGAATATGGTCCTGGTATTTGCTTCGTCGTCTTGACCTCGCACTCCTGCGTCAATGGTGGAGGTTGGGTGGAGGTATGAGAAAGAGGAGGGTGAGGTCAGATGGTTGTGAGTTGTGAGTCGTGTCTCACTCTTCATTTGTTTGTTTTGTTTTTCTAATTTCGATGTATTCTCGGTCCTTTTTTTTTCTTGTGATTTACTGTTTGTGGGATGAAGACTGCCCCTACTTGTAGGTGTGTGTAGAAGATTATACAGACGACTCGTAGAGTTGTTACTTGTAGTTGATCGTAGATCGTTGTAGTTCGCTGGTTCGTCTCAGAAATTGCAAGATTGTTTGTATCAGTATTTTGTTAAACTACTGGCAAGGCATTGTGTGACCTCTTCATCTCTACATCAACGTGATGATTGGGCAGACGGAGGGGGGGTTGGAGAGAATACTGTCAGGAGCTGGTTGTGAGTTGTTGGTTGTAAGAGGTATTGTTTGTTTTCAATCTTGATATGAAGACTCAACTGTACACTCGTAGACTCGAAGGCTTGTAGACCCATAGGCTCGTAGGCTTGTAGACTCGCAGACTCGTAGGCTTGTAGGCTCGTAGGCTTGTAAACTCGTAGGCTTGTAGACTCGTAGACTTGTGGCTTGTATTTTGTAGGAATTCACAGTAGAACTGAAGCTAATCTTGGTTAGAGTCTCGCCTACTTTTGTAGAAATTCACTGTAAATTCGTTGACGAGGTTCGTACGTTCGCTCCCACCATATCATTCAGTAACTTTGTAGCTTCTTGTAGTGTGTTTTGTAGATCAGTTATACATATATTAGACTAGTGGACGAGCGGTTGTTATACCTGAGTAGTTTTGTAAGTAGATAATCTTAATTCCCATTGTCATGCAATGAGAGGAGAGGTAAATATGAGTATGGGACTATTTTTATTTGTCTTGGAAATATTAACAATATCTCTCACACACGAGTGAAGTATAGAGTCCTGCAAGCTACCTCCTTCTTTCTCTCTCTCTCTCTCTCTCTCTCTCTCTCTCTCTCTCTCTCTCTCTTCCACCCTCTCGCCCATGTTGCTAGCCTCCTTCTCCCTACTACCTGTCGGTTCTATGGTCAGTTTCCTTCTGATTTCAGAATCCTACATTCTCCTTTAGCAGGGGTCGTGTCACGTGTGCTATACTGTTGTTGAAATGTTCTAGAAGCCTGTGTGTGAGTATGTGTGTGTATGGTTACGAGGCATTGTTCATGTGCCTATCACGCATTCCTTGAGTTAGAGTGTGTTAGCATGTTTACCATTGCTCGATTCTCGCTGACACACTACCTATCTCATCCCCTGACTTGCTGCATCTATCTATCTATCTATCTATCTATCTATTCATCATGCTATCTATTATGATTTGTAATTATAATATGGAGTCCTGACAATAGCACAGCAGCACACCCCCACATTGCTTCCACAAATCATAAACTTTTCGTCATCTTTCAAATGCTTTCTGTGCTTTTTCTTTCATTTCATTTTTTTTTTTTTTTGGGGGGGAGAGGGAGACAAATTTACACCTTTGTATATCGTTCAGTATGATGACGTCTTTTCAACTTTGTTTTGACTATCTCCTGACGATTTCAGTTTTTTTTTATGAGTTCCTCTGTTATGGTGTATATTCTGCTTTAAATTCTTCAGTATGGTTGCACCCTTGTTTAGTTTGTTTTTTCTACAACCACGATTTTTTTTTTCCAAAATTGTAAAGCTCCTTAGTGGTGAACAGGAAAACCAAACCTACATCTAACCTCTCCAGCCTGAAAAGCATCTCCAGATCTGAAAAAAAAGAAAAGAAAAAGTCAGGACTTTGCAGGACTAAAATAAAATTCGTCATCGTATGGAAGGTTTGGTTGGTTATCATCCAAAGAAAAGCAGCGACTTCGGGAGCGAGCTAATGTGACTGCTTGTACTGTGTGTGGAATCCTGAGCAGGTTAATAGTTAGCAGGATACAGCTTGACACTCGTAAGGTACTGGGGCCCCACGATGAGATTCATAAACAAACTTACGATAAACTCCCTGTCGTAACTAAGATTTGTTTTGCATACATAGGAAGGAGAAGGAATGGAGAATGCATAACCTTACCTTGTCTCCTGTGTGGTCCTGCAAAGACGAATCTGAGTTACAAGTAGGAACTGACTGTATGTTTGAATTTCAGTACAGGTTGGAAGGATTGTGCTGACACACATAGGCTCGGTGCTCCATCCTGTTTAGTGAGTAGTGTTTGGTGATTACCATTTTCAAGCCAAAATTATGATGGCAACGTTGTATTAGACAAATTTCACGTGAATTAAATATATCTCAATCGAACTGGACATATCTGGAACCCTAAGGACGTTCTCGAGCAAAATGAACAGATGTTCGAATGAACGAGTATACTGCCTTTCATGTAAAACGTAGTTCAAGATCGAAATATATTTAATTCCAGTGAAATTCGTTAAAAACAACGTTGAAATCCTCACTTCTGCTTGAAAATAGCGTAAATGTACAGCTTGATTCTCATTTTTAATTCATTTGCCGGAACCAAAGCAAATTATTTCACTGTATATAAAACTAAGAAATTAAAGGCGTGTTTGTTTATGTGATGCCAGCCATGACTGAAACATGTTGGGCAATATTTTATTTCATTTATTGCTAATGTTAACTCTTTCAATTCAATCACGTATTTTTCTATCTTACTTTTCCTATCTCCAGACGTTTTCCCTCAGCTTGGAGGGAAATCTGGATGTGCAAGGGTTAAACATAACCCTACGTAACCTTCAGTAATCCAGATCGTTCATAAGCTGAACTAGTGGCGGGTCGGGCGGGGGGTGCACTTTTTTTTTTTTTAATGTGAGGAAGAAGGAACCAAATGCCATGAGCCTGCAGTAACAGTTCCCTCCAAGAGAAAAACAAAATACAATAGAGAGCCAAATTCAAGATCCGATCATTTTGAGATGCCTCGACACACTGTGTTTGAAAGACTGGAGATCATAGGCAGCAGGAAATACAGACAGAGGGAGATAGTTCCAGAGCTGACCTGTTGCATAAATGAAAGACTGGGAGTACCGGTTAACTCTTACATTAGAGAGTTGGACAGAAAAGGGATGAGAATTTGCTGCCAGACGGATGCTACGCGCCCATTGTAGAGGTGGAGGAATGCAAGCAGACAGTTCAGAAGAGCAGTGACCATTAAAGTAGCGATAGAAAAGTGATAAAGATGCAACAGTGCGGCGAAGAGACAGAGGTTGAAGGGAGTCAGTAAGAGGAGGAGAGTTCATGAGACGAAAAGCCTTTGACTCCACCCTATTGAGAAGAGCTGTATGTGGGGAGCCTCCCCACACATGAGAGTTGTACTCCAGACAGGGGCGGATAAAACACCTGTATAGAGTCAACAATTGTGCAGGGGTAAAGAAAGAGTGGAGTCGGCTTAGCACACCCAATCTCTTGGAAGCAGATTTTACAAGAGATGTAATATGATCTTTCCAAGATAAGTCCCTAGTAAATGAAACCCCAAGCATGTTCAAGGATGATGCAGGATTAAGCTGAATATTATTAAACATTAGTGGGTATACCTGTGGAAGATTTTGTCGGGTTGATAGGTGTAAGAACTGAGTCTTAGATGCATTAAAAACAACCATATTATTTTTACCCCAGTCAGAGACGCGAGCCAAGTCAGCCATTAGGTGTGCCATAGCCTCATCCCTTGTTTGTTGAAGTAACTGTTGAGATGGGCGTTGCAGGAAGTGAATGGAAAGGTGAAGGGTGGAGTCATCAGCGTATGAGTGGATAGGGTTAGATGTACAGCTTAGAAGATCATTGATGAATAAAAGGAAGAGAGTTGGTGATAGGACAGAGCCCTGAGGAACACCACTGTTGATAGATCTAGGAGAATAACGATGGCCGTCTACAACAGTGGCTATAGAACGAGCAGAAAGGAAGCTAGCGATGAAGGCACAGATAGAAGGATAGAAAAGGAGGGCAGATTTATGCCAGATTCGATCGAAAGCCTTTGAGATGTCAAGTGCAATGGCAAAGCTTTCGCCAAAGTCCCGAAAGGAGGATGACCAGGAGTCTGAAAGGTAGGTGAGAAGATCGCCAGTGGAGCGTCCCTGACGGAACACGTACTGACGATCGGAAAGAAGGTTGTGATAGGAAAGATGCCTTAAAATTTTTCTATTGAGAATTGACTCGAAAACTTTTGAAATACAGGACGTTAAAGCAATTGGACGATAGTTGGAGGGTTGGGAGTGGTCACCCTTCTTTGGGACTGGCTGAATGAGAGCAAACTTCCAGCCAGAAGGAAAGGTACAAGTTGACAGACAAAGGCGAAAGAGTTTGCCTAGGCAGGGTGTAAGCACAGAAGCACAGTTCTTGAGAACAACAGGAGGGACCCCATCAGGCCCATATGCATCGTTAGTACTGAGGCCAGTGATGGCAGAAAATACATCGACTGAAGAAATTTTAATGTCAGCCATGAGGAAGTCAGAGGGGGGAAGAGATGGAGGAACAGCACCGGAATCATCTAAGGTGGAATTGGAAGAGAAAGTCTGTGTGAAGAGATCTGCTTTATCAGTAGAAGAAATAGCTACAGAACCATCAGAGTAGAAAAGAGGAGGGAAGGATGATGAGGTAAAGTTGTTAGAAAGATTTTTGGCAAGGTGCCAGAAGGAGCGGGAAGAATTCGAGTTGGAGAGTTGAGAGCATTTAGTATGGATGAAATTATTTTTAGTAGAGCGAAGAACAGACTTAGCACGATTCCGGGAAGAAACGTAAAGATGATGTGATTCAGGGGTGGGTTGGCTCCGGTACCTTTTGTAGGCCCTCTCCTTGTTGTGGACAGCATTAGAACAAGCGTGATTAAACCAAGGCTTTCTTGCGTTAGTCAAAGGATATGAGAAAGGAATGTATGCTTCCATGCCCGAGAGAATAACCTCCGTAATGCGCAAGGCACACTCAGATGGCTCCCGGCCATGGAAGCAATAATCATTCCAGGGAAAATCAAAGAAGTACTGCCTGAGGGCCTCCCAGTCCGCGGCTCCAAAATGCACGTGCCCCCCAGTAATAATAATAATAATAATGATAATAGTAATATAATAATAATCATCATCATCATCATCATCATCATCATCATCATCATCATAATAATAATAATAACAATAATAATAATAAACTACATAGACGTATAGTGAGCCATAGGCCCATAAGCTACACACACACACACACACACATATATATATATATATATATATATATATATATATATATATATATATATATATCCATCATCTAATCCTACGTTGTTCCATGAGGAGCGTAGGAGCCCGGGGCTAGGAAAGTTGGTCCTGGCATTTAAGATGAGAGTGACCAGCCTCACTTATCCCTGAGTGGCATTACGTGATATACTATATATATATATATATATATATATATATATATATATATATATATATATATATATATATATATATATATCTGGAGGCGCCAAGGATAAACTAAACTAACACGTACTCAGCCATCACGTTAATTCTGCTTCTGCCTCGTGCCTCAACACGGAGGGTTGGAGGGAGTTGCAGCTCCACATTGCACCATTATTATTGTTCGTTGTGTACCTCTGTTAACTCAGTATGAAAATGTGCTTCTATTTTTCCTTTCTATCAGACGGTTTTATTCTGCTTGGGAAGAATCTCTCCTACTAAAAGGGTCGATGAGGCCTGTACTTAACCCCTCCTGTTCATAGTATCTCGTCAGCTGAATGTAATCGTCCGGTAATAGCAAGAGTCAAGTAATGTAAGGGTTAATCTCTTGCACCTGGGGACTTCTTTACTGTATTTAACCTGCCATCAGACGACATTATTCAGTTTACGATGATAGCCTGGTAGTGAAGGGGTTGGGAACAATCTCCATTAACCCTTACGTTACTTGATGGTGACATCAGCTGAATTAAATGGACTGGAGGTAGCAAGAATGAATTAAAAAAAAAATCATCATAGCATGAATTACATGAAGAAAAGACCACCACAGTAAAAGGAATTAAATAAGATGTAAATGAGTCGATAAACAGGCAAACACCAAGATCAGTCCGTCAAAATACTTCTCTTTATTCAACGTTTCAGCTGTGGTACATTTCAGTTTTATGTATTAACTTAATAAAACTGTACATTATCTAACAAAAGCATAAAGCTAATGTAACACAGATTTGTACCGTATTGGCAGACTTTCCTGGAATTAAACCCTTCAGCACGAGGATTCGTTTCTTTATTCTGGCTACACCCAGACGATTTTACTCTGCTTCAGATTTTTTTTTACTGGAGGGGTTATATATAGGTTTCATTAACGCCTACACTAAATAAAATAGCCTGGAAGTAGCAAGGATAAACTAATAATGACGTCATCGGGCTGAAGGGATTAATTTGCTTATAATATTGCTTGTTTATCTTTATAGAGGTGTTGGAGAGGGACGCCTTCACCTGGTGGCACCGATATAACTGGGTGGGTCCATTGCCCCCTTATTCCAAACATCCCTCCGCTCTCTCCCTATCACCCTGAGGGAGGATGGTTGGCTGCAGGATCAGGGCAACTTCATGCTGCAGTCTGCTTGGTTCACGTCCATACAAGCCTGGGTCTGCACCTGCTATTATTCTCTCTTTATACAGTTACCAAACATTTCAGGCAGACAGGAGTGATTTGGAGAGAGAGAAAAAAAATACGATCTAAGAATTCCCCTCTAAAAATAATACATTCTCTGAAGACTTTAATGCACTACTTTGAAGACTAATACACTGTTAGAGAAATTTAAAAAAAGAATAATGCCTATATTTCTACCCTATCGACTGCACGAGGGTCATTAAGGCAACAATCACTTCTGATGGAGTGTCAGTCTTACCCTAGAATACAACTCGCAACAGTGGGTGTACATCTATGTTTCCAGTCATACTGCTGGGTGAAGAGAGAGAAGAAATCAACAGTGCCCACCAGTCTGACTGGCCACAGACTCTGGAGACGTGGGCTGCGTTTCAACAGCTGTAGCTCCACGGAACGAGACAGAGCTTTCGAAAGCGAAAGTGTGGGAGGTGAAGGGGGGATTACTGGGGGAGGAGGGGTTGTCGCGGCCTTTGTCGCTGTTGGAACTATTTGGAGAGGTAGGTCTCTCTGGTGACATCTGACAGCTGTAAATGGTTTAGATCACGGTTGCGTACAGGATAACAACTCTAAATACCAGGGTATTTTTCTGTGTAACTTGGGAGAGTGAACGGATTTTGAATACTAACACGTCATAAATGAAAATATTTGTTACATTACCCTCCTCATTTCAATAAAGTAATAATTTTTCGCTCAATGAAAGTAAAGGCTGAGGATCTAAAGAATACATATTGAGGGTTTGTTTTCAGTCATTCCCGCGAAAATCATAGTTTGTGAAACACCTCCCAACCTCGGCAGTCATCATATCTTCCAAAGTCATCTAGTTCCACTGCAGTCTTGCATTGCAGAGTCCATTTAGTCTTCAAAATCGGAGGAAATCACAAGAGGAAATAGCTGTGACGAAGGCAGGATTTGTTATGGTTCTTCGATACGACTTAAAAGTGGTTAAAATATTTCCAAAGTATTTAGGAAATACACATTTACAACTATATGCTGCAGACGAATATTCATGTAACCTGTTAATATTATTATCAATAATGTTCAAATATACATAACTACTATGGTATTATTCCAATTATTGTATTCTAGAAGAAGGATATCTAGAGTAGACGCGAATTCGCGCTCCAAGTATTTGGTGGTTTCACTGCTACGCCCACTACCGCGGGACCGCTTTACGGTGCTAAAGCCTGTTGAAAAGCAGCCGTCGTGATCGTATTCTTGTCTTGAGAGATTTTGAAATGCTTCTTCCTAAGTGATTCATTTTACATAATACACTTTATTAGTTTTATATTTGCTTTTGTTTTAATTTTCATTCATATGGGCTATCTACCAGACACTTAACCAATGTCAAGTGAACATTAGTGAAAAAACACATAAAACAAAACAAACAAGCATACAAGCAAGCAAACAAAAACCGAAAAGAGGACACTGCTTTAGAGACTTCAGTGTACTATTTAGGGATATGGTCAAAATAATTGGTCACTATTTTTTGTCTTGCAGAGTCTCGTATTCTTGAGGGCGCAGGAGATTTTTTTTTCCTTTCACGGAAAACGGTAATAAACCAATGGCTTCATTTATAGTTGTCATATGTTGTACTTCAATTTCGTGAATGACCATATCCCTGAAGGCAGAGCATAACATATAGTTCCTGGGGGAGTGTAATAATGGTTGTCCTCACCCTCCTTGTTTTGGTCCATTCAGTTCTCCTTGGCAGTCATCTTAATTTAGTTTGTTCCACTTTTAACTTCAGTCTTAGAACACTGGAAAACCTGTCTACCTTAATGAACCCGCGTAGTCGACAAACAAGAAAAAGAAAAAAAAAAGAGTCACTGCCACCTTCAATAAATCATTTACCAGTCATGTTAATCTATTTGTACCAGGCTTGAATTTTGAGCACGTACTACACATTCCTAGTTTTCTCTTAATTTAAGTGAATTCATCGTCTGGAGAGAAGTTCAGCGATGGAGATGGACCGTCTGGAACACAAAACATTCATGAGCCACACATATATTAATTAGCGCACCATACAGTACTTTTAATCAGTGTAAATGTACGAGAGAGACCATGCAGTGATAAACCTTAGAAACATTCCTCAACCAGTTCACCTAATGACGAAAATTTTAGCCTCTGCAGTCGATATTATTTATTTATCTAATTATTTGGTTAGTAACTTATTTATCTTATTTGTTTGTTCGTTTGTGTTCTTTCTATATCCATACGATAAAATTCAGTTCAGGAGGAATTTTACAAATTGCAGTTACTGAACAGAAACTTCATCAGCCGCCTTACTATCAGGATGCTCTTGTAAGCTGAATATCACCACCTGGCAGCAACAAGAATAACATGAAAATTACCTCATCTTCCTGAAGGAGTTAATCATAGAAATTCACTGAAGTTAACCGGTACTGACAGCTGCAGTAGGTCACACGTGGCTAGGTGACTGTGGAATGTCTTTTCTGTCGGCAGCTGTGCCTGAGCAATACGTAACCATTTCACTCACTGCACGTCATTATTTTATACTTTATTCTTGCTATCTCCAGAGAATTTTACTCAGCTCAGGAGAAACTTTTCGAGCTGGACGTGTTAGATACCGGTGCCATCAATTCCGTCTCTACTATACCTCTTTAAAGTCTAATTTGGACTAATTCTGCCATCTCTCCATCTTGAATATTTATTTGTAACAAGAGAGTAGCATTTGACTGTGATGCTGGTCACAACGAAGTGCTGTGGAAAGAATGCAGAGCCACTCTATTGCCATATTCTGTCACTGAGCTACGTGAAATAAGCTGCTAAAAAACGACAATGTAGGCCAAATTAGTGTAAAAGAGGTATGGAATGTTCATCTAAGCTATGCAAAACCGTCTGGAAACAGGAGGAATGAACTAGAGATGACGTAGTGGAGCAGATGAGGTTAACAAATGCAACACCTGACTCTCAACACCTGCCTCTAGATGTCTTACCTGGGGGGAAGGGGCACGAGTGGGGGTGCGCGATTGCTGTTTCCAACCTGTGCTGAACCAGTGGGACGCTGGCTGGGGGACAGAAAGGAAAATATTATTTTTATGCAACTAAGCAAAAGAAAGCTGGGCAAGGCTTTTGTTCAGCAGTGGACTTACAGTGGATGATGAAGTTGAAAATGATGGTGACGATGACGATAACGATAATGATGGTGATGATGATGAAACAGAAATATGAAAAAAAAAAAAAATCCAATTGAGCAAAATGCCAAAGCCTCTAAGCTAAGCAGATGACGCGGTGAAGTATACACTCTGATGCATATAAAGAATCATGCAGTTGGATAATAATTTCATGTACAATGTCGGAAAAAAAATACAAAGGCTTAATGTTATTTTTTTTTATCATACCTTATCTACATCTCCAGTACGAAATGCGTTACTAATACACTAATATTGATCTCACGGGGTCGTGTTCTCGTGATCTTAGGAGTTTTTCATGCACTTCTTGCCTTTCGATCAATTTTCCATACTCTTTTGCTTGTTCATGATATCGACGTGGACTGTAATATATAAAAAGGAAAATCAAACGTGGAGTCTTTTTCTGCTTTGTTCTTGCTAAATCAAGGCGATTTTACCCAACTTAGGATCGGCTTTCCCAAATGGAGGAGTTAGAGCCTTCATTAAGTCCTATACTACTTTTAAATTCTTCTTAAGCTGAATAAAATCGTCCGACACCGGCAAGGATAAAATGTAAAATACACCATGGGACTAAAGGGGTTAACTAGACAAAATGCAGAAATAAATCGGCAGGGAAGAGGTGCTCAGGGAAATAAATTGGCAAGGTAGAGGTGCTCAGGGAAATAAATTGGCAAGGAAGAGGTGCTCAGGGAAATAAATTGGCAAGGAAGAGGTGCCCAGGGAAATAAATCAGCAAGGAAGAGGTGTTAAGGAACACTACTAGACCACCAGAATATTGCCCCAAGAGTCGTATGCTTCAACTCTAAATCGTGATGAGAAGGCAAGTTCTCAGTTTCTGACGACAATTACTTAAGAACCTGATGAAAATGGAGGGTGTCTGGTATCTCTGCAGCGTACCTGATTTCACTCTATTTTGTGGCATGCAGGCTATTCGTACCTATTAATCAAAGGTATCCCAGAAATCTTCGTCGAAATTTGAGGTCTTTCTAGATTTCAGCATACTCTGTTTTAGATATGTGAATAATACTGCCAAGAAACTGAAGCCATAGCACCTCAGCACCTCCTGAATAACAGTGAACCTCTCTGAAATACCTACACCCTGTCGTCCCCTCCTCTACCATTGTGAGATACACTGTCGGGCCACACCCAGTCATTCCCCTTCCTTGCAGTGTAGGGGAGGGGCAGCGTTACCCCACTGCATAGCAGCCAGGTGATCCCCTGTGGATACACAAGAAGTAAAAAGTAAGCATGTGATACTCTCTGGTTGGTGAAGGAAACTTCGTTAACACATTCCTGACTGATCTATCTGTTTATCTATTTATCCTAATGTATAGACAGGCGTATTTATGATGTACAGCACCATTGCAGTTGAAAAAAAAAAAAAGTCAACATGTGAATGCATTTCACCCTGCTGCGGACATGTCGTGCTTTTTTTGGTCGAGATGACCCTGCAAGCCTCCAATGGGACGACTGTACTTTGGTTTCTGGGTCATACCTGTACACTCAAGTCTCATCTCCAGTGATTTCAGTCTTCAGAAATTCTGGCTCACGATTTGCACACTCCAACATGAACAACATTCATCCGATAGAAGAGATCATGACGAATCCGAGGAGGCACCTACAGGAGATACCGAAAACCGACTACGAAAAATGTTCCAGACAGTGGAAAGAACGCTGGGCTACGTGTGTCAAGTCAGGTTATATATATATATATATATATATATATATATATATTGTTACATAGCCTATGATTTCATCATCCTTTGTGTAATTTTAACGCACAGTATGCTGCATGTTTGATCACGAGCGTGTTCTGCCTCAGTCCCCCCCTTCTACCGTTATAGTAGAGTAAGTCGTTCTCTCTGTTGTCCAGAGCGGGATTGTGAACTCTATGTCCCCATGGCTTTCATTTGCGCGTCCTCTTACAAGTTGTATCAGGCTCTGCCGGCCCCTATATAATGAGCTCAGTCTCTGCATCATTGCCATTTAGATCTGCTCCTCATTTTGTTCACATCTCTGTCCTCCCCTGTACAGATATTATTATTGTGAGTGCTCAAGAAATCTCCAAACATCTAGCAGCTGTGTGTAATTTGAGTATAACCGTTGTTGCATTTTGTTCTTGTGCTGTGTAGCATAGGTTTAAGTTGTAGGCCTAGTGAAGTTTGTAATTTATGTAGGGTTCTTTGTCAGTCATTTTTGATAATAGTTTGTATCTGTAATAATTTATCTGGCATTCACTGAGTATTATCTGGTATCTCATTTTATCAGGGCTGACTTAGATAAATTTATTCTTGCTAATTTCGTGTTAATAGAGGCTATTGCAGTTAACCATATATTTAACCTGTTTATTTGCCATTACATTATCCTTATGAGTTCTGAATGTTTTGTTGTTAATTTAAGCATTAAACTTTAACTTGTAATTTTACCTAACTCTTTTGTTTTGAACCTGGAACTTTACGGGACAGTGGTGACTCTTCGTGTTCTCACTTAAAGTGTACGTTATCTTTCTCTGTTCCGTAACATAAATTTGGCGACCTCGCCAGGATATTCAGGATATTATCATAAGGATATTGTTTGATATTTTGTGACTGTGATATATTCATGATGGCTACTATTTCTACACTTGATGAAGCCAAAGATTTTTTGTCAAATGTGCAAACAGTGTGTGATATAGAAAACAGAACAAAGAATGAACTTAAGATTGTTGCTCAACAATTGGGATTTGTTGTTCGCTCTCATCAGTCTAAAGATCAGATTGTTGCCATGATTAATAAAAGCTTGTTTAATGTAACTCCTCCAAATGAGCAAACGCAGATTGAATTAGCTAAGTTACAGCTAGCCCTGCAGGAGGCTCGTGTGAAGGAAGCTGAATTTCAAGCACGTGCTAAGGAGGCTGATGTTAAGGAGGCAAATGCTCGTATTCAAGAGGCAGAGGTACGGGCTCAGGCACAAATTGAGCTTGCCAGGATTCAGGCAGACCATGAGTATCGCATGAAACAAGGTGGAACTGGATCATCTTGCTCTGATGATTTTGATGTGGCTAAAAATGTTAAACTTGTCCCTCTTTTTAATGAATCTGATTTAATAAAGTATTTTCAGTTGTTTGAGAGGGTAGCTACAGGTTTTAATTGGCCTAAGGAGTATTGGCCAGTACTCCTTCAAACTGTTCTCACCGGTAAAGCTCAAGTAACTTATGCATCTTTGCCTCAGGATCAGTCTGATAATTATGATGTAGTTAAGAGCTTGATTCTTAAGGCCTATGAGCTTGTTCCTGAAGCTTATAGAGTAAAATTTAGGACAACTTACAAGCAAGATAAGCAATCCCATGTTGAGTATGCAAGAATCAAAGAAGATTTGTTAGAGCAGTGGTTAAATTCTAAGAATGTGGATTCTGATTTTGGTAAATTTAAGCAGATGATTTTGCTGGAGGACTTCAAAAGGTGTATTTATAAAGATGTAAGCCTATATCTTGATGAGAAAAGAATAGATAATTTGTCTGATGCTGCAGTTTTAGCTGATGAATATGTTCTCACTCACAAGAGATATTCTAGAGAAAGAAGGAAAGCTGAGAGTAAGTACGTTGCCTCTACTCAGAGTACAGGTAACAGGAAAGAGAATAAGGATGATGTTTCTCAGGAAGTAAATACCAGCTTCACCTCTAGATTTCAGAAAAGTAAATGTACTTATTGTAGTAAGCTTGGTCATACTACAGAGAAATGTTTCAGGAGACAGCGTGATGTGAACAAAAAGGAGTCTTTAAATATTCAGTCAGTTGGTCTAGTGTCCACTCTTGAGAGTTCCCAGAATTCTTTAACTGAGTTAACTGAACCTGCTTTGAGGGGTAACTTAAATTCTCATGATGGAGCTCCTCTTTTGAGCAGTAACGTGGGTGACACTCTCAAGAGTTCATGTGCTAATTTCCTGTCTGATGGTTTTGTCAGTCCTCTGGACAGTAATGACAGGAAATCAGTTAAAATATATCGTGATACAGGTGCTTGCCAATCCCTTATGCTGACCAGTGTTCTAGGCTCTAATGTTAATTCCTCTGATGAAACTGTAATCTTACAAGGTGTAGGGAATAATTATTTCTCTGTTCCTCTGTGCAGAGTGAATTTAGAGTCTGGTTTTGTTAATGGTTCTGTTATGGTTGGGTTGGTTGAGACACTCCCAATGTCAGGTGTAACTTTCTTACTTGGAAATGATATTGGTGGAAGTCAAGTGTGTCCAGCTCCTCAGTTGTCTAGTGAGCCAGTGGCTGTGTCCCAGGATTGTGATGTCCCTGGTGTGTTCCCTGCATGTGCTGTCACTAGGGCTAAGTCTAAAGTTACTGGTGATTTAGAGGATAATGATGATGATGATGTTATCCTAGCTGACACTTTTCTTGCTAATTTGGACCACTCACCAGATGAGGCAGTACCCCGTAGTGTTGATAATTTGTCTCGTCAAGAGTTGGTTGAGTTGCAGGTTGCTGACCCTGAGTTGAAAGGTCTAGCTAACTCTGCTTGCAGTGAGGAAGAGTCAGCTGGTGCTTCTACTTGTTATTATGTAAAGTCAGGAGTACTTATGAGGAAGTGGAGACCCCCAACAGCATCAGCCGACTGTGAATGGGAGGTTGTACATCAAGTTGTCATCCCTCGTGTTTGTAGGCAGGATATCATTAGAGTGGCTCATGATTCCAGTTTGGCAGGACACCTTGGAGTGAGGAAGACTGTGGCACGCATTTTGAAACACTTCTACTGGCCAGGTATCTTCAGGGATGTTTCCTGGTATTGTAAGTCTTGTCACACCTGTCAAGTTGTGGGGAAGTGTAATCAGACCGAAAAGGTTGCACCTCTAGTTCCCATTCCTCCTTTTTGAGGCGCCTTTCACCCGTGTGTTGGTGGATATTGTGGGCCCTCTTCCTAAGACTTCTTCAGGATTTTCTTATGTGTTGACCATGATTGATATGGCTACTCGTTATCCTGAAGCCATTCCACTTAGAAACATCTCAGCAAAGAACGTGGTTAAGGAAATGCTAGGGTTCTTCACAAAGTTTGGTCTGCCCAAGGAGGTACAGTCCGACCGGGGAAGTAATTTCATGTCAAATGTTTTCAAGCAGTCTCTGAAAGAGTTGGGCATCACCCAGATCACCTCTTCAGCTTACCATCCCCAGACCCAAGGAGCGTTGGAGAGATATCATCAAACACTTAAATCGATGCTCAAGAGATACTGTTTGGAACATCAGAAAGACTGGGATAAAGGTTTTCCATTCGTTGTGTTTGCTGCAAGAGAATCTCCAAATGAATCACTGGGCTTCTCACCTTTTGAACTACTGTTTGGCCATGAAGTAAGAGGACCCCTTGAGTTACTTAAGGAATGCTGGCTGTCGGAGGAAGATGACGTCAACCTGCTGGAGTATGTGATGAAGTTCAAAGAACGGCTGTCCACTGCTTTACAGCTGGCGAGAGAGAATTTAGGAGCTGCTCAGGAGAAGATGAAGACTTGGTATGACAAGAAGTCCAGGTTACGCCACTTTCAGCCAGGAGATCAGGTTTTGATTCTGCTACCAGTTCATGGGCAACCTCTTCAAGCCAAGTTTAGTGGCCCTTATTTCGTGGAGAAGAAACTCAGTGATGTCAACTATGTCATCGCCACACCAGATCGTAGAAAGAGCAAGCAACTATGTCACATCAACATGCTAAAGTTATATCACAGGCGGGACGAAAATAATCCAGTCTGCACTGTAGCTGTTCCACCCGAGTCTGCAAGTGAAGCTCTCCCATGCAGTATGAGCCTGAGTGATAGTTTGGGGAAGAATCCTGATATCATGAATGATCTCCAGACTAAGCTTTCTCATCTACCACCCAAGAAAAGGCAGGAGTTTTCGGCATTACTGCAGGAGTACCCGCAAGTGTTCCGTGCCACTCCAGGAAGAACCACTGTGTTGATGCATGATGTCGATGTTGGAGACGCAAAGCCAATTAAATTGCCTCCTTACCGTGTGAACCCAGTGAAAGTTCCTCTCATCCAGAAGGAGCTTGGCTACCTGTTGGACCACAAGATGATTGAGCCCTGTCAGAGCGAGTGGAGTTCTCCTGTCACTCTAGTCCCTAAGCCAGGTGGGTCACAGAGGCTTTGCATTGACTACAGACGTGTTAATCAGATAACTAAAACAGACACTTACCCTCTCCCTCGTGTAGAAGATTGCATAGACAAGATCGGAAAGGCTAGGTACATAAGTAAGTTTGATTTGTTAAAGGGATACTGGCAAGTACCTATGACTGAACGTGCTAGGGAGATCTCATGTTTTGTAACATTAGGAAAGACATTTGCATGTTCTGTAATGCCATGTACAGATTGTTTTAGAGTAATAAGAAATTTCCTTTGTAAATTTCTTTTTTCTTTGTGGGGAGGTGTTACATAGCCTATGATTTCATCATCCTTTGTGTAATTTTAACGCACAGTATGCTGCATGTTTGATCACGAGCGTGTTCTGCCTCAGTCCCCCCTTCTACCGTTATAGTAGAGTAAGTCGTTCTCTCTGTTGTCCAGAGCGGGATTGTGAACTCTATGTCCCCATGGCTTTCATTTGCGCGTCCTCTTACAAGTTGTATCAGGCTCTGCCGGCCCCTATATAATGAGCTCAGTCTCTGCATCATTGCCACTTAGATCTGCTCCTCATTTTGTTCACATCTCTGTCCTCCCCTGTACAGATATTATTATTGTGAGTGCTCAAGAAATCTCCAAACATCTAGCAGCTGTGTGTAATTTGAGTATAACCGTTGTTGCATTTTGTTCTTGTGCTGTGTAGCATAGGTTTAAGTTGTAGGCCTAGTGAAGTTTGTAATTTATGTAGGGTTCTTTGTCAGTCATTTTTGATAATAGTTTGTATCTGTAATTATTTATCTGGCATTCACTGAGTATTATCTGGTATCTCATTTTATCAGGGCTGACTTAGATAAATTTATTCTTGCTAATTTCGTGTTAATAGAGGCTATTGCAGTTAACCATATATTTAACCTGTTTATTTGCCATTACATTATCCTTATGAGTTCTGAATGTTTTGTTGTTAATTTAAGCATTAAACTTTAACTTGTAATTTTACCTAACTCTTTTGTTTTGAACCTGGAACTTTACGGGACAGTGGTGACTCTTCGTGTTCTCACTTAAAGTGTACGTTATCTTTCTCTGTTCCGTAACAATATATATATATATATATATATGATGCTAGGTGTTTTAGGTCGGCCTCCCGTCCTAGAAACGCCTTGTTTGCAGTTGGGTTCTTGTCTAGACAGGAACTAAAACACAAACACAAGAGGAACAAGGCACAAAAGCTCTGGGCAACAACCTACACATTTACTCACCAGTTCTTAGATACAGGAAAAAGCAGACAATCTCACAATATTAATACTGCATCAATTCTCAGACTGCTGAACAGGTTGAGTGTATCTCGCAGGACACAGAATAGACACAGTATGTATATCAGGGTGAGTGGTTGTGGCAACAGTTCACTGTCTCTAGACTCGTGCCTTATTGTTCTGAGTGGGAGTTAGATCTAGATATTGCACAGCACACAGTCTCTCACTGGTGTCTTCTTACTCTCAGGGGAGTTAGTGATTCACAGTTCTGCACTTGCTTTAGAAGTTCACGAGTGTGGGGTATAGTCACTGGGGGGAGGGGACAGCAAGGAATTGAGATTCATTGTATCTTAGCACGATCATAAGGAGGGGGGGTGTTAGGTATGGGTAGCCACTGTTGCACTGGATGGGAGTTCTCCCTTCGGCACTGTCTTTCACTTTAGTTCACTTTGTCACTCAGTCACTTGTCCATGGGCAAGGGGGCGGGGAGAGAGGGGAGAGCTCACAGGTGCGGGCCTGGGGTCACCGGAGTCTCTTCTGGAGCCCTCTCCTCTAGCGGCCATGGGACCACTCGCAGGGGTGTTGTCTCTCTCTGCAGGCTGCAGATGGGCGTGTTGAAGGGCTCTTCGTGCTCGGGGCTGGGGACAGGGGTCTGGCCCACAGGATACGGGCCAAACAGCCTCTCCAGGGGTTCCCGTATGTGCCTGGTGGGGGAACAACGTCTCTTTGGCTGGGGACTGGGGAGGCCTCGCCCCGGGGTGTTGGGGGCACCGTCGGGGTCCCAGAGACTGCAGTCCCCCTCCTGGTGCATCGCTGTCAGGGCAGGACTGCGGTGTCACCTCGTGCAGGGGTCCATCAGGGGATTGTCTTCCTCTGGCGCTGGGTGTAGGGAGAACAGCCCCATGGATAACACAGGGCCTCTCCATCAGTCCACTAGTGGGGAGCTCTCTGTGTGGGGACTACCTTGGTCTGGGCAGAGAGGGGAATGACCAGCTCCGCTGTAGGTGGGTGGAGGGGAGCGGAGGTCTCCCTCACATTGCGAAGTCACAGGGGACGAGGGACTTTTGTAGCGCCCCACCCTGGCATGGCTAGAAGCCATCACTGAGGTCCCTTGAGCAACAGGAGGAGGGGGGTTAGAGGCCATCGCCGAGGTCCCTTGAGCAACAGGAGGAGGGGGGGCTAGAGGCCATCCCTATGGCGTGGCTAGAGGCCGTCGCTGGGGCCCAACTTCCTGACAGGACCGCAGATGAAGCATGGCTAGAGGCCATCGCTTGCCTACAGGAGCGGCTAGAGGCCATCACTGAAGTCTCGTATGAAGGGCGATGTGTAGGCAAGGAGCAGCTAGAGGCCATCACTGGAGTCTCGTATGAAGGGCAATGTGTAGGCGAGGAGCTGCTAGAGGCCATCTCCTGTCTACGGGCGTGGCTAGAGACCTTCGCCAGTGTCGTGCCCTCCGAGGCTACTGCAGATGGAAAGGGGACGTACCCTTCTTTCCCCTCGTGTGGCTGGAGGCCATCACAGATTCTGCAAAGGGGGGTAGGCAGCACTGGTTGAGCGGCTAGAGGCCGTCTCTTTGTTGAAGCAGCTAGAGGCTGTCTCCTTGTTTGAGCGGCTACAGGCCATCTCCTTGTTTGAGCAGCTAGAGGCTGTCTCTTTGTTGGAGCATCTCCTTGTTTGAGCGGCTAGAGGCCGTCTCTTTGTTGGAGCAGCTAGAGGCTGTCTCCTTGTTTGAACGGCTAGAGGCCGTCTCTTGCTTTGAGTGGCTAGAGGCCTGAAGTGTTGAATTCAACTCCACCCCGATCCAGATGCAGGCTGGGTTGGTGAAAGGGTAATGCACCCAGAATGAGGTGTTTGCGCTGGGTGCATTCTGGGGAATAGGGGATCGCGGCTATATGGGACTTACGCCCATAATGCACGGACGTTCCCCACACTCCATCTACCCTTCCGTTGTCTCCTCCTGGGGGTGTCTTGACACTTTGTTTTGTCGTCATTTCACCACCGTCATGGTGGGAAAAGTCATGTCCCCGTGCTTGGAGGTAGTAGGTCTTGATGGTGATGGTGTTGTGGGCTGGTGTCAGGTGTTGTAGGAGGGTGGTCCATCTCGTAGTCACCAGGTTTTTTGTCACGGTGAGGATTACAGGTGAAGGAGAGGGTGGAAGGTTGGGAGGCTGTTTGGAGGAACTGGAGGTGATGGTGAGGCCTGCGGAGGTGATGCTTCCTGCCAAAGGTCGGTGCCCAGGTGGCGCGCCTTATTCTCATGGTTGAGGATTGTTGTCCTACTAGGGGCTTCGGCTGAATGCTGGTGACGAAGGTGGGGGTGGTGGTGTACCTGGTGGGTGGGCATGAGAGGCAGCCAAAGCGAGTGATGGTGGTTTTCCAGGTGGGCGTGGGTGGCGAGGTGGGAGTGCGGCCTCGTGGTGCTGTGGCTGTATGGGGCGTTGGGGTGGGGTGCGTGGTGTTGGGTGGTGGTGTTTGAGGTGTAGGCCTGGTGGTGATGGGGGAGTGTGGGGCGACGCCAGGGGTGGTTGATGTGGGGGTGGAGACAGCAGGGGGTGGTGTGTGGAGGTGTGAGGGTGCTCTGGTGCTGGAGGTGGGTGGTGGTGGTGAGGTGGCAGGTGAGGTGGTGTTAGGTGTGCTGGGTGAAGGAGCTGGGGGTGAGGGGGTAGGAGGCTGGCTGGAGGAAAGAATTTGTGGCGGTGGTGAGGTGGCGGGTGTGGTGGCATGAAGTGTGGCTGGTGAGGGGGGAGTGCGGTCTTCTGGCGCCGTCCAGGTGTTGGGGTGGCTTGGGTGGTGCCTGGGTTCTGTGCTCGTGGTGTGGGGTTGGCAGTGGGTGCGGAGCGAGGGGATGGTGCAGGCGTGGGTGTGTGGTGGCGTGGTTGGGGGTGGAATTAGGGCCCCTGGGTCGGGTGGTTGTACTGGTGGCAGTGGTGGGGTGGCAGGAGCTGAGGTGTGGGGTGTGGCGGGTGGTGTGTAGCATCAAAGGTGAGGTGAGGTGGCATGAGGTGTGGACGGTGAAGGAGCCGGTGGTGAGGGGGAAGTGCAGCCTTGTGGTGTCATCCAGATGTTTGGTGATGGGATGGTTTACGTGGCGGCAGGGGGCTGTGTTCGTGGTGGAGTGGCTAGGAGTGGATTTGGGGACCCTGGGTCGGGTGGTTGTATTGGCTGCAGTGGTGGGGTGGTGGGAGCTGAGGTGCAGGGTGTGGCAGGCGGTGATTCATCCAGTGAGGTCATTGGAGATGAGCTGTGGGTCCTTGGGGATGGTGAGGTTGAGGGTGGGGTGGGGGAGGTGACCAAGGAAAGGGAGGTGGGTGAGGATGAGGGAGAGGAGGGTGTGACAGAGCAGGCATATGGATTAGTTGTGTTGGCGGGGAAGGTGAATGGTGGTGAAGTGTGCTGGGTGGGAGAGCGGGTGTGGCATGGCAGGGAGGTGGCGTGTGAGGTGGGTGCTGTGGGGTGATAGGTGGGAGGCAGTAAGCAGGAGGAGATGGTTTTAGGAAGTAGGTTAGGGGAGGATATGGGTTCTGGGGAGCCTGTTAAGGGAAAGGCAGACTTTGTGTTGAAGGAGAACAGGACAGGAGGAGGTGATGGTAGCAGAGAAAGTGATGGGTGGGGGAGCAGGAAGATTAGGAGTAGGAGAGGTGGGAAGGTTAGGAAAAGGGGAGGGTAAAACAGAAGATATGGTGGGAGATGGGTAAGAGGAAACATTATGTTTCCCCCTGTCGTAGACTGGGAGAGCGATGTTTTTGCGAGGTGGCCCCTGTCAGTATGGGGAGGTGTGGGGGCGGTGTGGGGCGCCTTCTGTGCCGAGCTCCATGCCTTTTTCGTCGAGCTCTGTAGGAGGTGTCGTCCTCGGCGTCTTCGTTATGTGGTGGGGAGACTTGTAGGCGCCCTTTGGTCGTTTTCATGTGCTGGGCAGCTTTTAGCTGCTCATGGATGTCATGGACAGGGCATTCGTGGCTGCAAGCAGGAAATTCCCACGGGTTAATAGAAATGATATTCGTGGGGTATTGATTAACTGCGCCAATGTGTTGAGGGGTGGAGTGGATGGCTAGAAGGCGTCTCATTAATTGGATATCTTTATCCAAGTCTCCTGTCAGGTCATGTACTATAAAATGTTCTTTGATAAAATTGGGGAGGATCCTGAGAAGTATGTTAAACATAAATTGTTCCCAGGTTTCTGTGCCTGCTTCTGAGTATGCGGCGGTGACAAGTCGCCTGGTCTGGATCAGTGTATCGTCTAGGTTTCCGTGGTATGTTAAGTTATCCAGTTGTGATAATGCCACTACTTCTACCAGGGAGCGTGCGATGGCTTGAGTCACTATTTTTGTGAAATTCACCTATGTTAACTCGGGGAAGATTTTGGGTGCAATACTGGCCACTGTTTTGCCTAGAAGTGATAGGGTTACAGCTATTTGTTGTCTATCGTCTTCAAACCCCATATCCAGCAGTGGTTTGACTATGGAAGATATGTGTGGATGTCATGTTGTTCCTGGTCGAATTTGGGTAATTGAACGTGTGGGTTTGTCGCCATTTTAATGTGTTCCTTGTTTTGTTTCTCTCTTTATTCTGCCCAGGTCAAGAACCACTGCTTGCACAAGTGTTATGCTAGGCGTTTTTAGGTTGGTCTCCCATCCTAGAAATGCCTGGTTTGCAGTTGGGTTCTCGTCTAGACAGGAGCTAGAACACAAACACAAGAGGAACAGGGCACAAAAACTCTGGGCAACAACCTACACATATATTCACCAATTCTTAGATACAGGAAAAGGCAGACAATCTCACAATATTTATACCACATAAATTCTCAGACTGCTGAACAGGTTGAGTGTATCTCGCAGGATACAGAATAGACACAGTATGTATATCAGGGTGAGTGGATGTGGCAACAGTTCACTGTCTCTAGACTCGTGCCTTATTGTTCTGAGTGGGAGTTAGATCTAGATATTACACAGCGCACAGTCTCTCACTAGTGTCTTCTTACTCTCAGGGGAGTTAGTGATTCACAGTTCTGCACTTGCGCTAGACGTTCATTGAGTGTGTGGTATAGTCACTGGGGGGGGAGGGACATCTAGGAATTAGAGGCTTCACCAAACCCTGTTTCAGCGGTCTGCCACCAGGTGGTCTTGCGTCGCCCAGCCTCGATTAAATATTTTTGCTGGGTTTTAAAGACCTGTGAAATTGTACCTAATACTAAGTTTATAATAATACTGCTATTTATAGGGATATTTTTTCCTATTCAATCAAGCGCATATGTACTGTATAAAGAAAAAGTAACCAGGCTCTCAGAGAATCTTAGCTTGGGGACTAAAATAGTGTGCTGTCCATTTACTTATATTTGAATAAATCGTGTGCAGTTAGTAAAAGGAGATTACCTTCAGGACTTCTGATGTGTGTGTTTTAGCATGCTTTAAAGTTGTAAGCAGTTCCTCTGAAAATAATGTTCTGAACGATTGCTTAGTTGGTGAGTCAGCCATATTAATCCAAACAAACGGCAGTGCGGTACGACACTATAATCACAATAGAGTAGGAGGAGTTGAAGTTTAAACTTATTAAACTGTGCAGCGGAGCCAGGGAAACATTTAAAAAAAAATATTTGTGTTAGACTTTGGTTACTAAGATGACCAAGACGTCCAACAGGTCCGTATTGTTAGGAAAATTCAGACGTCAGGCAGGGCAGCATATCGAAAGGTGTTGCTAAGTATGCGGCTACACATCTATTTTCTTTTGTGGATACTAATGAATGACAAATATTTTAATCACTGTTATCTTGCTTTATGGATGGTTCTAGTAAAACTGCCTAGGTTTTGTCTCTATGTTATGCTTACAGAGATGAGTAAACTAACGAAAGAGGAGTTTACAAAATGACACTTATAATACATTATATATAATCAAAGGGCTCCCATATTGTAATTTCTTTGTAGTATATCATGCCATCTGGGTAATTTGATGAGTAAAATATATTTTGAGGTGTTTTACTTTGTGTCAAAATTAAAAAGAAATTAAGCACTGGCTACTTTTCCAGTGCTTATCCCGCATCAGAGCTGGGCGACGGAAGCGAACCTAGTGGCAGATTTCTGAAACAGGATCTAGTGAAGTCTCTAATTGAGATTCACTGTATGCCGGCACAGTCACAAGGGGGGGCTATTAGGTATGGGTAGTCATTGTTGCACTGGATGGGAGTTCTCCCTTCGGAACTGTCTTCCACTTTAGTTCACTTTGTCACACAGTCACTTGTCCATGGGCAAGGGGGGGAGGAAAAGAGAGGGGAGAGCTCACAGTTCCGGGCCTGGGGTCGCCAAAGTCTCTCCCGGAGCCCTCCCATCTAGCAGCCATGGGACCACTCACGGGGGCATCGTCTCTCTCTGCGGGCTGCGGATGAGTGTGGTGAAGGGCCCCTCGTGCTCGGGGCTGGGGACAGGGGTCTGGCCCACAGGACACAGGCCACACATCTTCTCCAGGCATTCCTGTATGCACCTGGTGGTGGAACAATGTCGCTTTGGCCGGGGACTGGGGAGGCCTCACCCCGGGGTGTTGGGGGCGCCATCGGGGTGCTGGAGACTGCAGCCCCCCTCCTGGTGTGTCATTGTCAGGGCAGGGCTGCAGCGCCGCCTCAGACAGGGGTCCGTCAGGGGCAGGTCTTACTCTGGCACCAGGTGTAAGGAGAACAGCCCCGGGGATAACACAGGGCCTCTCCACCAGTCCACTAGCGGGGAACTCTCCGACTGGGAACAACCTCGGTCTGGCCACAGAGGGGAACGACTGGCTCCTCTGTAGGTGGGTGGAGGGGAGTGGAGGTCGCCCTCGGGGTGAGGAGCTCTTGTAGCACCCCTCCCTGGTGCAGCTACAGGCTGTTACCAATGTCCCTTGGGCAACAGGAGGAGGACGACTAGAGGCCATCCCTACCCTATCGGCGCGGCTAGAGGCCATCGCCAAGGCCTGACTTCCTGACAGGACCGCAGACAAAGCGTGGCTAGAGGCTGTTGCCAGAGTCCCATATGAAGGGTGACGTGTAGGCGAGGAGCAGCTAAAAGCCATCTCCTGTCTACAGGTGCAGCTAGAGGCCGTCGCCAGTGTCGTGCCCTTTGAGGCTACAGCAGATGGAAAGGGGACGTACTCTTCTTTCCCCTCGTGTGGCTGGAGGCCGTCACAGATTCTGCAGGGGAGGTTAGGCAGCACTGGTTGAGCGGCTAGAGGCCATCTCTTTGTTGAGGCGGCTAGAGGCCATCTCCTTGTTTGAGCGGCTAGAGGCTGTCTCTTTGTTGGAGTGGCTAGTGGCTGTCTCCTTGTCTGAGCAGCTAGAGGCCATCTCTTGTTTTAAGTGGCTTGAGGCCGTCTCTGGGATGCTGCCTGGAGCGTCGAATTCAGCTCGATCCCGATCCTGATGCAGGCTGGGTTGGCAAAAGGGTAATGCACCCAGACTGAGGTGCTTGTGCCAGGTGCATTCCAGGGAATACGGGCGCATGGATATATGGGACTTACACCCATATCGCATGGACATTCTGCGTGCTCCGTCTACCCTTCCGATGTCGCCTCCTGGGGGTGTCGTGATACTTTCTGGTGTCGTCACTTCATATATATATATATATATATATATATATATATAATCCAATCCTACATTGCCCCATGAGGAGCGTAGGAGCCCTGGGCTAGGCAGTTGGTCCCAACATTTAAGATGAGAGTGACCAGCCTCACTCATCCCTGAGTGGCATTACACGAGCAATCAACCCCAACCACCCCTTGGATATAAACCTTCACTGGCTCAATCCGATTGGAGTGCAATAATTACCAACTAAAATATATATATATATATATATATGGCCCATATCGCACAAACATTCTGTGCTCTCCGTCTACCCTTCTGATGTCACCTCTTAGGGGTGTCATGATACTTTCTGGTGTCGTCACTTCATATATATATATATATATATATATATATATATATCATCATCATCATCATCATCAGCCGTTTGAATATCCACTGCTCGACCGGCCTATCCCGACCGAAGTCGGGACAATACATCCAATGTATCTCTGCCAAGTGGCTTAGGCTGTCTGGTAGAGATTGTATGTAGGGTAAGAAGTGCTTGTAAGTGTAATTGTAGTGTTGGAGTGGCTTTGGATGTGTGTGTAGTCTGTGAACCAAGTGTAATCGGCCCACGCAAGCTGACTGGGTGCAAGCATACTTTATAGTAAGCGACACTGGTTCAACCACAGCACCCCTTGTGTCCGCCAATCCAGTACGTGGCCGGGTGAACACTCCCAAAGTTTATTACCCTGGTGGGGTGTGAACCCTGGTTCACCCATGTACGAAGTGCACACTCTATCACTATACCACAGAGGCTCCACATATATATATATATATATATATATATATATATATATATATATATATATATATGAACCCTCTGTGGTACAGTGGTAGAGCGTGCGTTTTCGAACATGGGAAGGACGAGAGTTCATGCCCTGCCAAGGCAATAAAATGTGGGAGTGTTCACCCAGCCACGTGCTTCTTTGGCGAACATAAGGGATGCTGTTGTTGAACCACTGTTGCATGCTATAAAGTATGTTTTCACCCAGTCGGCTTGCACTGGCCGATTACACTTGGTTTACAGACTACACTCACATCCAAAGCCACTCCAATACTACAGTCACCCTTGCAAGCACATCTCACCCTACATACAATCTCTACCAGACAGCCCAAACCACCTGGTAGAGATACATTGGCTGTATTATCCCCACTTCGGTCGGGATAGGCCGGTCCTGCAGTGGACACTCAAGAGGCTGATTATACACACACACACACACACACACACACACACACATATATATATATATATATATATATATATATATATATATATATATATCCCAAGGTAGGATACTTTCTGAACAGACCTCGTATATATGTATGATTGTATATATGTTGCATGTATATATGTATTTATGATAAGCAACGTTGGGTCTGGTTAGTACTTGGATGGGTGACCGCCTGGGAACACCAGATGCTGTTGGCATCCCTACGTGTCAAGTGGGGTTGGTGGAGGATTAGTGCCCCTCCCTGTAAAACAATTAACTCTAAGCGCTTGACCACCCCGTTTGAGATACGTGGCGTCTGGCAATGGATGGATGGATGGATGTATATATATATATATGACTACGTATATCACAGCCGATTTATAGCTACATATAAATGATTCTCTCTCTCTCTCGCTCTCTCTCTCTCACACACACACACACACACACACACACATACTACCATAAATACACAGACAGAGGGATTCAATCGAGGCGGACGTGCGACATCGGTGCTCCGTACCAAACCAACACGGCCAGTGGCATTACCTAAATTAATATCTTTGTATGAGTCAAGCTCTGTACCAGGTTAGACTAAACTTTTTCTCATTATTAAAAGGAAAAAATAGTAAGTTTAAACAAGACTTGTTCAAACAGGAAAGTGAACCAAGACGAAAGAATACGCTGAGTCATCTGAGGTTTGTTTAGACTACAACAACACGGAGATTGTAAGTACATGCTCTACACTTTTAGTATTGCAAAATGGATACATACTTTAGTAAAGCAAATTTGGAAAAGAAAAGGGATAAAGGTAAAAAGCAAAATGATGATTTCTACCAAGAACTGGTTGAAGTGGAGACTCCCAATAGACTGGTTGAACGAATAAACAAACTAGAAATGGGTTTCAAAAATGAAATTGATGAAATAAAGAAGCAGATGCACTTGCAAAAGGAAGAAATAGAAAAACTAGGAAGGGAGGCCAATAAGAAAGACACAACCATCAGTGAACTAACAGTGGAATTGAGTACACTTAGGAAGAAAATGAGTGAAATGGCAAGTACACTAATCAATCACGAGAGTGTTATGGAAGAGTTTAAAAATGACACAGAGACAATTAGGCAAGTAAGCAGTCTTATTGACCAGAGCAGTGATATTGAGGAGAAGATAACACAAGTGAATGAAGCTGTGCAAAGCCACAAAAATGATGTGGAAACCACGTATGCTGAAATGGTGAAAGTAAAGAAAGACTTAGAAACAAGGGTGGAGGAAAAAAGCATTAAAAAGGAGGTGAAAAGAATAATCCAAAACAATGCAAAGTTAGTCAGAGATTCAGTAGATATAAACAAATCTATAGAAATCACTGGTATAGAAGAGGAAGAAGTAAAAAACAAGATCACAAGAGACAAAAAGGAGATGGCAAATGTAATGAGCTTACTGAAAGAAGTATCAGAGGAAATCTGTAGTAAAGACATAGAGGAACACAAAAGGTTAGGGAAATATGAGAAAAGCAAGACAAGACCTCTAAAGATGACTTTCCAGAGTGTAAACACTGTGGAAGAGATACTAAAAAATGCAAAGAATCTTATGGAAAGAGAGGAGTTCAAAAATGTATGGATAAAAAGATGCCTAACACAAGAGGAACTAGAATTACTGAAAGGGAAAAGGGAGGAAGCAAAAACAAAAAATGAGGGAAGATCAGAAGAGGAGAAGAAGAAATTTTTTTTACAAAGTAATAGGATTGCAGGTACGAAAGTGGTACACAAACAGGATGGAATATAAAGGAGGAAGGTAGTAGAACCATGTCATGACAAGTATATAAACAAGGTAAAGTTGATGTACTCAAATGTGGATGAAATGGTATCTAAATTACTAGAGATGAACGATTATGTCAGAGAAAATGAACCACAAATAATATGCCTAACTGAAACAAAATTAACACCAAGGATATCCAATGACATACTAAACTTAGAGGAATACAATATATGGAGAAGAGATAGAAATTATAAAAAAAAGGAGGAGGAATTATAATATTAACTAAGAAAAATCTAAAAGTCAATGAAATAAAACTAGATATACCATCACAAGTAGAACTGATTGCAGTAGAGATCAACACATCTGAAGGTAAAGTAATTGTAGCCAATTTGTACGTGCCACCCAGATCAAACACATGGGAAAGAGATGAATATGAGGACCTGACAGAGAGTACAATTCAGAGTTTAAGATCATTACATCTTAAAATGGAAGAGAAATCAGAAAGAATTATATTAACTGTGGATTTCAATACAAATATAAATTGGAATACTCTAGACATAATTAGCCAAGAAAGCTGTTGGGACCAAAAGCTCCTGGATCTCGTACAAGAGTTCTTCCTAACGCAACATGTGAGGGAAACCACCAGAAAAAGAAGACTTGATGTACCTTCAGTGCTAGATCTAATATTTACTAGGCAAGAAAATGATATTGACAATTTAATATATCACCCTCTACTCGGCAAAAGCGATCATGCAGTACTAAATTATAACTTCAGGATAGCATATGACATAGTAAACAGCAATGACAGTTAGAAAAAGAGCCTAAGCTATAAAAAGGGAAATTATCAAGACCTAAAGAAGTATTTCTTAGAAGTTGATTGGAAAAATGAGCTTAGAGGACAAGATTTAAATGCTGTATATAAAAAATTCTATGAATTTTATGAAATAGGAGTCCAGATGTACATCCCACTGCACAAAGAAGCAGATAAGAAAATACAGAAATTGTTCAATACAGAATGTAAAAAATCAAAAGAAAGAAGAGATTTGTTGTGGAATAGATACAGAAGACATAATAGTGAAAGGGCGTATAATAATTACAAACAGGCAAGAAACGATTATACAAGAATAAGGAGGGAAGCCCAAAAACAGTTTGAGGAGGATATAATAAATAAAAGTAGTGATCAACCAAAGCTGTTTTACAGATATATCAGAAGCAAAAGCAAAGTAAAAGATATAATACAATCAATTACGGACGAGGGAATAACTTATACACAAGAGAAAGATATTTGTGAAGCACTAAATAAGAATTTCCAATTAGTTTTTACAGAAGAAAAATTTTTTGAGAGGGACTATGTGGAATATGCATGTCCACACATACTACCAGATATACAAATAGCAGAAAAACTAATACAGGATGAGTTAAGTAGATTAGACAGAGGAAAAGCAAGTGGTCCTGATGAAATTTCATGTTGGGTACTACGAGAATGTGCAAAGGAGTTAAGTAAACCATTATTTTTAATTTTCAAGAAATCCTTGAGTCAAGGTAAACTACCTGATATTTGGAAAAAAGCAAATATTGTCCCCTTATTCAAGAAAGGAAATAGACAAAATCCACTCTACCGACCAGTATCACTGACCAGTGTTGTAAGCAAGGTATTAGAAAAGCTTATAAGAAAAGCTTGGGTAAATCATCTAGAAGAACACAGAATGATAACAGAAAGACAGTTTGGTTTCAGAAAAGGAAAATCATGTGTTACTAATCTGTTGAGCTACTATGACAGAGTAACAAACACAATACAGGAAAGGGAAGGATGGGTGGACAGTATCTATTCAGATTTCAAGAAAGCTTTTGACACAGTACCACACCAAAGACTTTTATGGAAACTGTACCATCAATGAGGAATTCGAGGCAAACTGTTTTGTTGGATGAAAGACTTTCTCATAAAAAGAGAAATGAGAACAGTACTAAGAGGAAACTACTCATCATGGAAAGAAGTGACTAGTGGAGTACCACAGGGTTCAGTGCTGGCACCAATCATGTTTTTAGTGTATATAAATGATATAAACAGTAACACTGGAAATGAGAGCTATCTGAATATGTTTGCAGATGATGCAAAAATACAAAGGAGAATCACTAACACAGACTCTTGTAAAGAGCTACAAGAAGAATTAAATAAACTTCATGAATGGAGTAGTACATGGCAAATGGAATTCAATGTGGACAAGTGTCATGTAATCAAGTTTGATAAAAGTGGAAAAAGACCTGATTGGGATTATAAGTTAGGAAATAAAACCCTATACACATCAGAAAGAGAGAAAGACCTAGGTGTGATTATCAATAACAGACTTTCTCCGGCTGACCACATCACCGAGAAGGTACGGAACATGTATACACTGCTTGCAAATATGAGTATAGCATTCACATACATAAATGAAGACATGCTAAGAAGGATAATAACATCATTCATTAGACCAACCCTGGAATATGCATCAGTAGTCTGGAGTCCTCATCTCAAAAAGCACATAGACAAGATTGAAAAAGTTCAAAGGGCCGCTACAAGATGGATATCAAGCTTAAGGGACATAAGCTACAAAGAAAGACTAAATAAACTGAATCTACCAACACTACAGGAGAGAAGGAAAAGAGGAGACATGATAATGCTTTATAAGTGCATATCAGGGAAGAAGAAAATAGACATAAATGATTACTTAACATATGGAGAAGCATCAGCAAGAGGACACTGCAAAAAACTGCATAAGAAGAGAGGTGATAAAGACGTAAGGAAATTCAGTTTCCCAATCAGAACAATTGATCAATGGAATGCACTACCGAATGAAATAGTGTGTGCCAAAACAATTCACAAATTTAAGGATATGTACGATAAATATGGTTTAAGACACGGGACAGTACGAGCTTGACTCATTTCTGTAAAGATACAATTAGGTAAGAACAATTAGGTAAGAACACACACACACACACACACACACACACACACACACACACACACACACACACACACACACACATACACACACACACACACATTATATCTCTACATCCATTTCCATCTTACATGACGTGTAAAATTATTCGCCGCTCCTATGGTTCGTCAGAAACCATTTTCCAGGTGTTCTTTTAACCTTGCGATAACTAAAAAATTAAACATAATAATGATAATGATAAGTTTATTAATAAAATAGTACAACTACTACTACTACTACTAATAATAATAATAATGATGATGATGATAATAATAATAATAATAATAATAATAATAATAATAATAGTAATAATAATAATAATAAGGAAAAAATAAGAACATGCATATGTAAGGCATCGGAAAGAATAACAATGGCAAGAATTATGAAAAAAAGAGAAAGGCAGACTAAAGATAAGAGAAACAAGACTACAGTAGTGGAACTGACAGTGGGAAAAAAACACAAGAACAGCAATAACGACCACAACAATAACAACAACGACAGAGAAGAAAGGCAAAAATAAATAACACAGACATTTTTAAAAATGAAGCAAATCTAACGAGAGGAATAATGACAAACAAGGGCGTTGTGTCCATTTCTCCTTTCTCTGAAATCTCCATTCTGGGAGATTTCAATGTTCACCACCACCTTTGGCCCTCCTTTCCTTTCACTGATCTACCTGGTGAACAAGCCTACATCTTTTCTATCCTTGGCGACCTGGAGCAGCTTGTGCAGCGCCCTGCCTGTCCCTGTATGCCTTGAAGAGAGCTCCAACTTACATGACCTCTTCCTTAAAGTAACCCATCTGCTTACACTGTTAATCTTTCCTCTCCGTTGGGCTTCTCCTATCACAACCTTATTACCTTAACCTGTCCTATCGCCCCGGTATGGCCTGTGGACCCTCCAAACAAACTTCAACTTTGGCACTTTGGAGCTGTGGATTGGAAGGTCCTCAGGCAGTACATCTTTGATTTTCCCTGGAATGATTATTGCTTCCATGGCTGGGAGCCCACATTATGGAGGTTACTCTGTCTGGCATGGAAGCATACATTCCTTTCTCATATCCTTTGACTAACGCAAGAAAGCCTTGGTTTATTCACGCTTGTTCTAATGCTGTCCGCAAAAAGGAGAGGGCCTATAAAAGGTACCAGAACCAAAACATCCCTGAATCACATCTTTTGTATGTTTCTGCCCGGAATCGTGCTAAGTCTGTTCTTCGCTCTGCTAAAAATAATTTCATCCATACTAAATGCTCTCACTCCAACTCGAACTCTTCCTGCTCCTTCTGGCACCTTGCCAAAAACCTTTCTAACAACTTTACCTCATCATCCTTTCCTCCTCTTTTCTACTCTAATGGTTCTGTAGCTATTTCTTCTATTGATAAAGCAAATCTCTTCACACAGACTCTCTCCTCGGATTAGACCTTAGACGATTCCGGTGCCGTTCCTCCATCACTTCCTCCCCGTGACTTCCTCATGGCTGACAACCCTTAAACAGTACACCTGGGTCTGAGAGACCCGGCCACTTTTTGCCACTTAGTGGTTCAGCAACTACTATATGCCAGGGACCCCTGTCCTTCCCAATAGCTTCCTAAGTTTGGATGCCCATGTTATAGGTGGCTGTGTGGTTTTCCAGGTCTCCTTCTGTTTTGGTATATAACACACTAAAGTCGTGGTCGGGGCTGTGAGACCCAGGTGTACTGGATAAGGGGGGCTGAAATTTACTGTTGTGTGATGCAAATTTTTTCACCCTGTGAACTGCCCTCTCCACACCATGAAGACCCTTCATGCCATTGTGTCGTTTCTTTTCTTATGGGGTCCATGTAAACAGAAACTACCGATTTTTTTTTTTTCAAAAATTTGCCCAAAATGCTTTAAATATGTTATTTATAATTGTATATTCATTATTGCATAGTAAATTGAACCAAAAAGGTCGTAGATTGGTCAAAGATTCAGTAAATAAAACACAAGTATTTTTTTTTTTTTTTTTTCTATTTTGTGGGTCAGTGAGACCCAGGTGTCCTAATGGTGTATAGGCGCTACTAGGTGTACTGTTTCAGGGTTAAAATGTTTTCAGCTGATGTATTTTCTGCCATCACTGGCCTCAGTACTAACAAGGCATATGGGTCTGATGGAATCCCTCCTGTTGTCCTCAAAAACTGAGCTTCTGTGCTTACACCCTACCTAGGTAAACTCTTTTGCCTTTGTCTTTCAACTTGTACCTTTCCTTCTTGCAGGAAATTTGCTCTCACTCAACCAGTCCCAAAGAAGAGGGACCATTCCCAACCCTCTAACTATCGTCCAATTGCTTTAACATCCTGTGTCTCAAAAGTTCTTGAGTCTATTCTTAACAGAAAAAATTTAAAGCATCTTTCTTATCACAACCTTCTTTCTGATCGTCAGTATGGGTTCCGTCAGGGACGCTCCACTGGCGATCTTCTCACCTATCTTTCAGACTTCTGGTCATCCTCCTTTCTGGACTTTGGCAAAAGCTTTGCCATTGGACTTGGCATCTCAAAGGCTGTCGATCGAGTCTGGCATAAACCTTTAATTTCCAAACTGCCCTCTTGCGGCTTCGATCCTTCTATATTTGCCTTCATCTATTGCTTCCTTTTTGGTCATTCTATAGCCGCTGTTGTAGGCGGCCCATCGTTCTTCTCCTAGATCTATCAACAGTGGTGTTCCCCAGAGCTCTGTCCTATCACCAGCTCTCTTCCTTTTGATCATCAATGACCTAAGCTGTACATCTAACCCTATCCACTCGTAAGCTGATGATCCCACCCTTCTCCTTTCCATTCGGTTCCCGCAACGTCCATCACGGCAGTTGCTTCAACAAACAAGGGATGAGGCTGTGGCACACCTGGTGTCTGACTTGGCTCATGTCTCTGACTGAGGTAAAAATAATCTTGATGTTTTTAGTGCAACAAAGACTCAGTTTTTACACCTGTCAACCCGACAAAGTCTTTCACAGGAGTGCCCACTAATGTTAATAATATCTAGCTCAATCCTGCATCATCCTTGAACGTGCTTGGGGTTTCATTCACTCGGAACTTAACTTGGAAAGATCATATTGTATCTCTTGTAAAATCTGCTTCCAAGAGATTGGGTGTGTCAAGCTGACTCCATACCTTCTTTACCCCTGAAAGTTGTGGACTTTGTACATGGGTTTTATTCGCTCCTGTGTAGAGTACAACTCTCATGTGTGAGGAGGCTCCCCACATACAGGTCTTCTCAATAGTGTGGAGTCAAAGGCTTTTCATCTCATTAACTCTCCTCTACTTACTGGCTCCGTTCAACCTGTGTCTCTTTGCCGCACTGCTGCATCTTTATCTCTTATCTATCGCTACTTCAATGGTCACTGCTCTGCTTGCATCCCTCTACCTCTACGACCGGTGCGTAGCACCTGTCTAGCAGCAAACTCTCATCCCTTTTCTGTCCAGCTCTCTAATGCAAGAGTTAATCGTTACTCCCAGTCCTTCATTTATGTAACAGGTCAAATCTGGAACTGTCTTCCTCTGTATTTCCTACTTCCTATGATCTCCAGTCTTTCAGACTGAGTGTGTCCAGGCATCTCGAAATGAACGGATCTTGAATTTGGCTCTTTTATCTATCTATCTATCTATCTATCTATATATATATATATATATATATATATATATATTTTCTTGGAAGGAACTGTTTGGTGGCTCCCAGCCTTTGGTTCCTTCTTCCTCGCAATATATATATATATATATATATATATATATATATATATATATATATATATTGTTACGGAACAGAGAAAGATAATGTACACTTTAAGTGAGAATACTAAAAATCACTACTGTCCCGTAAAGTTCCAGGTTCAAAACAAAAGAGTTAGGTAAAATTACAAGTTAAAGTTTAATGCTCAAACTAACAACAAAACATTCAGGACTCATAAGGATAATGATTTATGTTACGGAACAGAGAAAGATAATGTACACTTAAAGTGAGAATACTAAAAATCACTACTGTCCCGTAAAGTTCCAGGTTCAAAACAAAAGAGTTAGGTAAAATTACAAGTTAAAGTTTAATGCTCAAACTAACAACAACAAAACATTCAGGACTCATAAGGATAATGTAATGGCAAAAACAGGTTAAATATATGCTTAACTGCAATAGCCTCTATTAACACGAAATTAGCAAGTGTAAACTGATCTAAGTCAGCCCTGATAAAATGAAAAAACCGGCTAATGCTCAGTGAATGCAAGATATATTATTACAGATACAAAATATTATTAATAATGGCTGACACTTAAAACACATGAATCACAAAAACCTCACTAGGCCTACGAATTAACACCTTATGCTACACAGTACAAGAAAAAAAATGTAATACCACTTATACTCAAATTACACAGCTGCTAGATGGCTGGAGACATGCTGAGCACTCACAATAATAACAACTGTACAGGGGAGGACAGAGATGTGAGCAGAATGAGGAGTAGATCTAAGTGGCCATTAATGCAGAGACTGAGCTCATTATATAGGGGCCGGCAGAGCTTGATACAACTTGTAAGAAGGGCGCGCAAATGAAGCCATAGGGGACAAAGAATTGACAATCCTGCTCTGAACAACAGAAAGAACGACTTACTTTACTATAAGGTTAGAAGGGGGGAGTGAGGTAGAACACGCTCGTGATCAAACATGCAGCATACTGTACGTTAGAATTACACAAAGGATGATGAAATCATAGGCTATGTAACACCTCCCCACAAAGAAAAAGAAATTTACAAAGGAAATTTCTTATTACTCTAAAACAATCTGTCTAAAGTCTAGATAAGCAATCTGCAATAACATTTTCTTTCCCCTTGACATGTTGTATGTCTAATGAATACTCCTGAAGAAGTAGACTCCATCTTGTCAATCTCTGATTTTTATCTTTAAACTTACTAAGGAATTTCAGTGGGTTATGATCGGTATAAATGACTATGGGGTCAAAACTAGAACACAAATAAAATGAAAAATGCTGTAAACCCAAAATCAAGGCCAAAAGCTCTTTCTCAATAGTTGAGCAGTTCTTTTGAGGTAGAGTGAACTTCTTACTGTAATAAGATACAGGGTGTTCAATACCCTGATCATCCTCTTGCAGCAAAACAGCCCCAGCTCCTGTATCACTTGCGTCAACAGCCATCTTAAAAGGCTTAGCAAAATTTGGAGTAGCGAGCACTGGCTGACTTAATAGGATAGCTTTAAGTTTGCCGAAAGAGGATTCACAGTTATCGGTCCAGACAAATTTAACTCCCTTTTTCAGTAGGTCTGTAAGTGGTGATACAAGAATTGAAAAGTTAAGAACAAATCTCCTGTAATAACCTACCATTCCCAAAAATCTTTGTAGCTCTTTCCTACTTTTAGGTCTGGGAAGATCACTTATAACCTGAACCTTAGCTCCTGGTGGTGCAACATGTCCATCACCAATTACGTACCCAAGGTACTGAACTTTAGCTTGACCAAACTCACACTTTAATAACTTAGCTACAAGATTAGCCTGAACCAAACGCTCAAGAAATTTACTGACATGGCATAGATGATCCTTCCAGTTGTCACTGAAGATTAATACATCATCAATATAAACAACACACCCTGCCAAACCCTCTGTTACAATATTCATGAGCTTCTGAAATGTGGCTGGTGCATTGTTCATACCATATGGCGTTACAGAACATGCAAAAGTCTTTCCTAGTGTTACAAAACATGAGATCTCCCTAGCACGTTCAGTCATAGGTACTTGCCAGTATCCCTTTAAGAAATCAAACTTACTTATGTACCTAGCCTTTCCGATCTTGTCTATGCAATCTTCCACGCGAGGGAGAGGGTAAGTGTCTGTTTTGGTTATCTGATTAACACATCTGTAGTCGATGCAAAGCCGCTGTGACCCACCTGGCTTAGGGACTACAGTGACAGGAGAACTCCACTCGCTCTGACAGGGCTCAATCATCTTGTGGTCCAACAGGTAGCCAAGCTCCTTCTGGATGAGAGGAACTTTCACTGGGTTCACACGGTAAGGAGGCAATTTAATTGGCTTTGCATCTCCAACATCGACATCATGCATCAACACAGTGGTTCTTCCTGGAGTGGCACGGAACACTTGCGGGTACTCCTGTAGTAATGCCGAAAACTCCTGCCTTTCCTTGGGAGGTAGATGAGAAAGCTTAGTCTGGAGATCATTCATGATATCAGGATTCTTCCCCAAACTATCACTCAGGCTCATGCTGCATGGGAGAACTTCACTTGCAGACTCGGGTGGAACAGCTACAGTGCAGACTGGGTTATTTTCGTCCCGCCTGTGATATAACTTTAGCATGTTGATGTGACAAAGTTGCTTGTTCTTTCTAAGATCTGGTGTGGCGATGACATAGTTGACATCACTGAGTTTCTTCTCCATGAAATAAGGACCACTAAACTTGGCTTGAAGAGGTTGCCTATGCACCGGTAGCAGAATCAAAACCTGATCTCCTGGCTGAACGTGGCGTAACCTAGACTTCTTATCATACCAAGTCTTCATCTTCTCCTGAGCAGCTCCTAAATTCTCTCTCGCCAGCTGTAAAGCAGTGGACACCCGTTCTTTGAACTTCATCACATACTCCAGCAGGTTGGCGTCATCTTCCTCCGACAGCCAGCATTCCTTGAGTAACTTAAGGGGTCCTCTTACTTCATGGCCAAACAGTAGTTCAAAAGGTAAGAAGCCCAGTGATTCATTTGGAGATTCTCTTGCGGCAAATACAACGAATGGAAGACCTTTATCCCAGTCTTTCTGATGTTCCAAACAGTATTTCTTGAGCATCGATTTGAGTGTTTGATGATATCTCTCCAACGCTCCCTGGGTCTGGGGATGGTAAGCTGAAGACGTGATCTGGGTGATGCCCAACTCTTTCAGACACTGCTTGAAAACATTTGACATGAAATTACTTCCCCAGTCTGACTGTACCTCCTTGGGCAGACCAAACTTTGTGAAGAACCCTAGCATTTCCTTAACCACGTTCTTTCCTGAGATATTTCTAAGTGGAATGGCTTCAGGATAACGAGTAGCCATATCAATCAGGGTCAACACATAAGAAAATCCTGAAGAAGTCTTAGGAAGAGGGCCCACAATATCCACCAACACACGGGTGAATGGCGCCTCAAAAGGAGGAATGGGAACTACAGGTGCAACCTTTTCGGTCTGATTACACTTCCCCACAACTTGACAGGTGTGACAAGACTTACAATACCAGGAAACATCCCTGAAGATACCTGGCCAGTAGAAGTGTTTCAAAATGCATGCCACAGTCTTCCTCACTCCAAGGTGTCCTGCCAAACTGGAATCATGAGCCACTCTAATGATATCCTGCCTACAAACACGAGGGATGACAACTTGATGTACAACCTCCCATTCACAGTCGGCTGATGCTGTTGGGGGTGTCCACTTCCTCATAAGTACTCCTGACTTTATATAACAACAAGTAGAAGCACCAGCTGACTCTTCCTCACTGCAAGCAGAGTTAGCTAGACCTTTCAACTCAGGGTCAGCAACCTGTAACTCAACCAACTCTTGACGAGACAAATTATCAACACTACGGGGTACTGCCTCATCTGGTGAGTGGTCCAAATTAGCAAGAAAATTGTCAGCTAGGATAACATCATCATCATCATTATCCTCTAAGTCATCTGTAACTTTAGACTTAGCCCTAGTGACAGCACATGCAGAGAACACATCAGGGACATCACAATCCTGGGCCGCAGCCACTGGCTCACTAGACAACTGAGGAGCTGGACACACTTGACTTCCACCAATATCATTTCCAAGTAAGAAAGTTACACCTGACATTGGGAGTGTCTCATCCAACCCAACCATAACGGAACCATTAACAAAACCAGACTCTAAATTCACTCTGCACAGAGGAACAGAGAAGTAATTATTCCCTACACCTTGTAAGATTACAGTTTCATCAGAGGAATTAACATTAAAGCCTAGAACACTGGTCAGCATAAGGGATTGGCAAGCACCTGTATCACGATATATTTTAACTGATTTCCTGTCATTACTGTCCAGAGGACTGACAAAACCATCAGACCGGAAATTAGCACATGAACTCTTGAGAGTGTCACCCACGTTACTGCTCAAAAGAGGAGCTCCATCATGAGAATTTAATTTACCCCTCAAAGCAGGTTCAGTTAACTCGGTTAAAGAATTCTGGGAACTCTCAAGGGTGGACACTAGACCAATTGACTGAATATTTAAAGACTCCTTTTTGTTCACATCACGCTGTCTCCTGAAACATTTCTCCGTAGTATGACCAAGCTTACTACAATAAGTACATTTACTTTTCTGAAATCTAGAGGTGAAGCTGGTATTTACTTCCTGAGAAACATCATCTTTATTCTCTTTTCTGTTACCTGTACTCTGAGTAGAGGCAACGTACTCTCAGCTTTCCTTTTTTCTTTAGAATATCTCTTGTGAGTGAGAACATATTCATCAGCTAAAACTGCAGCATCAGACAAATTATCTATTCTTTTCTCATCAAGATATAGGCTTACATCATTATTAACACCTTTTGAAGTCCTCCAGCAAAATCATCTGCCTAAATTTGTCAAAATCAGAATCCACATTCTTAGAATTTAACCACTGCTCTAACAGATCTTCTTTGATTTTTGCATACTCAACATGGGATTGCTTATCTTGCTTATAAGTTGTCCTAAATTTTACTCTATAGGCTTCAAGAACAAGCTCATAGGCCTTAAGAATCAAGCTCTTAACTACATCATAATTATCAGATTGATCCTGAGGCAAAGATGCATAAGTTACTTGAGCTTTACCGGTGAGAACAGTTTGAAGTACTGGCCAATACTTTTTGGGCCAATTAAAACCTGTAGCTACCCTCTCAAACAACTGAAAATACTTTGTTAAATCAGATTCATTAAAAGGAGGGACAAGTTTAACATTTTTAGGCACATCAAAATCATCAGAGCTAGATGATCCAGTTCCACCTTGTTTCATGCGATATTCATGGTCTGCCTGAATCCTAGCAAGTTCAATTTGTGCCTGAGCCTGTATCTGTGCCTCCTGAATACGAGCCTGAGACTCCGCCTCCTTAGCCTGAGACAGCCTCCTTAGCACGTGCCTGAAACTCAGCCTCCTGAATACAAGCCTGAGACTCCGCCTCCTTAGCCTGAGACTCAGCCTCCTTAGCACGTGCCTGAAACTCAGCCTCCTTAACACGAGCCTCCTGCAGAGCTAGCTGTAACTTAGCTATTTCAATCTGCGTTTGCTCATTTGGAGGAGTTACATTAAACAAGCTTTTATTAATCATGCCAACAATTTGATCTTTAGAATGATGAGAGTGAACTGCAATTCCCAATTGTTGAGCAACAAGCTTAAGTTCATTCTTTGTTCTGTTTTCTACATCACACACTGCACATTTGACAAAAAATCTTTGGCTTCTTCAAGCGTAGTAATAGTAGACATCATGAATAAATCACAGTCACAAAATATCAACCAATATCCTTATGATAATATCCTGAATATCCTGATAAGAGGTCGCCAAATTTATGTTACGGAACAGAGAAAGATAATGTACACTTTAAGTGAGAATACTAAAAATCACTACTGTCCCGTAAAGTTCCAGGTTCAAAACAAAAGAGTTAGGTAAAATTACAAGTTAAAGTTTAATGCTCAAACTAACAACAAAACATTCAGGACTCATAAGGATAATGTAATGGCAAAAACAGGTTAAATATATGGTTAACTGCAATAGCCTCTATTAACACGAAATTAGCAAGTGTAAATTTATCTAAGTCAGCCCTGATAAAATGAAAAAACCGGCTAATGCTCAGTGAATGCAAGATATATTATTACAGATACAAAATATTATTAATAATGGCTGATACTTAAAACACATGAATCGCAAAAACCTCACTAGGCCTACGAATTAACTCCTTATGCTACACAGTACAAGAAAAAAAATGTAATAACACTTATACTCAAATTACACAGCTGCTAGATGGCTGGAGACATGCTGAGCACTCACAATAATAACAACTGTACAGGGGAGGACAGAGATGTGAGCAGAATGAGGAGTAGATCTAAGTGGCCATTAATGCAGAGACTGAGCTCATTATATAGGGGCCGGCAGAGCTTGATACAACTTGTAAGAAGGACGCGCAAATGAAGCCATAGGGGACAAAGAGTTGACAATCCTGCCCTGAACAACAGAAAGAACGACATAGTCTACTATAAGGGTAGAAGGGGGGAGTGAGGTAGAACACGCTCGTGATCAAACATGCAGTATACTGTACGTTAGAATTACACAAAGGATGATGAAATCATAGGCTATGTAACAATATATATATATATATATATATATATATATATATATATATATATATATATATATATATATATATATTCTGGCTCACTGGCGCCTGCAACACAACTCTCTCCTTGTAAAATATCCAGTATTAGTACAGAGTTTTCAAGAATAGCCTGAATTTCTGATAGAATATCTACGGGCATACGTCTCAAACTTTTATGGCAGCGAGGTGAACATGCGTTCTCTCTAGCCTACAGTGTATACCGTCAAATCTAGTAGCTGTGTACCATATACTATGAAGCCTGTCAACCTCCAAATCCAGTAATTGTCTGCCACTTATTGCAAAGCTTCTCTACCACCTAATCTAATAGCTGTCTACTGCGTACTCCGAAGTCTGCCTTCCGTAAAATCCCATAGCTGTCTAGCACCAACTACGAAGCTTGTCAACCGTCAAATTCAGCAACTGTCTGCTATCTACTACAAAGCTTGTATACTGTCTGTCTGCCGTCTGTCGATAAACCTGTCTGTCACTGAGCCGGTCTGTTGTCGAGCCTGACTGTCACCAAGCATGTTTGTCGCCAAGGCTATCTGTCATCATGCCTGTGTCACCAAGCTTATCTCTTCATTCCGATCACGATTCTGTTGATTGCCAAACCCTCAGTGACCCGGTGACCTACAAGTCGCCCTCTTCACCTCCTACCTCAAGCTATTTGTCAACGAGCTTGCATCGTCAGGTTAACCAGCCAGTAAAAAGTTGCCTATCATCTATATTTAACATCACCTACTCTACAAATAGGTGGTGAGTTAGAATCTTTCAGCAAATAGTTTCTTCTATTTATCTCCTGATGATTAATCTTTATATATTTTCTTACGCGAATAAATTACTGTACTTAAAACAGCTTCCTCAGATCATCTCTCATACTCCCTATTTTCTTTTACTAAATTTTCCATATGAACACTTCATTTGTGAATATTTTATATATAGAGAGAAACCCTCCTTTGTTATCTGTCATTGTACATTATAGTTTATTTTTAATCTAAAAAACATTCTCTTGTTTTTCATTTGCTTAATATTTTCATTGCGTTTTTTTATCCCTTTCGTACCTATTTTTTCATGAAATTTCCTTACTTTAAGGTAGTTTAATTTGCTCCTGAGGGTGATCCACATTCTTTCGGAGATGAAATAGAACCAACCCAGATTGGCGGTTCACAAGACAGTTTTGTTCATTTGAGAATCGGAAACACCTACTGGCGAGAAATCGTTCAATCAACTGGGTCACAAATCTCTGTTTCTGCTACAATAACTAATTCATCCAGTGTAGATTTTTCATTCCCTACCCCCAGTACATTTCACACACCCACGATGTGTAACTTCATGTCGGTTGTATCAGACACCTTCAAAGCCGTTTCAGTAAATGCTTGAATTATGCTGCTAACATCTTATAAACCTAGAGAAAAAAAAAGTATATGTGGGTGACTGAGAGTGAGAAGGAATGTGATTGCGAGGGAAAGTGAATGAAACAGTATTATATATGCTTTGAAACACCAAGTTTATCACGGGCAGAGTACAGGCGCCTTCATGACAATAATTCTAACCCCAAGAGATAATCAACCATTGTGCCGGATAGTTTCCATTCTGACATATTTGTTACCACAGGATAGTATGGACTCCTCTCACTGAGTGTCCTTACTTTGTCAAATATTCCCTCAACACCTCTGTTATATCATGTACAGTGAATCGAAGTGAAATTGAGAGAGAGAGAGAGAGAGAGAGAGAGAGAGAGAGAGAGAGAGAGAGAGAGAGAGAGAGAGAGAGAGAAGTGGTGGGAAGAAATGACGTAGAGGTAGGGGTGAGAAAACAAAAAATTCAGAAACAAATAAGAGGAAATGCCTTCTACTCGTGGTATTGACGGGAACACAGACAGGTCGGATGGCTAGTTCGGCTTTATGTGATGTGCAGGGAGCGACTTACTTCAAAGTGATATTCTCTCTCTCTCTCTCTCTCTCTGTACCATAATCTTTTTCATGTCCTTCACTTCCTTTGTATATACTAGAAAGCCTCTCAACATCTCACAATCACAAACTCACTTTATGTGTAACTAATAATGACAACGAGTTGCAGTAAAGCAGAGACTGATGTACGAGCATAGTGTAGGGTACTAGTTTCCCCCAAACATTTTGATTTGATTTTAACCAAACTTGGTGAATGGACTGAGGGTCAGTCATCGAGTTGAGATATATATATATATATATATATATATATATATATATATATATATATATATATATATATATATATATATATATATATATACACACCCACACACCCACACACATTTTCTTTTTTTAAGTAAGGAAGAAGGAACCAAAGGCCAGGAGCCCGCAAATTGTTCCTTCCTATAAAAAAAAAAAAAAAACAATACAAAAGAGAGCCAAATTCAAGATCCGTACATTTTTTGGAGATCATAGGAAGTAGGAAATACAGACAGAGGGAGACCGTTCCAGAGTTGACCTGTTGCATAAATGAAGGACTGAGTAACGATTAACTCTTGCACTAGTGTATACATGAACACGCACACACACCACATACACGCATATATATATATATATATATATATATATATATATATATATATATATATATATATATATATATATACAGGAGCCTCTGTGGTATAATGGTAATGTGCATTGTCGTACATGGGAGAAAGAAGGTTCGTGCCCCGCCAGGGTAATAAACTTTGGAGCGTTCACCCGTGCACGTACTGCTTTGCCGGGCATAAGGATGCTGTGGTTGAACCAGTGTTGCGTACCGGTACTGTAAAGTATGCTTGCACCCAGTCGGCTTGAGCGGGCCGATTACACTTGGTTCACAGACAACACACACATCCAAAGCCACTCCAACACTACAGTCACCCTTACAAGCACTTCTCACCCTACATACAATCTCTACCAAACAGCCTAAGCCACTTGGTAGAGATACGAAGGCTGTAACGTTCCCACTTCTGTCGGGATAGGCTGGTCCTGCAGTGGACACTCAAACGGCTGATATATATATATATATATATATATATATATATATATATATATATATATATATATATATATATATATATATATATATATATATATATATATATATATATATATATATATATATATATATATATATATATATATATATATATATATATATATATATATATATATATATATATATATATATATATATATTACTGAATATTAAAGACCGTGGTTCAATTTATTAGCTTAGATTAAAGTCCGGGGTTCCGTGGTTACATAGCACGGTCAGCTTAATTACTTTTGAACCGATTAATACCAATCATATTAGTCAAGAGTGAGAGCAGTGGAAATGAGTTATTTAAGAGGAGCCTGTGGAGTCACATGGAGAGACAGGCTGACGAATGAGGATATAAAGGAGCGTCGTGGTGTGAATGTGGATGTGATAGGAAGCGTTATGAGGAACACACTGAGGTGGTTTGGCCATGTGGAGAGGATGGAGGGTGAAAGACTGACGAAGAGAGTGGATGTGAGTGAGGTGGAGGGGGAAAGAGGGAGGGGGAGGCCGAGGATGAGATGGAGGGATAGGGTGGAGAGGTATATGAGAGAGGGGGGTGTGAGTTGGGAGCAGGGCAGTGAAATGGCGGGGGACAGGGCGACTTGGAGGCGATTTGCTTGTGGCCACCCCAAACGGGATTGAGGCATCTGACTATAGATAGATAGATAGATATTAGAAAAATTTAGTGAGTCGATATCCAGAAGAACCAGTCCAAAGTTAAAGTCACATGTAAGGTCAATATTCGACCCTTACCTGTCCGTGTATGAACAATGAAACAAATTTTTTGATCTCATTTGGATTATGCTTGAGATAAGGGTTGAATGTTAATAAGGAAGTTGACCCATACCGGTATATACTTCTAAGGAATAGTAGGCCAAGTTCATGAAGATACCAAGATTAACTTAATGCTGTGTATTATAAAAAAAAATTTAGACCAAAGTTTTTGGATGGTTTCGGAGTAATCCAAGGATGAAAGATTTTGATCTTAGGAATAATCCGTTAAAGGTCAAGTCACAGGGTGAGGTCAGACCACCATCTATGTATGCTGTAGTGTCCTAGTATTTACTTGGTGACTGTAAACTTCTGATGTGCTAGTTTATCTTTTCTTAGTTCCTACCCATTTATTTTATTTTCATTATACATTAGATATAAATTTGACATTGCCTTTGTTTTCTGAAGGAAATTATGGCTGGGTTAAAACGACGGTATGTTTAAAAATTACACGTTGTAGTCCGTAGGAATAAACCCAGGGCTTCTTTCCCACATTTTTGTTTCTTTAACTCTCTCTCTCTCTCTCTCTCTCTCTCTCTCTCTCTCTCTCTCTCTCTGTGACACAAAATGTGGTCAGTGCCGTTTAGCAGATCCCTTTCATGCCCGACAAAGCAAGTCTAAATCTCGTTTGATTCAACATTACATAGTCTTTAGAGCTTCGAATCAGTGTCAACAATATATTAATCCCGAAACAAAAACACAATAAAAACCATAGTTTTGAATAAAGTAAAAAGAAAGAAAAGTTTGTACATAGCTTAAAAACACCATACTGTATTGTCCAAACTAGGAAATCATCATCAGCCATTGAGGTCCACTGCAGGACCGGCCTATCCCTACCGAAGCAGGGACGATACAGCCAATATATCTCTACCCAGTGGCTTAGGCTGTCTGCTAGAGACTGTATGTAGGATGAGAAGTGCTTGTGAGTGTGTTTGTAGTGTTGCAGTGGCTTCGGATGTGTGTGTAGTCCGTGAACCAAGTGTAATCGGCCAGCCTTAAGCCGATTGGGTATAAGCATACTTCAGTCGCGGGGCGCGACTCTGAGGCTGTTGTTATCATGCGCTGGCAACTCACCATTCAAAAGTGCGTCTGATTTCGTGTATAATATGAGACGCATGTGATTCGTGTATAATATGTTCGTGTATAATAATATTCGTGTATAATATATTCGTGCATAATAATATGATTCGTGTATATCATACGAAATCGGATGCACTTTTGAATGGTAGGTTGCCAGAGTACGATAATGACAACCTCAGAGTCGTGGGCCGCGACTATAGTATGCGACACTGGTTCAACCACAGCACCCCTTGTGTCCGCCAAAGTAGCAGTGGCTTGGTGAACGCTTCCCAAAGTTTTTATAACTCTGGCGGGAGGCGAACCCGCGCTCACCAGCGTGCGAAACGCACACTCTACCACTGTACCACAGAGGCTCTAAACTAGGATATATATATATATATATATATATATATATATATATATATATATATATATATATATATATATATATATATATATATATATTGTTTTGAAAAAGTGTTTCCCAGAACTTGCCTCTGTTCTTGCTAAATTATTCAGACTATGCATACGTGCTTCTCCATTCCCTGATTCATGGAAGCCAATATCCACCCAATTCCAAAGAAAGGAAGTTCCTCTGACCCCTCTGATTACAGACCATTAGCCGCCACATCTTCTCTTGGTAAGGAATTTGAAACTGTAATTAATAAGCACATAGTTAAACATCTTGAATCCAACAACTTAATTAGTGATAGACAATATGGTTTTCGCCAAGAAAGATCGAGCATTGATATAATCTCCTGACTCATACCATCCATCCATCAATCGATCTACATGGAGAAACTCATGCAGTAGCCCTTGATATTTCTAAAGCTTTCGACAGAGTATGGCACCGTTCCCTGCTGTCCAAGTTCTCTTGCTATGGACTAAAGTCTTTTGTTCCTTTGATTTCCTCATTTCTCAGCAAAAGAAAAATACGAGTAAAAGTATATGATGTATAATCCAATTTCCACTCAATTAACGCCGGCGTGCAGCAGGGATCAGTACTGGCACCAACCCTGTTCCTGGTTCATATTAATGATCTGTTATCTGTCACCCACAATCCCATCCATGACTCAACACATCATAGTTCATTCACACTCAGACACCCATTTACAAAGTCTGATATCTCTAACTCTGAACCCAGTACAGCCATCTCCATAAATCAAGACTTATCTATGATCAGTGAATGGGGACAAAAAAAAAAAAAGCTTGTCTCATTTAATGCTAGTAAAACCAAATATATACAATTTACTAATAGAGAGGTATTGCCAGATTCATATATTGCCTTCAGTGCTACAAATATTCCCATCTCCAAAAGTACTGAAATCCTCAGCTTCTGACTTAACAATGCCCTCAGCTGGATCTCTCATGTCAGATCATTTGCTAAAACTGCCTCAAAGAAACCTGGATTATTGTACAGAGTCTGTAACTTCTTCACTGACGAGCAGTTAGCTATAATTTATAAGAGTCATGTGCACTCTCAGCTTGAATACTGCTCAGCCTTATGGAATGGATGTGGAGAGGTTGCATTAAAACAACTAGACAAAATTCAGAAAAGAGCTGTTAGAATTATTAACCGTGCTATTTCTAACAAACTACCTCCCCTTCAAGTTAGAAGGAATGTTGCCTCCCTTGCATTAGTTTACAGATATTTTTATAGCAAAAGCTCAGACGAAGTTGCGACCATTGTGAAACCTCTCCATGCCTTCCCTCGTGCTACACGGGCATCTGGCAGCGCTCATGGAATGTCACTCGCCATATTGCAGACCTTCTGTCTATCAGAATTCTTTCATTCTCCATTCTGCATCTCTCTGGAACTCACTTCCCCAGAGTTATTTCCCTCTATACTTTTACCTACAGCTGTTCCAGTCTAACTGTTACAGATATTTTATGAACAGAGGACACCAGTAATCTGGTGTATGGATTAGTTTTTTTTATTCATTTGTTTTTCCTTCATTTGTTCTGATACATAATATATATATATATATATATATATATATATATATATATATATATTGTTACATAGCCTATGACTTCATCATCCTTTGTGTGATTTTAACGCACAGTATGCTGCATGTTTGATCACGAGCGTGTTCTGCCTCAGTCCCCCCTTCTACCGTTATAGTAGAGTAAGTCGTCCTTTCTGTTGTTCAGAGCAGGATTGTCAGCTCTTTGTCCCCTATGGCTTCATTTGCGCGTCCTTCTTACAAGTTGTATCAAGCTCTGCTGGCCCCTATATAATGAGCTCAGTCTCTGCATCATTGCCACTTAGATCTACTCCTCATTTTGTTCACATCTCTGTCCTCCCCTGTACAGTTATTATTGTGAGTGCTCAGGAAGTCTCCAACCATCTAGCAGCTGTGTGTAATTTGAGTATAACTGTTGTTGCATTTTTTCTTGTACTGTGTAGCATAAGGTTAATTCTTGGGCCTAGTGGGGTTTTTGTAATTTATGTAAGGTTCTTGTCAGCCATCATTAATAATATTTTGTATCTGTAATAATTTATCTTGCATTAACTGAGCATTACCCAGTGTATTTTCATTTTATCAGGGCTGACTTAGGTAAATTTACTCTTGCTAATTTCGTGTTAATAGAGGCTATTGCAGTTAACCATATATTTAACCTTTTTTTTGCCATTACATTATCCTTATGAGTCCTGAATGTTTTGTTGTTAGTTTGAGCATTAAACTTTAACTTGTAATTTTACCTAACTCTTTTGTTTTGAACCTGGAACTTTACGGGACAGTAGTGATTTTTTAGTATTCTCACTTAAAGTGTACATTATCTTTCTCTGTTACGTAACAATATATAGTTGCAAGGAGAGTGGAAAGGTTACAAGAGGATGAGAAAAAGGCAGAGTGTAAGAGAGAAGTGGAGGAACGATTGGGCAAATATGAATTGGAGCAGATGGGGGACGTGGAAGGTGTGTGTAGAATATTTACAGAAGAAATATGTGCAGCATTTGATGTGGTGTGTGGAAGGAAGAGAAGACGGAGGGGGGTGCAAGGAACAGCGTGGTGGACTGAAGAGGTGAAACGGGCTGTGGCACAAAAGAAGAAAGCATACAATGAATGGATGAGAAATAGGGGCGTGGAAGAAGTTGACAGGCGGAAGAAAGAGTTATATGTAGAAAGAGAGAGGTGAAAAGATTAGGAAGAGAGAGTAAGAAGAGAGTGGATGAGGAATTTGGAAGGAATTTGAGTGTAAAGTGGAGGGACTGTAAGAAAATGTTCTGGAAAGAGGTGAAAAGAGTAAGACAGGATGGAAGTGAAGTTAGCAGGGGAGTGAAAGATAAAAATGGTAGATTACTAGTGGAGAAGGGAGAAAAAGTGAGCAGATGGAGAGAACACTTTAAGGAATTGTTGAACGTGGAGGATGGAAGTAATGCGAGTATAAGTGGCTGGGGAATGGGTGGGAGAAGGAGGGAGGTGAGAAGACAGGAAGAAATCAGTAGGATAGAAGTTGTGGAAGCAATGAAGAAAGTTAAATCAGGGAAAGCCCCAGGAATTGATGGAGTGTGTGGTGAAATGCTGAAGCATGGGGGAGACATAGTAGTAGCATGGATGTGGAAGATGTGCAGATTGGCCTGGGAGGAAGGTAGAGTCCCGGAGGATTGGAAGTCAGGTATAATTATTCCCTTGTACAAAGGAAAAGGGGAAAAAGAAGTGTGTGGTAATCATAGGGGCATTTGCCTTCTTAGTATAATAGGAAAAGTGTATGGTAGGATACTTATTGACAGAATTAGAGAAAGAACAGAGAAATTAGTTGGAGAAGAACAGGGAGGCTTTAGGAAGGGAAGAGGTTGTGTAGATCAGATATTCATTCTCAGATCTTTAGTGGAAAAGTTTCTAGAGAAGGGAAAGAAGTTGTATGCGGCTTTCATGGATTTGGAGAAAGCATATGACAGGGTGGATAGAGTAGGATTGTGGAAAGTGTTAAGAATATATGGAGTATATGGGAAGTTGTTGAATGCTGTGAAGAGTATGTACGATGGTGCGAAGGCTGCAGTGCGTGTGGATGGTGAACTAAGTGAATTTTTCTCCTTGAAAGTTGGGTTGAAACAGGGATGTGTCATGTCTCCATGGTAGTTCAATCTGTACATGGATGGGGTAATAAAAGAGGTACAAGGTAGGGTAGTGGGTGTTGGAGTGGCCCTGGTGAGAGAGGATAGTGTTTGGAAACTCACTGTACTGTTGTTTGCAGATGATATTGTGTTGTTGAGTGAAGACGAAGGGGAGCTGCAAGGCTTGGTGGATGAGTTTGAGAGAGTGTGTAAGAAACGGAATCTAAAGGTGAATATAGGGAAGAGTAAAGTGATGGTCTTTGAGAGAGGTGAAGTCAGTGAATGTACAGCGAGGTTGGATGGTGAGGAATTGGAAAATGTACGTTTAAGTACTTGGGTAGTGTGATGAGTAAGGATGGAGGTTTGGAGGGTGAAGTGCTTGAAAGGGTACAGCAGGGAAGAAAGGTTGCTGGTTCTTTGAAAGCAGTGATAAGAAACAGGGAAGTGAGCATGGAAGTGAAAAAGTTACTACATGACAGTATTGTGATACCAACTCTAACGTACGGAAGTGAAGCTTGGACGTTGTTGGAAGGACACAAGTCAAGAGTGAGAGCCGTGGAAATGAGTTATTTAAGAGGAGCCTGTGGAGTCACATGGAGAGACAGGCTGACGAATGAGGATATAAAGGAGCGTTGTGGTGTTGATGTGGATGTGATAGGAAACGTTATGAGGAACACACTGAGGTGGTTTTGCCATGTGGAGAGGATGGAGGGTGAAAGACCTGCGAAGAGAGTGTATGTGAGTGAGGTGGAGGGAGAAAGAGGGAGGGGGAGGCCGAGGATGAGATGGAGAGATGGGGTGGAGAGGTATATGAGAGAGGGGGGTGTGAGTTGGGAGCAGAGGAGTGAAATGGCGGGGGACAGGGCGACTTGGAGGCGATTTGTTTGTGGCCACCCCAAACGGGATTGAGGCGTCTGGCAATATATATATATATATATATATATATATATATATATATATATAGAGAGAGAGAGAGAGAGAGAGAGAGAGAGATGTATACACGTTGTGGTGTAGAGGCATCAGTGCCTGACTTCTACCTAGAGGTCTGGGGGTTTGATTCCCTGTCAGGAGGGTTTTATATATATATATATATATATATATATATATATATAGTTTGTGTTGGTAGATAGATAGATATGGATAGACAGATATAAAGATTTCGATACAGGACAATTTTTTTTTAGACACTTTTAACCCGCCCCGTCCCGACGACGTATGGGTACGTCACCACGATTTGCATTTGCCAGTCCCGGCGACGTACCAGTACGTCGTGCAATTGCAAGGTACCTAATTTGCACAATTTTCAATTTTCGCACGTGATTTTTCGTATGTATACACGGGACACCTTCCTCTATTCCTGTACAAGATACCAAGCAGGGACAATGCCTTACACTGCATAACCTCCCCCCTCCCCCCCTCACGCCATTGTTTTGGCAAAGGACCTGTTACCAGTGACCTGGCTAGTAAAGTTATTCAGGGCCAGAGTGATTCCCCAATCGATGACAATGTGGAGGACAATGTTTACATAGCATTAGAAGAAGAAACAGCCAGAAATAATGATCAGGTAGTGTGGCAAAAATAGGTCAGGTATGGTGATTAGTTAGTGAGTGAAACAATGCTTATAATGCCTTTATTACTGCTTGAAAACCAATATACTGTCATACTACATATACATTCGTACCAAGTAAATAAATAAATACCGTTTATGAGTGGATAAAATAGTTACCCTCCCATAGAACTCGTTTTCTTTGGTGCCAGCATGTTAGAAAACCCACTCAGGTAAGGAGGAACTCCTACCTGGATTGGGCACTTTAAACCTCAGGTGAGCGATTTCTCTATGAATTTTCGATGTTTCTCACCAAAAGCGAAGGTTTTAGCCAAAAAAAAAAAATCGAAAATACCTCGGGACTGGGGGATGTCGGAGGTGCGGAAAACCTCGGGACGTGACGGGTTAATGCAATACCGCTTAGCAATGCTGATGTTTAGGCTACTGTTTCAGAATATGATTAATGATGATGTGCTGCCGAGGACAGAATTTCACCAACAAACTTCGTCTTTGACCGTTAAGGGCCACACAGCTTTGGTTGTACAATAAGTATCAGCTGAGAGTGAATTTGATATCGAATTTGATTGTAGATTTCCTGAAGCATGGAATACAATAAACATGTATTATACAGAAAGGTTAGACTATCAGTGGATTTGTGATGTTCTACAATGACATTTGTGACAAAGTTTTTGTATCGTGTTCTTGTCTGCGCAATAAAAGAGATGGGACTATGAATGGTTGATATGTTCCTCATTTGCAATGGTGACAAAAGTTTTTATAGTGGCTTCTCGTAGCCACGAGAATTCGTAATGTAGCTTCAGCAAAGCCATGCTAATTATTTAATAATATTGCTGCTTTGTCTTAGAAGCGAGTAAGGAGTGAAAAGTTGCATTTTTAACACGACATTGACGGGAAACCGGGAAAGTAGCACATGCAATTCACCTTGGCATTTTAGTTAACCCTTGTCGAAAGAGCTGAAATGCAACAAGTAACGCGGTATACTTCTATGTCTTTTCTAACAAAACAATGCCATGTTTGATAGCTGCATCCAGCCCCGGACAGTTCTAAAGGGATAACAATAATTAATTACTTGAGTGAGAACTTCTGGCCCACAAGTTGTTCCAGTACAGTTAACTGACTAGTGTTCTGACTTCTACTTGTATGTATGTAAGTACAGTAAGTGTGAGAAATGTTTTCCCCGTCCCTCTGTGCCGTATTTAAGGAAATTTCGGCACAACGCAAATACGCTACTGACATGTACATTTGTATTGTTTTTTTATATATGCAGTATGCATGTAAATGCGTATATATGTGACATTGCGAGGAACATGCTTTGTATCTGTCAATCACGATGAATGCAGCAAAAATTGTTGCAGCTTTTGGCCAACACAACAACAGCTCCACCCCCCCCCCCCCCGCTTCTTTTTTAGGGATTACCTCTGCTTGTTCTTCATTCCTTCCTTCAAAACGACAGTGGTGTTTCTGTCATTATGTTTTTCCTGAGGCGATGGGAAATGTTCCTAAAAATAATGCTTTTTCTTTGTCATATTTATAGAATTAATACTTTCTTGGATACTGAGACGGTTTATATACATGAAGGTCAAATGTAATAAAAAAGAGTTCCAAATTAAATTGCTTTCTCTGTGTATTTTGCTTGTTTACCAGTGTCTATAGACTCCTTCATTTACTGATCAGTGCTTTAGTGATGCTTGTGTGTGTGTGTGTGTGTGTGTGTGTGTATTTATTTATTTCTCAGTTGCACAAAGCATTTCAGTTTTAGACCTTCATTGCACTCAAATCTCTAGTCTTAGAACCTCCATTTCACAGGATATGCTTCTCTACCTCAATCAAAAAGTTCACCAGATTTTCAGCCTAACCCACTTATTTCTTTGCTCATTGCATTCCTTTCTTTCACTTCTCCCCCTTCACCAGTTTCTTGGTGTGATGCATGTAATACAATTGATGAACGCATTTGTTCTATTCCACGTTCTTAAGGAAGAGTTACCGTGTTCACTTGGTCTTTCATATATACATCTGGTCGACTGTGGAAATGTCTTCCCCACTCCATCTTTCTATCTAGCTATAAGCTTTACTCGTTTCCATAGAGTGTGTCCAAGCATCGTCAATTGAATAGATTTCGTTTAAGCATTCTTTACTTCAGCTCTCTGAGGAAAGGAAATGTTTTGCAGTTTTTCATACTTTGGTTCTTTCTATTGTGCATTTATAATTTAGCAATATATAAACTGGTAAGAGAAAGGCGGTCGTCATCTAAACCAGCAAGGGTACGCCCCAACAGTCTCAGTCGACCGGGTGGAAAACGGGTCCCAGCAGCCGGAAAATTTATTATCTGATCACGCTCTCCCAGAGATTTCCAGGGAGTCCCGCTGCATCACACGCTCGGAATTAGCATCAGATCTTTTGTCCATGATTTCAAAATGTTGTATAAAAGTCTGGATATGTCCCCAATAATTTTGTGTTGTCCTCCTCTCCAGCATCTGGACCTTTTGTGTAGGAAAGGAGGAAGACAAAAGCTTTCTTCCTGAGGGACGGAGAGGAAAATAGGACACAGAAGAGACAGAGATGATAAATTCCTTTATTAAGTTAAAGGACATAATACTGAATACCATAGGTTCTCTCAGTTATGTCATCATCATTATCACCTTATTTCCCTACACGTTTAACTTACTTCCGTAAAGAAAGGGACGATTTTTATTAAAATTTTTTTGGGGGGCGGAGGGAAGTTTCTTGCGTTAATCTTATTTGTAGTACCATCAGCTTCATCACAACTTGGTTTTTCAACATATTTATACTTCATCAATAGAGAGGATGATTTTCAATATGAGGGGAAGAAATCTAACTTCTGTCCCTATCGTCATCACCACCATCAATTTCATCATCATCATCACCCTGCATCCTTATCCTTGTACTGTATGTCAAATGTACAACAAAGGAGGGGAGATTTCTATCATAATTTAAGAAGGAAAGGTTTTCATCGTGTTTCTTTAAATTCTGTCAATGTCATGACCACGAACACCACCACATTATTCTCAAAAAATTCATAGCTCTACCGACTGGAAAGGTGACTTTCATTTCCAGTTTGGAGAAAAGTTCAGTCCCATCAACATCAACAACACACTATTTCCCAGCATATCTAACTGCACCTGTGGAGAATGCCGTTTATTTCATAACGAGCGGGAATTTTGTTTATGTTCTCTCAGTTTCATCATTATCATCATCATCATCAGCAGCAGCAGCAGCAGCAGCAGCAGCAGCAGCAGCTGGAACATCTTATATTCCATCCTCTAATTTGCACTTACGGGGAGGGGAAGATATTTCACAATAATAATAAGGGAAATTTCCTCTTTGTGTTACTGTCAGATATGCTGCTGCCACCACATTTACTCTCATCATGATCATTAACATTACCATGCTCTTCATCATTAAAATTATAATCTTTATTATCAAAATCTTTTTTATAACCATCATCCTATCCCGTCTTCCATCATCATTTAAACCTCACACTCACCAACAATATGAAGATAACACTGGACATCGTACATTATAAACGAAAAACAGCTGTGGGTCCTCCTACGGCCTATGCTATGATGCATTAACTAAGCTGCATAAATGAGGCATTTGTCGCAACAGCGAGATGTAAAAGACGTCCTTTTACTGAATGTATTACTAGAAATTTTTCTAACCCTTCACAGCTCCATATCCTTCCTAAATAGGTTCGTCAGTGTGATATAAAGTGAAATATGAAAACATCGTTGTTACCAAAGCAGGTAAAACTAATAGATCAGAGAAGACATGGTAAAAATTTGGTTGTAATTAAATTCTGAATAGTTTGTTCTGAGCAGGACGAGTCAGCCATATCGATTCGGTGAGTTCAGACCCAGAACTTGTAATATTAAGAAACTTTGTGTAGTGTTTCCCAGAAGCGGCAGTATAATACTACGGTGTCCCGTGGCGTGGGCGGCATCGGTGACGGTGACTTAAATTTGGTGAGGACGGCGGTTTTATTCTCCGTTGTGTGGAATGCAACTCATGTATGGAGGGGCTCCCCACTCAAAGGACTTTTAACCAGAGTGGTCAAATGCATTTCGTCTCATCAACTCCCCTACTCTTATTGACTCCCTTCAGCCTCTCTAACCCTCCTGGCCACTGTTGCATATTTATCTCTTTACTCTTGCAATTTCAATGGCCACTGTTTTTCTCAGCTGTCTGCTTGCATCCTATTTCCATAACGGCGGACGTGTAACACCCGTCTGGCAACGCACTCTAGCTCTTTTTCTCTCCACGAATTAACGGCTGCTCTCAGTCATTTATGTATAAGAGCGGTCAACTGTGGAAATGTCTTCCTCATTTTGCATTTCCCTCTGACTATGACCTCTTGTCTTTTAAGAGCAGTGTCTGTAGGCATCTCTAAATGAATGGATCTTGTTTCTGGCACTCTTTTGTTTATCTGGCTTTCCCTGGAGGGAGTAATGTTGATATATTCTAGCTTTTGTTTTTTTGTTCTCTGTATAAAAAAGAAAGATGAACAATATAACAACTAACAAGTGAGCAAAGGAGGAAGAAACGAGATGGATGAAAAGTGACTGGAACTAGTAGAATCGGGGAAGGAGGAAGTAAGAATGGCGAGGAAGACAGGGTAGAAACAAGACAGCCAGGCAAGGAGAATAACAAGTGAGAACGCAGAGGAGAGGAGGAGGAGGAGGAGGAGGAGGGAAGAACAATATTCAAAAATAAAACGAGTTGCATGGAAATACTGGGAAAAGAGGGGGAAGGGCAATGACAGTTAGTGAGGAGGAAGAGGAGGAGGGAAAGAGATAATGGCAGAGAGGTAAAAGATGAAAGAGGGGACAGGAAAGGAGTACCAAACAGGACGGGAGGTGATAATCCGCGGATCAAGACAGACTGGGCAGCTGAAGAAGAAAAGAAAATGGGATGAAACGAAAGATGAGGGAAATGGGAAAGACAAAGGGAACGGATGTCATAAATGGCAGAAGTAACAGCAAGGGAGTGATGTGATGACTGGGGGAGAAAGCAATAAACAAGGATGAGAATGATGGAAGAATGACGAAAAAGAAGTCAAGGATAAGAATCACAGAATAAGAGGAGGAGTAAACAGAAGAAGACAAAACATAGATGGTGATAAAATGGGTGATGTAAGAATAGTGGAAGATAATGAGTGACGATGAAATGGGAGGAAGTCAGGAAGAAGCAAAATCAGTGAAGAAAAGAATAAGCAAAAGATAAAAATGTCAGGATTACGGAGGAATGGAGATGGATAGAGGTAGGAAGGAAGAAAAGGCTGGAAGGAGGGTGGTGGGAGCATGTATTGAAAGGAAATTAAAAAAAAGAAAAAAAGGCAAAAAAAGACAGACAAATAGAAGAAAAATGTGAAAGTCCGGACGAAGGATGAAGGAGCAAGGAAAGAGAAAGGCAAAAAAAAGGGGGGGGGGGGGTATGGAGGAATGGAAGAAAGAAGGGAATACACATAAAAAATTAGAAAAACCTGGACAGAATAAGAGAGAATGAATCGAGAAGCGATATGAGGAGAAAGAAGTAATTGAGAAAGCAAAGGAATAGATTAAAAATAACATAGAATGTTGAACTGAGAGGAAAATAATAAGATTGGACAGATGATGAAGCACAGAGACAGGAAGAAGCTGAAGGAGAGGGAAAAGAACTGACTGGACAAAGAACTAAGGGAGCGGAAAGAGGAAGAATGAAACGAAGAACAGAGCGAGAAACAGTAGTAGAGGAAATGAGAGAGGAGGACGAAGGGAACACAGCTCTGAGGGAGAGAAAAATGGAAGGATGAATGGGAGAAGAAAAGAATACAGAGAAGAAGAGGAAGAAAAAAGTGCGGACGGAGAAAAGAAGAAAAGGGAAGCAAGAGTGTGGGAAGAATAATGCTGGAAAAAAAAAAAAAAAAAAAGAATAACAGAAGCACAGGGGCGGAGAAAAAGTGGGAGAGGACAAAATAAAAGAGGAGGGCTGACGGACAAAGCAAAGGAAAAGCAGGAAGCAAGAACAAGAAGATGGAGGAAATGAAAGGGGGAAGAGGAAATACTCGTCGGAGGAAGGGCAAGAGAGGAAGACTGAAGCAGGAAGAATTGTGGAAGAACATGAGTGAAGAAAGGAATAGTAAGCCTGGAAAAAAGAAAAATGAACAAGGATGAAGATATCGAATGTGGAAAGAAGAGGAAGCAGAAAAAAAAAAAAAAAAGAACGGAAGGCTGGACAGATAGGGCTGGAGGGGTGCAAGGAAAAATATAACGGCGGGGGGGGGGGAGAAAATTATGGACATGATACATGATGGGTTGATTACACAGAGCGGGAAGAAACACGGATAGAAGAAAATGCGAAAAATAGCCTTGCGAGAATATGACTAGCGAACAAAGTAGGTTTAAGAAAGAACGAAGCTAGAATGGCAGGAACTAAATGAATAGACGTAAAATAAAAGAGGACACTGAATGGAAGAGGAAGGAGCACGAATGGAGAGGTAAGGTAAAAGAAAAGAAGGATGGAGGAAAGAAACTAAAAAAAAAAATAATAATGCATGATTGGACAGAGCAAAGAGCAACGATCCCCCCCCCAAAAAAAAAGGGGGGGGGGAGACGGGAATAATCATGGAAGAATGGTGGATGTAAGAGATAAACAAAAATATAAGTATGGACAGAGATGGGAGGAAAAGGAAAGGTAAATGGGAAAAGAGGAAAATATAAGAGTGTTGAGAAAAAAAGGCGTTGAAAGGAGATGAAGAGAAGGAAAGTCGAACCAGGAATGGTGGCAGAAAACGAGTAGAACGAATTTGAATGACGGCAAGACAGAAGACACAGGGATATGGATGGAAAGAAGAGTAAGCAAGAAGGGTAAAGGAAATGAAAGACTGGACAAAGCAGGAAGGAGCAAAACAGGAAAGAATGATGGAGGAAAACTAGCAAAAAAAGATGAGGAAGATGACCAAAATGAAGGGGTACTCGAGTAGATGAAGAGAGCAAAAGTGAAAAAAAAAAAAAAAAAAAAAAAAAAGGAAACGTGCCAGAAAATTAAAAGAAAACACAAATGCTGGAGAACATAAAGGGGAAAGAAAACGGAGAGACAAGAATAATACATATTAAAATGCGTGGCTTGAACAGCCCCCAAAGAATACCATAGTATCCCCGACGACAGGGCAAGCCAAGAATAGAGTAGTATGCCCGCAAATATGCCGACACCCCCACACGGACCCCACGGGGTAGCCGCCACCAGCCACCACCACTCCGGGCAACAGCGACGCATGTCAGCCCGGGCCGTGCGCCCCTGTGACATGCAGCCACCACGCCGCCGCCACCGTAGGAGAAGGACACTACCTTCGCGTAGTGGAATTGCTGAGCTAGCTAGGGGTGGAGTTAGAAATTAAACTCCAGACGGCGCCCCTCTGGTAGAGACGATCTATGGTCACTCCCAAAGTGTTTCGGTAGAGACGATCTATGGTCACTCCCAAGGTGTCCAGGTAGAGACGATCTATGGTCGCTCCCAAGGTGTCCAGGTAGAGACGATCAATGGTCGCTCCCAAGGTGTTCCGGTAGAGACGATCAATGGTCGCTCCCAAGGTGTTCCGGTAGAGACGATCAATGGTCGCTCCCAAGGTGTTCCGGTAGAGACGATCAATGGTCGCTCCCAAGGTGTTCCGGTAGAGATGATCAATGGTCGCTCCCAAGGTGTTCAGGTAGAGACGATCAATGGTCGCTCCCAAGGTGCTCTGGTAGAGACGATCAATGGTCGCTCCCAAGGTGTTCCAGTAGAGACGATCTATGGTCGCTCCCAAGGTGTTCCGGTAGAGACGATCTATGGTCGCTCCCAAGGTGCTCCGGTAGAGGTGATCTATGGTCGCTCCCAAGGTGTTCCGGTAGAGACGATCTATGGTCGCTCCAAAGGTGCTCCGGTAGAGACGATCTATGGTCGCTCCCGTCCTCGTGAGACGATCTATGGTCGCTCCGAGAGTGTCGTGGTAGAGACGACCTATTGTCGCTCCCTCCCTCGTGAGACGATCTATTGTCGCTCCCTCCCTCGTGAGACGATCTATGGTCGCTCCGAGAGTGTCGTGGTAGAGACGACCTATTGTCGCTCCCTCCCTCGTGAGACGATCTACGGTCGCTCCGAGGGCGTGCAGAGTAGAGAGACGTCCCCACGGCAGGAGACTGAGGCCCAGGCTTCCTGTTCCAGAGTGACCCAGACAGGCCTCCCAGCCTCCCCTGGTCTCTGTTCCCTACGCCTGGCTCTAGAGCAGCCGCACCTGACGGACCCCAGTGGAAGTCGCTGCCGCAGCCCTCCCCTGTCGGCGCCTCTAGACGCTGGAGACCGCAGCCCACAGTTGCTCTCAGTTCTCCCCAGGACACCCGGGCGTGATCTCTCTACGCACCCACAACGCCGGGACCTATCTCAGAGGTTCATGGAACTAGTCGGCCCCAGTCCCGAGGGCCACACGCCGGAGCCAAGTCCGGAAGCCACGGGGAGTCCGGGACACGAGAGGACGCCCTGGCGAGCTGTCCTGTGCCCTCTCGGCGTGCCCTGCATTGACAGTGCCCCTAGCCCAGCGGGATCACCGATGACATGTTCCTGCCTATCCCCCTGATGAATACGTGTGATATTGTAACATAAGTGATTTTGGTTAAGTATGATTCTCCCCTAGTGTAAGTATTGTGCAGTGATTTCATGTAGTGAATATCGGGGTGAATCAGATCACAGTGAGAAGTTAAAGGACGAGAATGTGGACCAAGATCTGACTGACTATACGTGCGAGTGACATCCCTGTTATATAATTAATCAGCCTTTGCCTATAAAGACATACCCCCATTACTGTGAAGGAATATTGTGAAAGTAAGTATTAATAGTATTCTATCTTTCCCCCACGCTGTGGAACAAGATCTGTTTGACTATATGTGTGAGTGACATCTCTGATATATAATTAATAAGCCTGTGCCTATAAAGACATACCCCCATTACTGTGAAGGAATATTGTGAAAGGAAGTATTAATAGTATTCTCTCCTTCCCGCACGCTACCCATAAAATCTTGTTTACCACTCGCTCTCACTCCCAAATCTCCAGTAAGAGTAAATCAAGGATAAGATTCATTTACCAAAGTATTTTGGCTAGTGGAAACCATATAAATTTCACGGCTAATATCTGCCGCCTTCCAGTATTACCATAACTTTCTCCTAGCCGTCACAAGTCACTCCCCGCACCTCCCCTATCTCCTCCTAGTGAGTCTCAACTCTTCCCCCCCGCGCGCGCGCGCGCCTATATTTACTGCACTCGTGATACACTAGGATTGTTGTTGTCATTAGTATCAGAGAAGAAAGTATCCTGCGAGATACACATATCCTAGATAAGGTTTTATATTGCTATATATTGTGCCGTAATATGTGCTGATTTGTCCTGTGTCTGACTGTGGTAATATACGTGTAAAGGTTGTTGCCTAGAGTTTTTGTGTCCTGCCTCTCTTTATTGCACTAGCTCCGATCTTGAAAGAGGACCCCACTCCACATTAGGTGAAATAGGAACGAGAAGTCGAGCCTAATTTCACCTAGCATTACACGGGTGGCCAGCGGTGGTTCTAGACCCGGGCGTAGAAGAGAGGTAATCAGGAAATATTTGGCAAAATGGCAACTAAACCGCACGTTCAGTTACCCAAGTTTGACCCCGACCATTATGATATACACACATATCTGGCAATAATTAAACCCTTACTGGATATTGGCTTTGAAAATGACCAACAAAAAATTGCAGTCACACTACCACTGTTGGGTAAAAAGGCGGCGAACATAGCGCCGAAAATCGTTCCAGAACTTACCTGCCAGAACTTTACAAAGTTCACTGTACAAGCCATCACCCCATCATTGGGGAAAGTAGTGGCTCTGTTCAAATTGGGTAGCTTTTCATTCGACGGGGATATAGATAATACCCTGATACAGGCAAGACGCCTGGTTACTGCTGCCTACCCGGAGGCAAATGATGAAACCCGGGATCAGCATACCTTTAATACTCTGCTCAGAGTACTCCCAAGTGTTGTAAGACAACACTTCACTATCCATGATCCAACAGGAGACATGGATAGAGATATCAGTTTAATGAGGCTCCTTTTAGCCGTTCATGCCACCCCTCAACGCATCGGCGAAATAAATCAATTCCCTGTTGACCTCATCACCATCAACCCGTGGGAATTTTCTCCGTGCTACCACATATGTCCGATCCACGACATCCGTGAGCAGCTAGAAGCTGCCCAGTGCAGCCAAATGACACGAGGGCGCTTCCAAACCTCCCCACCACACACAAATTCCCCTAAGCCTCAGGGGAAGAAAATACAAAAAGGGAAAAACAAAAAGCGCCCCCCTACTGCCCCCGCATCCCACCGTAATGACGGGGGCCACCTCACCTCTCCCACAGTCTACGACAGGGGAGAACGTTATCTTTCCTTTTCCTCTCCTCTCACTATCTCTTCTGTTCTACCTTCCCATATTCCTGCCCCTAGTTCTAACCTTCCCACCCCACACACCACTATACCCCCTCAACACAAAACCGGCCTCCCTCTTCACAGGCCTCCTAGGACCCTCTCCTCATCTTCCCCTAACCTACTTCCTAAAACCACCTCCCCTACCACCTCAGCCTCCACCGCCTCCACCACCCCCCGCACCTCACCTGACATCTCACCCACCACGCCTCGCTCACCCTCACCCCTTCCCTCCGCCGCCTCACCCTTTCCACCCAAGCCCATGTGCCCCGCCCACCCTGCCACCCCCGCAGGACCACCCACTACCATCGCCCTCTCCCCTCCACACCTACGCACGCCCACTCCGACGATCTCACCTTCTCCCGCGCCCCCAACGCATGCGACAGCCCGTGCTAACAGACCCCCCCCACCCCACACGCCTACTTCCCCACCCACACCCACTCTCAGAACCACCACCACCACCCCTTCCGGCCGACTCTCATGCCCACCCACCCAATACACACACACTCCTACACCGCCCAACTCTCCACGACTTCACACCATCAAGCTACATCAGACCCAAATCCCCTCTACCTGTACTCCCCAGAGACTCAACGCCGCATTACCACGACACAAATCCCGGCCCTTACCCGCAGTATCCAGCATTCAGCCCCCACCACACTGACAGCCACACCAAGCAACAAGAGAGTGAGGCGGGCTGTATGGGCACCTACCCTTGGCAGGAACCACGGACTCCGTGGGCCATACCACCTGCTAAACCTCCTCCGGTCTACCACCGCCACCTCCACACTCTTCCTCACAGACAACCCAGCACATGAGGAGAACTCCTACACTGTCGCCTGGTTAACTACGCTGCAACACCTCCAGCCCGTCTACACCACCTCCAACACACAAGCGTTCCACCTCCAGCCACGGGGACGTGACTTTTTACAGGGGGAGAGTGGTAAAATGCGTGGCTTGAACAGTGCCCCCGAAGAATACCATACTATCCCCGACGACAGGGCAAGCCAAGAACAGCGTAGTGTGCCCGCAAATATGCTGACACCCCCACACAGACCCCACGGGGTAGCTGGCACCAGCCAGCACCACTCCGGGCAACAGCAACACATGTCAGCCCGGGCTGTGCGCCCCTGTGACATGCAGCCACCACGCTGCCGCCACCGTAGGAGAAGGACACTACCTTCGCGTAGTGGAATTACTGAGCTAGCTAGGGGTTGAGTTAGAAAATAAACTCCAGACGGCGCCCCTCTGGTAGAGACGATCTATGGTCACTCCCAAAGTGTTTCGGTAGAGACGATCTATGGTCACTCCCAAGGTGTCCAGGTAGAGACGATCTATGGTCGCTCCCAAGGTGTCCAGGTAGAGACGATCAATGGTCGCTCCCAAGGTGTTCCGGTAGAGACGATCAATGGTCACTCCCAAGGTGTTCCGGTAGAGACGATCAATGGTCGCTCCCAAGGTGTTCCGGTAGAGACGATCAATGGTCGCTCCCAAGGTGTTCCGGTAGAGACGATCAATGGTCACTCGCAAGGTGTTCAGGTAGAGACGATCAATGGTCGCTCCCAAGGTGTTCAGGTAGAGATGATCTATGGTCGCTCCCAAGGACTTCCGGTAGAGACGATCTATGGTCGCTCCCAAGGTGCTCCGGTAGAGACGATCTATGGTCGCTCCCAAGGTGCTCCGGTAGAGACGATCTATGGTCGCTCCCAAGGTGTTCCGGTAGAGACGATCTATGGTCGCTCCCAAGGTGCTCCGGTAGAGACGATCTATGGTCGCTCCCGTCCTCGTGAGACGATCTATGGTCGCTCCGAGAGTGTCGTGGTAGAGACGACCTATTGTCGCTCCCTCCCTCGTGAGACGATCTACAGTCGCTCCGAGGGCGTTCAGAGTAGAGAGACGTCCCCACGGCAGGGAGACTGAGGCCCAGGCTTCCGTCCCAGAGTGACCCAGACAGGCCTCCCAGCCTCCCCTGGTCTCTGTTCCCTACGCCTGGCTCTAGAGCAGACGCACCTGACGGACCCCAGTGGAAGTCGCTGCCACAGCCCTCCCCTGTCGGTGCCCCTAGACGCTGGAGACCGCAGCCCACAGTCGCTCTCGGTTCTCCCCAGGACATCCGGGCGAGATCTCTCTACGCCCCCACGACGCCGGGACCTATCTCAGAGGTTCTTGGAGCTAGTCGGCCCCAGTCCCGAGGGCCACACGCCGGAGCCAAGTCCGGAAGCCACGGAGAGTCCGGGACACGAGAGGACGCCCTGGAGAGCTGTCCCGTGCCCTCTCGGCGCGCCCCGCATTGACGGTGCCCCTAGCCCAGCGGGATCACCGATGACATGTTCCTGCCTATCCCCCTGATGAATACGTGTGATATTGTAACGTAAGTGATTTAGGTTAAGTGTGATTCTCCCCTAGTGTAAGTATTGTGCAGTGATTTCATATAGTGAATATCGGGGTAAATCAGATCACAGTGAGAAGTTAAAGGACGTGAATGTGGACCAAGATCTGATTGACTATACGTGCGAGTGACATCCCTGTTATATAATTAATAAGCCTATGCTTATAAAGACATACCCCCATTACTGTGAAGGAATATTGTGAAAGGAAGTATTAATAGTATTCTATCTTTCCCCCACGCTGTGGAACAAGATCTGTTTGACTATACGTGTGAGTGACATCTCTGTTATATAATTAATAATCCTGTGCCTATAAAGACATACCCCCATTACTGTGAAGGAATATTGTGAAAGGAAGTATTAATAGTATTCTCTCCTTCCCGCACGCTACCCATAAAATCTTGTTTACCACTCGCTCTCACTCCCAAATCTCCAGTAAGAGTAAATCAAGGATAAGATTCATTTACCAAAGTACTTTGGCTAGTGGAAACCATATAAATTTCACGGCTAATATCTGCCGCCTTCCAGTATTACCATAACTTTCTCCTAGCCGTCACAAGTCACTCCCCGCACCTCCCCTATCTCCTCCTAGTGAGTCTCAACTCTTCCCCCCCGCGCGCGCGCGCGCCTATATTTACTGCACTCGTGATACACTAGGATTGTTGTCATTAGTATCAGAGAAGAAAGTATCCTGCGAGATACACATATCCTAGATAAGGTTTTATATTGCTATATATTGTGCCGTAATATGTGCTGATTTGTCCTGTGTCTGACTGTGGTAATATACGTGTAAAGGTTGTTGCCTAGAGTTTTTGTGTCCTGCCTCTCTTTATTGCACTAGCTCCGGACTCGAAAGAGGACCCCGCTCCACGTTAGGTGAAATAGGAACGAGAAGTCGAGCCTAATTTCACCTAGCATTACACATATAAATTACGAAAATCAGCAAATCAAAGAGCAGAGTAATGAGGAAGAAAGGGAAGAGGAGGGAGGGAGGGAATATGTAAGATCAATCTTTAATGGAAGCCAAGGAGTCGGGAAATGAAGAGGGAAGCTTGAACAGAGGGAGGAAGGAAGCAGAAGCACGGGTAGAGAGGGTGAAGCAAAGACAAAAGAATATTATAAAAGAAATAAAAATAGGGGAGATTGGTTGGGGAAGATAGGAAGGATGGCGAGGGAAAAAAGCAGAAACCAAGGATGAGGGAGTCCGGATAGAGAAAGGGAAATGGAAAAAGCAAGATTGGTGGAGAAAAAAAGGGTGAGGAAAAGAGGAGCCCAGATAGCAAAGAAGAGGAGCACAGATGGAGAGAGGAAGAAAAGTAGAAACAGGAGTAGAAGAAAGAGAGTGGAGGAAAGACAGAAGATGAATGAACATGACAGAGACACAGATGGAAGCAAAGAGAGTGATAAAAGAGTGATGGAAGAAAAGGTGTAGTGAAAAAAATAAGAACGGAACACACGAAGGAACAGGAATAGAGATAGGAAAATTAAATAGTAACAGTTATGGAAGCAGAGCAAAAGAGAAAAAAATACGAGAGATCGCACAGATAAAGGAATGACAAAGAAAACAGGGCAAATAGGAGCGTAGCAAGAGAGATCAAAAAGGCAAATGTATGATTAAAAAAACAGGCAGGAGGACGAGAACGGAAGAAGGAAAAGCAATCAAAGAAGAATGCAGGAATGAAAAAGGAGGGGAAAAAGAATAAACATGAATGCCAGAAAGGAAAGGGGGGGGGGGGACGAAAGGAAATAAGAAAGGAAGAAGCAAGAGAAAAAGAGAAAGGGGGCAAAGAAAAGTGGAGTAAGGGAGAGGCAAAGGAAAAGAGGACAATAAAGAATTGAAGAACAAGAGAGAGGGAAGAAAACCAATCACACAAGAAAGGAGGACGGAAGAGAGGAAGAACAGAAAACAAGAGTAGAGAAAGGAAAGGAGGAAAGATAACACTGATGTAGGAAGGGAGAAAAAGAGGGAAAGATGAAACTGATGAAAAAAAGAGAAGTAAGAAAAGAGGAAAAGTGGATGGAAAAAAGTAACAATAAAGGCACATGATTGGTGGAAAAGAAAAAGGAAATAAGCATGAGTGGAGAAAAGGAGACAAGTTTAGAAATGGCTATGAGGGGACGTGTAAAGAGGAGAGTTTGTGATATTAAGCAACGTTATCTCCCTGGTCCACTTCAACTGACTCACGGCAAAGGATCAGTACAGAGTGGTGAGCTGTGGCGATGATGCTAGATAGTGAGCGTTGACGGCGGCTATACAGTTTCTTAGCTACCGCCAAACAATATTGTGATTTGTTTGTGGCCACCCTGAACGGGATTGAGGCGTCAGGCAATAGATAGATAGATAGATAGATAGTAAAGACCTCCGGTAATATAAGGGCTAGAAATTTCTCCTTCAACTCCCTCACTTGGTGGTAGGTGGTGACGACTATCGTTCACTCACCTGATGTATGCTGTCTACTTCTTCCTTCACCTTTACCATTAATTTTCTGTGCCTACCCTCCTCTCTTCCTATTTCTCCCATCTTTCCTGTCACTTTTTATTGCTTTCTTTCCTTTTCAGGTGGCTTTATATTGAGTGACAAGTGTAATGGTTTTCTGTAAGACAGGAATCCATTTATAGCCCTGGTTGGTAACCATACAACTAACCCATACGTGTTTCCTACTTGTTATCATTTGGGTAGGGAGAGGGTTAGAGAAATTCCCGTAAAACAGCTAACTCAAAGACTAACGGCCACTCCATAAGGGACGGTGACGTCTGGCTAAAGATAGATTGAACCCTCTCACTGGTGCTTCAGCTGTAGTGTTTTATATGGGCCAGCATCGGGCAGGCTTATTAATCTGAAGGTGAATCGTAGGAGCCTGAGAGTGTTAGCCACTTCAACCAGAGGATGCCATTCATTTGGTATTCTTTCTGCTATCATGCAATTATACTCTCATTACGAGAACAACTTAAAAATGAAGAGGTTACTGAAGGGAATTTCTAATTTCTACCATCCGAAGGGCCTTTTATATGCTGAACTGATTTGTATGGTGGTGGCAACAGTAAAACAAACAATAAGAAATGCTCAGGGAGTGCACCATTCGCACATACCACCTGACCTAAGGGTCGAATATTTGACTTTGCTCTGTTACTTTGACCTTCGACTGAATACTTTAAAATCGGTTTACTTCATGCATAACCTATAACACTTTCATCAACTTTGCCTGAAATCGCACTAAAACTGTTTGAACTGAATTTACTCAGTGAATTTGTTCTTTAACCTTTCCCTGCAACCCCGACTTTTGGCTGTTTTAAAATTTAATTTCTATCTCCTTATATTAACCTGAACGCCTCCTCAAACGTTAGGCTAAATCAGATAAAACCTGTTTAAGTTGACCTAGTCTTGTGACCTTGACCTTCGATCATTTTTTTCTCAGGAACTATAGATTAACCACTCGGGTGATCCTTAACTCAACCACCAATGCTGATGGAAATCAGATCATAGCTGTTTTGGTCACGCACAAAAAAAATGGGCCGAACTTTGACCTAATCCTATGACTCTGACCAGTGACCGATTCTTCTTAAAACTGAATCCCTCTTTTCCTGCCTGATCGTTAATCCTTCCACAAGGTTTGGATAATGCCATATAAAATGTGTTTGAGTTGACCTTGGCCTGTGACCTTGATCTTTAACTATGTGCTCCATTAACTGAATGATTTCATTCTTGCCTTACCTCACCCGTTACCTCATGTTTGGTTCATAATAGGTTAAATAATTTATAGTTGATTTTGCAAGGTCAGTGTTTTACCTAGCCTCGTGACTTTGACGTTTAACCTGTTGCTTTAAAAAACAATAGATATAGTCATTGGCTGGCACTCAACCTTTCCCCCAGGTTTGGTTAAAATTAAAACACACACACACACACACACACACACACACACACACACACACACACACACACACACATACACACACACACACACACACCACTAAGACCATCACACATGCTCTTGCTTCACAAGAGCAGGTATAACAAGACAAACGACATCTGTAAATGCTGCACCTACTCAACCACTTGCTACACACTCCCCAGAAGCATTCTAGTTGCACACCACACTCAGCTGAGACACGCCCAGACACACCAGATACATACAATACCCCTTTTCCTCATCCATAAATCCTGGACCCTATCCTTCAAGATGGTATAGCGACTAGTTCATCAACGAGACCTTTCACCTCTCTGTTTCCGTTCCCACAGTCACTTTTGGTGGTCATAACGATCGCAAGAACAATTAACTCCATCAAACAGGTGACGTATTCCAGTGCATTTTTTTCCTGGTACTTTCAGAGGAATTTATTCTGTAGTGAATGGGTAAATGAAAGCTATATTTCACCCCTCCAGTGTGAAAAATCACCCCTAAAGCGAGTAAAAGTGTCTGGTGGTAGTAAAGAAAAAAATAACACTACAGGATTGTAGTTCTATTAATCAATGGTAGAACGTTCACCTTGGAATTCTCAGAGATCTCCATGCCTCCTCAGAGTAGCTTACCATTTTGGGGATTCACCTTGTAGACATGCTACCAATCAACAGTGGTTGTAACTGAGGTTCGTATTGTTGTCAGTTTACAAGACTTCCAATGGAATTTTGCTTAATTATCAATGTCGTACCATAATTGACACCATAAATTGCCCATGAACCGTTTATTTGCTATGAATAACATATTTATGACAACAACATACTGTTACTTTATTCCTCCACGTCATCAGTGCTTGGCGACAGTTATCGTATGACTGGCAACACTTCCATGGCGCTCCCATAACTTTTAAACGAGCTGAGTTACTGACAACATCATCAAAGCTTTTCGTCTGAAAGCAAAAATACAGCCACTGTGAACTTAGTCCTTAATTTTCTCTATTATCTGGCCTTTATGGAAGCAGTATTCTGCTATCCAATAGCCATCCATGACGACAGGTCTAGATGCACCAACAGGCCAACAAGGACTTTACTTATCTCACATCATACTCCCCCATTTGTAGGACAGGAAGCGATTAGTATAAACAAGGTATACAAGGAGCATTAGCACCACATACAATGAGTTCTGAAATTCTCGGTTTTCACATAACAAAGGCTTCAGCTGGAGCTCTCATGTCAGATCACTTGCTAAAACCGCCTTAGAGAAACTTAGATTATTGTACAGAGGTCGTAGCTTCTTCACAGAAGAGCAGTTAGCTGTAGTTTATGAGTCATGTGCGCTCTCGCCTGGAATATTGCTCATCCTTGTGCAATGGATGTGAAGAGGTTGCACTAAAACAGCTGGACAAAGTTCAGAACAGAGTAGTTAGAATTATTAATAACCTTGCTGTTACAAATAAACTACGGTACCTCCCCTACAGGTAAGAAGGAATGTTGTCTCCCTTGAATTATTTTACAGATACTTTTATGGCAAATGCTGGGACGAAGTTGCATCCATTGTGCCACCTCTCCATGCCTTCCTCTGTGCTACACGGGCATCTGGTTGTGCTCATGACTGAAATGTCACACTTCCGTCTATCAGAAATCTTTTATTCCCCGAACTGCATCTCTTTGGAATTTGCTTCCCCACAGTTGTTTCCCTCCAAACTTCAACCTAGAGCTGTTCAACCCCAACAGTTACAGAATTTTTATGAATGAAGAACACCTGTAATCTGGTGTATGGATTTTTTTTTTTTTGTTATTTTGGTTTTCCTTCATCTGCTCTCTTATTTTAAAAAATAATACTACCCTTAAACATTTACGCTTTCATATTCTTTCCTTTCTTCTTTCCTTCCTTATCACTTTTTTCTCTTTAAATTCTATTCTCCTTTCAGTCTCTTCTTATTTATTCTGCTCCCGTCCCTTCTTCCCTCTTACACTCCTTCCATTCTCTTCATTCGCACCAACTACATCATTTGAAATATCTTCCTCAGCTTCATTCCTCTTGCCTCCATCTACTTCTTTCCCCTCTTTATATTTTCTTACTTCCCACGCACATTTCATTAATTCTTCCTTCATTCCCTTTCATCCCATGTTGCTTCTTCCTTCCTTTCCTGTGCTCATGCTTGATCCAGACGGAAGATGCTACCGTAAAAGTGCTGTTAACGTCTGCTGCTGTTTTTTTTTTCCATTGTCGGCCTACTGTTTGCATCAGACTCATTCCTTCGTATCTTTTGAATTTCATCCTTCTCACATTGTTTTTTGCCTTTAACTACATTTCCATTTCTTCCTTTCCGTTCATCTTTCTCCTTTCTTACTTTCCCTCACACACCTTCGCCCATTCCTCTTCCCGCGTGCGTCCCTCCTTCTCCAGTATTCCTTCTATCTCCGTCACTGCACCTCTGCATATAGTGAGTGTCAGGTGCTGTTCAGGGTGTATTTGCGAGAGAGAGAGAGAGAGAGAGAGAGAGAGAGAGAGAGAGACTACCAGACAGACAGGCACATAGACACACAAAGAAACACAGGCAGTCAAACCGACACGGAGACAGACAGACAGGCACAGATACAAACTGACAGAGAAACAGATACAAGGAGAGACATAGACACAGACAACAAAGGAAGGAACAGGAAGGTAGAAAATGAGACAGGGAAGGCAACGGCGAAACGAGGAAAGTTCCTATGATGAAAGGAATATGATGTAGGAAGAAGGCAGGGATCATGGATGGCAGGATGAATGAATAGGGATTAAGAGAGAGAGAGAGAGAAGGGGGGGGGAATGTGTGTAGCTGTACTACTGCGTCCAGGAGTTGTTAGCTATCCTCGTCCAGCCCACGGCCTACTCAGACAAGGTCGGACGGCCCACGGACCAGTTTACGCTCCCACTGTGCAGTGACGTCACGTGTACCACACGCTCGCTCCTCTCTCTCTCTCTCTCTCTCTCTCTCTCTCTCTTAAATGATTTGTCTGTCTGAGATTGACTCACAGCATATTTACCATGTTTGTAGTATTTTTTTTTATTCTGAAAGGGGAATAAATATGTGACTATTACCTTGCTACAGGATTTATTTACACAATTTATATATATGATAAACAAATGTTAACATAGCCAAGTTTATTCTGGATACTGTCACGTTATCTTCATAAATTTCCTATTTTCACTCCTGCAGGTCTTTCCTTTTTTCTTATTTATTCTAATAACACTATTTAACTTCCTGATTCTAAAAAACACAGATATTTTGGCAAAGAAGGCTATGACATCCTTCGGCAAATCAACTCCTACGCTTTCAATTTCAGACAATTCGCTTGAAGCATTCTCTCCCCTCCTTTAGACTGTCTCCATGTACAGTTTGAAATACTTCCCTCATTGTAGATAACTGAGAGTAAAATAACTCTGAGGGAACATGCAGTCCACCTCTGTTTACTTCGTCAGTCCATGTCTTATTGTTGGTGGTGCACTCACTAGCTTTCTGACCTTAGGTCACAAAACTTCCTTGCAATATATTCACCAATGTATCTAAGAGATTCTTCTTCTATAACAACATCAATTGATTTACATTCTTGTTCACTAGAGGTTATACATTTTTCAAGGCACAGATGTCATAAAAGACTTTGTAGTTACTTGTAGAGAAGTTATATATATTAGACTTGTGGACGAGCGGTTGTTATACTTGAGTTGTTTGTAAGTAGATAATCTTGGTTCCCATTTGTCATGCAATGACAGGAGAGGTAAAGAAGAGTATGGGACTATTTTTATTTGTCTTGGAAATATTAACAAAGTCTCTCACACACGAGTGAGTATAAGTAGAGTCCCGCTAGCTACCTCCCTGTCTCGCTCTCTCTCTCTCTCTTCCAAGTTGCTAAGCCTTTCTCCCTACTACCTGCCGATTCTATGGCCTCTCTCCTTCTGAGCTCTCTTTCCTAAATTCTGGTGAAACAGGGGTCGTGTCACGTGTATTACACTGTGGTTGGAAAGTTCCAGAAACCTGTGTGTGAGTATATGTGTATGTCACTAGGCTTTGTTCTCCTGCTATTTCGCTGACAAACTAACTGCATCATCTCCTGACATTGCTACTTCCTAATCTGTCGTCAGCTTTTCCTCAGTTTAACTTGCAAGATCATTTCCCATTCCCAGGCTCCCATAGAGCTGTCTATCTGTCTATTTATCTATCTATCTCATAACACAGATATTCATCACTCTCATCATTTACATAATTTCCTAGCTCATACCCAATATCCAAATCTCTGAAACAGTTACTAGTAATGTAAAGTTCGACTGCTAGATCTCTTTCACAGAAAGTTGTACCTTTATTATTTGTTTTCATCAGGCCATCACTTGTAGACAGACTGTCAAAATTATCAGTAGCTGTGTTAGAACTCTCACTTAGTAGCACAACATCTTTTCCTAGGAGTAACTTCTTTAACCTGAATATTACATTGAGAGCATTTGGGTGGTCATAGGATCCGTGCATTTGTCGTATGCACCCAAATAAATGTTCCAGGCCATCTTGATTTAATTTCCTAGCAAGAATGTATTCAACATTAAAAAACTCATGAAGCATATTGTACAAGCCTATTAGTGAGTGAGAAGATAAGATTACACCTCTCTGAAACATATATAGCCCTTTATATAGTGGATTTTTTACTCTCATTGTTGTAATTACTTCAGTCATTCTATGTAGAACATTTATTTGGTCAGATAAATTTACTCCAAATGCATTTCGTGACTGCTTGTCACCAAACTTGTGAGAAGAATTCATTACATCAATCCATTCGTCCACAATGTTGATGAAGTCAGCAGTTCCCTTCCAGTATCTACTCACCAACAGTCCTCTTTTTCCAAGATATGTTATTGAACTAGAGCATGTATTTGACAAAAGTTGGGTTGCATATTTAACTCTTTGTCGTTGCTGACCTGAAACATTTAAATGCATTTCACTGAGTTTATATGCTAAGCCATACTCGGTCTTTGTTGCTGTTAACATTTCCCTGATGCAGGAATTAGATATAACACTGCCATCCTTCGGATAAAAGCTATCTATCTATCTATCTATATACCTAGGCTGCTTTCCCCAAGGAAAGGGAGGTAGCCGAGACAGGACGACACACTCCCCATTTACTCATCCATTCAAACACATTCATTCGCATCTTAGCCCCAAAGGGGCACCGCACCGCACAAGGGTCAACTGCACAATGCAATCAGTGACATCCGCAGCAGGGCCCGACAGCAGAACTGGTTTACCCCTGCCACATCATAACAGACCCATCCCCTTACCCGCACCTGACCTGACTAGCTGATCAGACCAAATGCGGGAGAATATCCCCTCAGGGCTGCGTCATCACTTATTCATTCACAATTTTTCTCCATTTATTTCTGTCACGCACAGCCACTCTTCCTTGCTCAACAGACATCCCTCTCGCATCCAGCGCTCTCTTCACACTGTCCATCCATCCTATTCGTGGTCTTCCTCTCAGCCTTACACCTCTCACATCAGATCTAGTTATCTTTTTCACCAATCGCTCATTATCCATTCTCTCCATATGCCCAAACCATTGCAACACCCTCTGCTCAACTCTACCAGCCATCTCCCGAACAACTCCAGTTCTCCTTCGCACTTCATCATTTCGCACCCGATCCATACGCGTCACTCCACACAAACTCCTCAGACACCTCATCTCCATTACATTCAAACTTTTCCTCTCTGCTACACCCATATTCCATGTTTCAGCCCCATATAACGCAGTCGGTACCACAACACCCTCATACAGCCTTCTCTTTACATCCATTCTAAGCGAACGACATTTAAACACTTTTTTCATTCCTCCCAGCACCGTTCCTATTTCATTTATTCTAAACTTCACTTCTGCATCTATTCTTCCATCCACAGCAACATGTGACCCTAGATATTTAAAACAATCTACCTCCTCAAGCAACTCACCATTCAAAACTATATTCATCCCCCTACCATCTATCAACCTCGTACACTTCATCACTTTACTCTTATTCTCATTTAATTTCAATTTCCTCCTTTCACACACCCTTCCAAACTCCTCTACCAACTGTCTCAATCTCTCCTCTGAATCAGTCAGAGGAGAGATTGAGAATCAATAAAATTATTTCTAATCAATTTAATTAAATGTGGAACATCTGCAAACACATATATATCCCGATCAGCGACAGGGTTCCTAAAATATATTTTCTTAGTTCACAGGATCGATGCCCAATTTCTTCCACAGCTTAAGATTACTGGGCCCTAAATCATGAACTAGAGCAACGACAGGGTAACCTGCATGCTCAGCCTCTTCTATCAGAGTTATTAAAGTTTTACTCATGTCTGCAACATCAAAATCATAAAAAACTGGCTGCTTCCATTTTCCTACCACTCCGCTAAGCATCACAACCTGTACCTTCTCATGGGGCTTATAAAGGGTATAATTACCTTTGTCATAACACCACTCACTGCTAATGGACATTTCATCTAATGATATTACAGCCAACCTTTCAAACTGAGTAAAGCTATCAGACTTAGTCTTCATGATGGACAACACAGAGTTCAGAATGCCAGGTTCACATGCAAAGTTCTTGGCTCTTTCATTAAGGGTAGTTTTACTCGGCAAAGGATATCCTTTTTTGTCCTCAGATATTCGTAACTCTTAGGACTCATGCTTCTTAGAGTAAAAGCAGCTGAGACATCTTCATCTGGCCATTGCCTTACACTCCTTTTGTTTAAAATAGCATCGAGTTGTGTCTTACTGACAATGGGACTTAAGAGGTTCTCAAGTTCAGAATATGAATACATTTGACTACATTTTGCCCTTAGATCAAGAACTGTTGCTTTTAATGCTTCATTCTCTTCCTTAAGTTCTCTATTTTCCTTTTCTGACTGCATAATTGTCCTTTGCAGCACTTCACTAATAGTTTCGCCAGCACCGATGACATTTTCAGTTTCACTAGATTCACATGACAATTTTTCCATCACAAGATAGCACAGTTCCAGACAGCATATCTTGTACGGATCTCTTAATTCCACGTTTCCATGATCTTTGAGACCTCTCACTGGATCCGTCAGTTGCGTCTGTAGTGCCTAAAATTCATACAAAAGAACTTAAATCACACAACCCAATAACACGGGTTGATAGTGACTTGCAATGCTTTATTGATAATCTATTATGTGTGCATCAGTGCATACACACACAGCATACTTCCCCTCTTGCCATACAAACTCTCTCAAAATACACATTCACCTCCCTCACTCCACTAACTAACTCTAACACCAAACAAATACCCAAATACCTCCCCCCCCCACACACACACATACCTGTGCTGGGATCGACAATCCCTTTCCCTTTGTGACCTCTATTTCCTTACCCAGCATTCCTTCCCTCTCTCTAAGGATTTCCCACTTCACCTGTCCCTTGTTTCTCTCCGTCCTTGTGCCGTGATCTATAATCCCTTCTCTGTGTATTGCATCATCCTTTAATATTCACTGCCTCTTAGGAGTATCATAATTCACACACACACACACACACACACACACACACACACACACACATACACACACACACACACACACACACACACAATTGCATTATAGTGTAATTACCTTGAGGCATAAAGAGAGATGGGATTGCATCATCCTTTAATGTTCACTGCCTCTTAGGAGTATCACACACACACACACACACACACACACACACACACACACACACACACACACACACACACACACACACAATTGCATTATAGTGTAATTACCTTGAGGCATAAAGAGAGATGGGATTGCATCATCCTTTAATGTTCACTGCCTCTTAGGAGTATCACACACACACACACACACACACACACACACACACACACAATTGCATTATAGTGTAATTACCTTGAGGCATAAAGAGAGATGGGATTGCATCATCCTTTAATGTCCGCTGTCTCTTAGGAGTATCAATTCCAAGGAGTCGGGATTTCAGGTCATCTCTGTAATCACTGTCCGCAAAATAAACTGAGCATATCAATGCTTTATCAGCGTTTATTTCATCAGCACGACAACAGGAATGAATCCACCTTTGTCTAAGTTCTTTTGCCCTTGGAAAGCGGAAGTATCGTACATTTGATCCTGCTGTATTTCTTCGTGTATTGTAGCAGCCATATACTGAGCAATTGCTTGGCATATCTGCAACGCTGATGAGGGTTTAGTGGAAATACTGTATGTCAGAATAAACAGAAGGTGTACACACAAAAACGACCTGGGTCAGACTGGAGTCAAGGACAGGGAGAAGTGGGCAGTTTGGTATAGCTGACGTCATCACTCACTCGCTCTACCAGCGCACAGTCCGACCTTGTCTGAGTAGGCCGTGGTCCAGCCAACCCGTGTATGTGGCAGCATCACATTCACGAGGACAGAAGTTGTCTTCAATGAATTTCTGTCGAGAAATATCCCTTCAGCTTTGGACTTGTACTAATGGATACAGTAGTCGTAATATTTACTTTGAAGATTTGACTCTGATAACACGAGTATATCATATTGATTATTTAATAACTTGTTGCTCGCGTAGAACCAAGCAAGTGACAAATATTTATACTGTATTTGGTTCCACTTCACGAGTTCCTGTAGGTTTGAACCAGTGAACACAGAGTGAAAAAGTTCGAAGCATCCATTTGTTACCAGGAGAGAGAGAGAGAGAGAGAGAGAGAGAGAGAGAGAGAGAGAGAGAGAGAGAGTAGTGGGTGCCCGTGAATTTTAGAGGAATGAGGTGGAGAAATGAGGTGCTCAACACAGCTAAACAGGGATTTTTCGTTTCGGTTGGCTTTCTATGCCTAAATGACTAAATGAAGATAAATTATGAATTATCATAATTGGATGAGGAAGTGGTAATAGGATCTGGCTAAAGGTTGTTTGGTCCAAGGTGTGCAGTGGTAAGCCTAATTCTAGGCAACGGTCGCCGTTAAAAGTTGGACACTTTAAGTCCTATTTATTTTAAATATCTCCATGCATGTTTACAGTACGTGTATGCCCATATGGACCTATTTTCACCCCATGAGTTTTTTTATCAATGGACATTTTTTTAGACGCCTACTGTTCTACGCAAACCTATTTTCCCATGAACTAATTTTCCCCACTGATGTATTTTCTTCCCAAGGACGAATTTTTCTGTCGACCTTGAATCTCTCCATGGATGCAGGTTTCTTACATGGACGTATACCCATGGACATATTTTTCACGGTGAACGTATTTTCCTCATAAACCTATTATCTGACGTGGTTATATCACCGACTGATGCGTGCAGTTGAAACACAGACTCTTAACCAACAGACGTATTGCACTATGGATCTGTTGTAACCCACTGGATCTATACACCTACTTCAGCATGATTCCAGAATAATATCCCCTGCGGATCGATTTTCCACACACTGATCTATTCCCAACTCGGACGTATTCAAGTGACCTACTCCCAGAGGCCGTTTTCCCACAATCTGTCCATCCACCTACACACCCATCCATCAACGCACATACCCACAACCTTACTCAGTATAGTATGTCTCAAAAGTAGGACGACATAGACCCGTCTCCTGTCTTGTCCTACAGGTAGACCCATCACCCACCCCACTTAATGCACGAACCCCACTCCACCCCACTTAACCAGCCCAGCAACCCTTTCCCTCCCTCTCGCCCACCTACTCCACCTAATCCGCCTGTGAAACCAGCAGCCTACACCAACCAATCCACCCACCCAGTCACCAACCTACCAACCCACATACCATACTCCACAAGTCAGATGACTCGCAATTCAACACACACACACACACACACACACACACACACACACACACACACACACACACATACACACACACACACACACACACACACACACACACACACACACACACACACACACACACACACACACACAAACACACACACACACACACACACACACACACACACACACACACACACACACACACAGAGGCGGGGTGGATTTCCTTACACGAAAGATGAGTCTCACCGCCTAACTCAGTCTGTCTGTAGAAAATCGTACACTTTATAGGGAGGCTGCCAGGCCGTAGATAATGGGCTTCATTTCGGCTACATGCACATGATTTTATGCGATACGAGTAAATAACGTGCTCGAGCTAAACAGGGAATTTTTCCTTTGACTGATGACGAAGGATTTTATTTATCCCAGGATAACGTCTCGTCGGACAAAATGGAAGATGGGTTTTATTCTGGGTAACGTCAGTTGAATTTGTCAATTATTAGGCAGGCCGCGTAACTTCAGTTAAATGCCTTATGTTTGCTTTTTTTTTTTTTTCTCTGATGGTTGGCACCTGGAGATTTCTGGCAAACTCATGATTATTTTACTCATTAGCTAGATATTCCTCTCTGGACAGAGAGGCAAATTACTTTCTTAAGCACTGCTTTTTGTTAAATCAACAGCATTTATCTCCTAATTCATTATTCCTCCGATAGCAATCCTTAAAAAAAAAAAAAAAAAAAAAAAACTTTATCACAAAGCAAGGCAAGTTCTAGTGACTGATGGAAGAAATATTCACACTGTGGCCTGTTTTCAATGGAGCACAGGAATCCAGGGTTTCTCATCCTTGCATTTCCCTGAGCCAGTCTGCCTCCACCTCATTTCTCCAAAATTCACAGGCGCTTACTATACACGATTTCTCTCTCTCTCTCTCTCTCTCTCTCTCTCTGTAACAAATGAATGTTTGGAACTTGTTCACTCTTTGTGTTCGCTGATTCAAATCTACAGTACAGGAAGTCATGGAGTGAAATCAAAGAAACATTTAAGTCACTTGCTTGGTACTGTATGAGAAAATACAGTTACTAAATAATAAATGTGTTATATTCGTGTTATCAGAGTCTAACCTCCAAAGTAAATATTACTACTGCTTTATCCAGTAGTACAAGCCCAAAGCAGAAGGGATATTTTTCGACAGAAATTCATCGAAGACAACTTTTGTGCTCGTGAATGTGATGCTGCCACATACACGGGTTGGCTGGACGAGGGTGGTTAGCAACTCCTGGCCGCAATAGTACTTGTACAACATGTGTTCTCCCGAGCCGATATGAGTCGGACAGAGAACTAATTAACAGAAAACTGACCTCTCTCTCTCTCTCTCTCTCCAGAGACCTTGAATGAGGTAAGACGCAACCACATATAGAGTTATCCCGCCCACCCAGAATAAACACAATGGAGAACGCCAAAGAGGTTAGGGCACGGGAAAATGAAGACGCTCCCTCCGCCCTTTCTGCAGCAAAGAGAAGCACTGCGGTGGAGAAGCAAAGACGAAGGAAAGTGCACTCTCATCCATTCACTTGATGTACGGTAGTGCTGGTTACTTTCTCCTTCACCTTCATTATTCTGTTTCTGTGTCTTCCATACTCTCTTTTTACTTCTCCATTTTCTTCCTGCCATTTTATATTACCCTTGTTTTCACTTTAAGTGGCTCTGCACTGAATGAGAGGTCTAGTGGTTTACTGTAACCTAGGAAACCTTTTAAAATGCTGGGTGGTAACCATATAACCAGGTCATGGAGTTTGCTATGGTGCCCATGTTAAATGAATCAAATGACGCAAATGTGGAATCCGCCAAGTCTCCACACTTTCTCCCCGCCTCGCTATGGCGACCCGCTGTCAACCGCAAGGGAACATCGGTTCACTGCACTGGACTACCTGCAAGGTTGCTTGTCTGTGGTTGATGGATCTGCTCGGCCATACAGATTGAGGCTGATTAACAACAACTCCAGTTTTTGCATAAAAAATGGAAGGGGGCGTTGATGGGACACAGTCCCTGAGAAATGAACCCGATCGCATTGAAATCCTCCTCCACAACAGTGAACACAGAAATCAGGAAAAGTGACTTCATACCACATTCAGTATGGAAAAGAGAATGAAGCAAAGACAGTCGTAAAGAGCCTACCTGTTTCTCTCCTTGGTGCTAGAGGGATGCCTTCATGTGGCAGCACTGATATAATCTGGCGGCTCAGCTGCCTCTTTGTACAAATGTTCCACAACCACTTCCCTATTTACCAAAAGGTGGATAGTAGACAGCAGGAGAAGGGCAGCTAAATCCTGCACTCCACCGAGATCACATTTTAGATGAGTCAAAGGCCACAACACAACAACAATTAACCCCCCAGCCTCCCCTCCCCCCCTCTCTCTCTCTCTCTCTCTCTCTCTCTCTCTCGCCTGTTCTCCACGCACCGATATTGGACGACACAGTATTTCCCAGTAAATTTATTATGCTGGACAAAAAAATTGTTTAAATATTTCACGTATGTATTGTCTACTATCACTTTAGATTCATAATCATATACTAATCATACCATACAGTTAACTCTTTCTGCCCAGAGATGCACTGTAATTTTTGGACCTCATTTTTATTTTCTTTGATGGAACGAATTTTTTTTTTTTTTTTATTTAGAAGGCAATATTGAAATTAAAGGGTTACTGAAGTTTATGTTTACGCCTCCATTTTGAACGGAATCGTTTGAACTGAATAAAGGAATCTGGAGCCAGCAACAAAACAAGGCGCAAACATGTCTCTGAATTGCAGTTATCAATCTGTGTTCGTAGACCAAGATGTGTATCAATCTTCTGCACATGTCGAGTGAGGTGCAAACCTTCTCGGCCCTCCCAATTGTTCCGTTAAAAATGTGAATCGTTAGCTATCTGACTGAATGAGGACTTCACCTTTTGCTTGAGCTAGGGAAAGATAGGTTTGGCTGGGGTAGGATAGGTTGCATTAGTTTAGGTTAGGATAGATAAAGATACGCTACCTTTGGTCCGTATAGATGAGGTTAGGTTAGGTTAACTCTACTTCCTACCCATGTCACATCACAGGTGTCAGAAGAGTACTGTAGTTCCACACCGTATACCAGTAACTGACGTTTCTTGTAACTTCTGATCAGAGTCCATACACATGAAATCTATCTATCTATAGGCAGGCGCCTTAATCACGTAAGGGGTGGCCACAAAGAAATCGCCTCCATGTCGCCCTGTCTCCTGCCATTTCCCTGCCCTCCCCTCAGTTTACACCCCGATCTCTCATATACCTGTCAACTAAATCCCTGTCTCTTTCTTGGTCTCCCCTCCCTCTCCCACTTCGTCTCACTCACATACACTCTTCTAGTGTGTTTCTCACTCTCCATCCTCTCCAAAAGGCCAAACCACCTCAATGTATTTTTCCAAACACGCTCCGTCACATCGACATCCACACCACAATCCTCCTTCAGTTCCTCGTTTGTCAGTCTGTCTCTCCATCGAACTCCACATGTTCCTCTCAAATAACTCACTTGCACTGCTCTCACTCTTGTGTTCTCCCAACAAGGTCCAAGCTCGCTTCCATACTTTAGAGTGGGGATCACAATATTGTCATGGAGCAACTGTTTTGCTTCCATGCTCACCTCCGTATTTCGTATCACTGTTTTCAATAAACTAGAAACCATTCTTCTCTGTTGTTCCCTTTCAAGCACTTCCTTCTCCAAACTTCCATTCTTACTCATCACACCACCCAAGTACTTAAATGCAATCACGTTTACTATTTTCTTATTATCCAGCCTCACCGTGGATTCAGTGACCATTTCTCTCGAAGACCACAACTTTACTCCTGCTTATAGTCACATTTAGATTTCGTTTCTTACATACTGTTTCAAGCTAATCCACCAAATTTTGCACTTCCCTTTCATCGTCATTTAACAATACAGAATCATATGCAAACAACAGAACAGGATCTTTCCAAACGTAAAAGATGATGTTCTTTCCACTATGAATATAGGTCATCCCAGTACTAGAATTCTCAGAGAACCTAGTATTCAGGCTGCAAGTGAGAATGCAGACAATCTTTCAACCTCTGCTCTAAGTGACAGCTACGATGAGGATAGCCGTGTAAGTGCTGCTGATGACATGGAAATAAGTGACAAGGGCAGTGACAAATCAGATGAAGAATCTCATGATAATTAGGATGAAATCTGCTACAGATGAGTGCACAAGCTCAGAATATTTGATATTATAGAGGCAAAGCTCAAGATGTTCAGTGGTATCGGAAGATACATTTTGTTTTGTTTTTTGTTCTACTTGGAAAAAGTTAATCTGTCAAAACAAGTATTTTAATTTGGATACCTTTTCTAGTCCTTATTAATCTTATTTTTATAATACTGTATGCAGAATAAAGGTAAAATACTGTAATTGTTGTAGTTCCCTACCCTATTTTTGTTACATTATGAATGATAAAGACCTTGTTTACGTTTGTTGTACTTACTGTAGAAGTTCTTTGTACAAAAACTGATACAACTCGAGCCTTGGGCTGACGCAATATTATCAAATAATTACGGTCATGAGAACAAGAATGAAGAAAGGAGTAAAGAAATTTCCCTATGGTTATACTGTAGGGTTTAAGACAGTCAGTTATCAGGCCTAAAGGTCAGACTCCTCAGAGGTTCAAGTCCTGACTCCTGGCCCTGCTACCTCCTCTAACGTGGAGTAGGAAACTTGGTTAATTTCTTGCAAATTTTGAAATACATAAACACCTTGTCAACACAGTTCAAACAGGTTAAAGGGGAAATATATCTTGTATTTTTACTCTTTCCAGGACTGTCAGAATGTTTGACTAATGTCTGACCCCAAAAGTATTTACTTTTGGCATAGATAATGGTATAAGAATAATCAAATATTCGTATCGGGAAATTAAGAAAAACAAACAAGATAAAAAAACATTTCGTTGTAAAAAAAAAAAAAGTTTTTTTTTTTGCATCACTAAGTGTAAGGGAAGAAGGATAAAATGAGAGAAAATTAGGAGTTGGAGAAAAAATATGGGAATGGCAATCGGAAGGGAAGAGAGGAAAAAAAAAGGGAGAGGAGTGGAGGAAGCAAGGTCGGAGTAGTGACAGAGGGAGAGAAAGAGGGAGAGGAGAGATGGAAGGTCAGGTTACTTACAGAAGGGAAGAGGATCAATCCAGAGAAGAAGAATGGAATATATATATATATATATATATATATATATATATATATATATATATATATATATATATATATTTATTTATATATTTATATATTTTTTGATGGAAGAGAAAAAGAAAGGGAGCTTTGTGGATGGAACAAGGAGTGGAAACAATGGTCCTGAGGAAGGGAAGAAATGCAGGTGAATAGATGGAAAGAAGGAATGATGAAAGACATGGAGTGCCGGGATAAGGAAGGATGTAAGGAAGGAAGGAATGTAGGTCCAAGAAGAAAGAAAGGAAAAGCAGACCGAAACAGATAGGAAGGAAGTTAAAGGAAAGGATGAAGGAGTGAAGGATAGCAGTGAAGAGAAGAAAATAAAAGATGGAAGGTGGAGGGATGGAAGGCTGGGATGAAGATAGGGAAATAAGCAAGGAGGACTGGTGGAAAGAAGAGCAGGAGGAAAGAAAGATAAGAAAACTGGAAGAGTGAAGAAATTAAGGAAGGTGGAGGGAAGGAAGGAAGGAAAGGAGAATGTGGGAAGGGAAAAGAAGAGGAGAGGGGAAGGAGGTCTGGAAATCAATAATGAGTTAAAGAACTTAAACGAAAGCTGGTGGGGGAGAGAAAAGCAAGTTCGTGAAGGCAAGGAAGTGGGAAAGTCAATGAAGGAGTGAGGAAAGGAAGGAGTGAAGGAAGGCTTGGGAAGGGAAAGAGGAAAGGAAGGACAGGTTAGAAAGGGGATAGATGAAGAAATATGGATGGAAGAAAGTGAAGATCACTGAAAGAGGGAAATGACATGCAAAAAAGGTAGTAGAGCTGAAGGAAGAAAAGAAGGAAGAGAAACCTGGTGCAAGGAGAGAGAAAGAAGGAAAGGTTAGAAGAAGAACCAAGATTAAGCAAAATAAAGGAGTACTTAGGGGATTTCTTTGAGATTTCCGGAAAACTATTGTGATGACCTGGGATTGGTGTCGTATCATGGTCCACGGATCTTGTTTTCTTGCTTAATATCATGATAATTGTCTTTATCTGGGGCGGTATTTGTGCTCTCTTACACACTGATTTTTTGTGTGTATTAACCTTTTCATTACGAAGACGTATACCTCATTTTTCTCAGACTATCACGAAGCGAATTTTTTCTTTTACATCAGGAAAACCCTTTAACAGTGATGAGGTGAACGAAAGCTATATTTTTCCCCTGCAATTCTAAAGTTTCTCCTGAGTAACATACGGCCGTATTCTTGTAAAATAATTCCTTCCCTAAATTTTTCCTTCCCTTCAAAGAATTTTTCTTTCCGTTAGATATACTTAAAGATTTCCTTGGAAGGGGAGGCAAATTTTTCAGGTTGGTAGGCCTGTTAAGCTAGAAAGACCCAGCATGCTGATATTTGGTGTAGTGGAGCGTTAGATTCAAAAACTAATACTCCAAAGCACGCATCTCTCGTGCAGGATACTGAACGCATCTGAGATGTGGGAGGTCGCCACTTCATGCATATTGCTGGTTTGTATTCAGCTATAAATGCCATACTAGCCAACACCACATCGGCGATCAGTCCTTAAGAAATGGTATTTTGATAATAAATTGTAGTGGATCATTATCTTCAATCTTGTTATTTAAGTAATTTGTAGGTAGAAGATTCACATGTTTATCGTCCGTCTCATATACTCGCATGGGGGCTTACTTACTTTTTCCAGCTGGACATGAGCTGATCCAGTCATCTGGCCTTGGTGACAGATATTTCTTTTCCAGGCAGATTCCAAGCACAGTCCTTCTTAAAAAAAATATAAAAAATATCCACATGAGACCTTAGCCTTAATGTAGATTTGTCAGCGTCAGATTACGTAATATTGGAAGAATATCGGGGGAAGTGTGTGAATTAACCATGCGTCAGTACATCGTCAGCTCTGCACTGGCTGAACATCTCATCTGACATGGGTAACAGTTTAAAAGAGAGACAGACAACGCTTAAACATTAGTATAGCATTGTGAGCAGTGTCAATAAAACTTTAAAGTAACTTCCTTCAATATTTTTAATATATATAAGAAAGCACAAAAATTGTGAAAGAATTTTTGAAGAGACTGGTCGAATAATTCCTTAAAGTTCTAGTAATTTTCTGCTGCTGGAAGGAAAATTTTTTTCCTTTCGAGTAGCTCACAAAAGGAAAGAATTTTTTAAATAATGCCATATCAGCTAAGGATTTCCTTCAGATGTCTCTAAAAGGGAAGAAAATGTTTAAGATTACAGCCGATACAGTCGTCTTCTGGTAACAAGAGCATATGAAATACATCACCAAAGCGTTAAACATAATTTGATACATAATGTTATATGCATAATCCTATGGTAACTGTAGTTATCTGGGTCTCCCTTTATTAACTTCTACATGATTGTCTGAACACACACACACACACACACACACATACACACACACACACACACACACACACACACACACACACACACACACACACACACACACACACACACACACACACACACACATCTTGAAAGTAGTACGCTGTCGTTTTAAAGGGTTAAATTTTTGGTAACTTACAGTCTGGAACATAATTTTTCATTAGTACATGATTCCTTTGCTATCGCTAATACTGCCATACTAATTAGCTTTGTCATCATCGAGACAACTCTGGTATTTCATTCCAGGAATCGCTAAGCAGTATAATTCAGTTGAGTGAGTCATGGGAGACTGGGTGTTTATCAATCTACCTATCTTTTGCCAGACGCTTTAATCCCGTAAGGGGTGGCCACAAATAGATCGCCTCCATGTCTCCCTGTCCCCGCTCTTTCACTGCCCTGCTCCCAGCTCACATCCCTCTCTCTCATATACTGTACCTCTCCAATCCATCCCTCCATCTCATCCTTGGCCTCCCCCTCCCTCTCACCCCCTGCACCTCACTCACGTACACTATCCTCCTCAGTCTCTCACTCTCCATCCTCTTCAAGTGGCCAAACCACCTCAGTGTGTTTCACCTAACGCTTCCTGTCACATCCACATCCACACCACAATGCTCCTTCACTTCCTCATTTGTCAGTCTGTCTCTCCATGTGACTCCACAGACTTCTCTCAAATAACTCATTTCCACTGCTCTCACTCTTGACTTGTGCTCTTCCAACAACGTCCAAGCTTCACTTCCATCCGTTAGAGTTGGTATCACAATACTGTCATGTAGTAACTTTTTCACTTCCATGCTCACTTCCCTGTTTCTTATCACTCCTTTCAAGGAACCAGCAACCTTTATTCCTTATTGTACCCTTTCAAGCACTTCACCCTCTAAACTTCCATCCTTACTCATCACACTACCCAAGTACTTAAACGCAATCACATTTTCCATTTCCTCCTCATCCAACCTCACTGTACATTCACTGACTTCGCTTCTCGCGAAGACCATAACTTTACTCTTCCCTACATTCACCTTTAGATTCCGTTTCTTACACACTTTCCCAAACTCATCCACCAAGCCTTGCAGCTCCCCTCCATCTTCACTTAACAACACAGTATCATCTGCAAACAACAGTACAGGGAGTTTCCAAACACTACCCTCTCTCACAAGCGCCGCTCCAACATCCACTGTCCTACCTTGTATCTCTTTCATAACCCCATCCATATACAGACTGAACAACCATGGAGACATGACACATCCCTGTTTCAATCCAACCTTCAAACAGAAAAATTCACTTAGTTCACTATCCACACGCACTGCATCCTTAGCACCCTCATACATACTCCTCAAGGCATTCAGCAACTTCCCATCTACTCCATGTATTCTTAATACTTCCCACAAACCTTGTCTATCCACCCTGTCATATACTTTATCCAGCTTCATGAAGGCCGCATACAACTTCAATCCCTTCTCTAGAAACTTTTCCACTAAAGATCTAAGAATGAATATCTGATCTACACAACTTCTTCCCTCCCAAAAAGCCTCTCTGTTCTTCTTCAACTAATTCCTTTGTTATTTTCCTACCTCTCTCAATAGGTATCCTACCATACACTTTTCCTATTACACTAAGAAGACAAATGCCCCTATGATTACCATATACTTTTTTCCCCCGTTTCCTTTGTAGAAGGGAATAATTATACCGACGTCCAATCCTCCGGGACTCTACCTTCCTCCCAGGCCAGTCTGCACATCTTCCGCATCCATTCTAATGCATTCTCTCCCCCATGTTTCAGCATTTCACCACACACTCCATCAATTCCTGGGGCTTTCCCCATTTTAACTTTCTTCATTGCTTCCACAACGTCCATCCTACTGATTCCTTAATCTCTTCTCACATCAGTCCGTCTCCCAGCCATTCCCCAGCCACTTTCACTCGTATTACTTTCATTGTCTGTGTTCGACAATTCCTTAAAGTGTTCTCTCCATCTGCTCACATTTTCTCCCTTCTCCACTAGCAATCTAGCGTTTTTATCTTTTACTCCCCAGCTAACTTCTTTGGCACCTTGTCTTACTCTCTTTTACCTCTTTCTAAAACATTTTCTTACATACCCTCGACTTTACACTCAAATTCCATCCAAATTCCTTATCCACTCTCTTCTTACTCACTCTCACTAATTTTTTCATCTCTCTTCCTCTCTACATATAACGCTCTTTTCCGTCTCTTAACTTCTTCTATATGCCTGTTTCTCATTCACTCACGATATGCTTTCTTCTTTTTTGCTACAACCTCTCCCACCTCTTAATTCCACCATGCTGTTCCCTGCACCTCCTTTCGTTTTCTCTTCACCCCACCCACCACCTTACAAGCTGCACAGATTTCCTCTGCGAATATCTTGCACACACCTTTCACGTCCCACTTTTGCCCCATTCCATATTTTCCCAATCGCTCCTCCACTTCCCGCTTTTATTCTGCCTCCCCCCCACCTCTTGTTAATATTGTCACCACTATGCCCCTCATGCAAGGTGAGTCATTAGACTTATATAGTGTTAAATTTGTTACCAAAAATCCGGACATGGTTAGGACTCCAGTGTATTGCTTTTCTATTCCAGCTAACGCCAGATGATTCTATTCAGCTGATGATGAATCACAAGCGCTTCCGGTCCTTCGGGCCGTGGCGCGCTTGTTCCTGCAGAGAGCTTTCGAGCTTCGACCTCGTATCCTTACTTGGAGTAGATGCTTACCGAGACTTATAAGTCAAAAGCTGCCGCTAAGCTGTTTCTTTTACATCTAATTATGTATTGTAAGAAAAGACAAAACTGCTTCACATATTTCTCTTCAGGTTCATAGTATTGTGTGGCTACATAAATGATGTACTAATGAGGATTTTTGCCGTGTGATCAGGTCAGAGCACGTCATGGTACATGAAGAACACATGAAGAAGCTGGCACAGAGTCGGTACATGGGAAGGCGCTGGCGAATGTAACGTACTGTGGGTCACGAAAGTATCGGGCACAGGGGGTCGGATGCTTACCGAAAACATCTGATCAAATGCAGGCGTTTACCAACGTCTCATTGTGTATAGACAATGTCTGTTTATAGAAACATAACATCTGCTATATGTTTACAAGAGGGCATTGCTAATTGGCGATATATGACATCTCCCGTCATCAGGACTACCAACGTGTG
>NC_136981.1:19053087-19133087 GCF_032717465.1 Coenobita brevimanus
GGAAAAAAAAAATAGTAGTGCAGAAGTTAAACAAAGGTAATTGCCTAATGAATTTTATCTTTTGCAAGTAGTCATGACCTTGACAAAATACTGTATACCATACGAAAAAGGGAAGACTCGTCCAATCGCCCTCCCCTACTTCCAAAATTTTTCCATCCCTTCTCACATCCTTCCTTCCAACTTCCCCAGTTAATTCCTCCACTCTTCTTCTACTCACCCTCTTCCTCTACCTTCATCCACCAACTCCTTCCACAGCTTTGCATAGCTCCTCCCATCCTTCCATTCACCAACATCCCAGCCATCCTTCTATATCCCTTTCATTACTCCAGCTGTCTTAAAGCAAATAAACTTGCTTGTCTAAATTACAAAGCCACAGATTTATTGCAAGCACCAGTATATCAGTAAATTTGATGAATGACATTCTTAATGCTTTAACTGCATCCGTTTTAATACAATTTTGTTTCAGTGTACTTGTCTCCCCTCATGGGTGTAGATGCAAACAGGATCAGCAGTGGCATTTTAGCAAACAATGGAGGTGTACTGAATGCAATCAACAGACTTAAGAAAAGCAAAACACCTGGGCTAGATAAAATATCCCCAAGTGAATTAAATGATATATAAAATTAAACAAAGAAACATTTCGCTCAAATTTTCAAAATAACGAGCAAATATACTCTGATATTTCAAAAGGATTATGAGCCCCAAGCTGAAAACTAGAACATTGTTCACTGTGTCTGCCGAATCCACCAAAAGGCACGAAAACACTACATAGAATTAAGTATTTCGTATAGCGGTACTTGATTCATTAGCTAGGACTAAGGGCATGAGAGAGAAAAGCCAAGGAGTAGTTAATACATCCCCTCTCACCTTTAAAACTGCACTGAGAGAGAGAGAGAGAGAGAGAGAGAGAGAGAGAGAGAGAGAGAGAGAGAGAGAGAGAGAGAGAGAGAGAGATTTAAAATAATAAAAAAATGGCAGATGAAGCATAGGTAAAGAAAGTCTGTGTGACAAGAGAAGGGACGAAATAAACAGGAATTTGAGAAAGAAAAATTGCAAAACCATAATCACCGTCATCATGAACAACACCGGCTGCATCGTTAAAATCACTTCTCTAAATGGCTCATCCAAAATCCAGAAAGAGTAAAGAAAATATTTTTTTAAAATTAGAATAGCTTTCAGGAAGCCTCGGAAAATGTTTTTTTTTACCAAAATCTTAATCATCTGGAAGTTTATAAAGGAGAAAGTAGTGACACTGACAAACAGATGTGACAAAGACACAGTTGAAATGAAAAGCAGATCAAGAAAGCATACATCAGAGCTGATATAATATTTGAATGGGGAAACTGAACGTTCAGATTGTATGAACCCCGAAGGCTAGGTAGTTTAACAAGCTTGGTGCTTACGCAGCGTGTTTTTTTGTTTTTTTTACCAGGCTGCCTTCAAGCAGTCATACCTCAGCAACTACAGCACATGGAGCTTTCAGTTAAAGATCATAAGTTTCAACATTCCTTCATTTCTCCACTACAAGTGTCCCCAGGTCTCTTAGTGGAGGTGTTGAGAAAATAAGTGACGAATGGAGGCAATTTTCTGGGTTGAAGGAGGCTTTGTTCTGAGCAGCAGCTCTGGCTGATCCTGTGGGGCCAGATAGGGATTTCCCACTTGCACTCGCTCACGCTTCCCTTTGCCCCACTTGAACTTGACACTCCTACCAACTGCCCTATGCCACTGTCACATAAATGAATCATCAACCCTTGTACAAGTGGCAAAGAAAGCAAAAATATTCCAAGGTTTATTACACAGTGCTTGCTACGAGGGATCACTTTATTATCCTGTAAGTAACTTTTCTGTGTTGTGTAAGATCATATTAATTAGGTTATCCATGAGGTCTTTTAATTTTCTTACTCCCGTTGTTTTTTTATTTTTTTTTTGTAAGGCACTTTTGTTAATCTCTTACTTCACAATAGGCTTATCACAAATATATAAATTGCTTGTTGTTGGAACACATATTTTTAGTTTTTTCATCTTCTGTAGCTTATATATGTTTTTCCCTACAGTCTTACTTCACTAAATGAATATTAGTCCTTACTTGCATAAACATTTTTTTCTCTTCATTGAAGTTTCCTTTATTTCCAAATCAACTTATTTTAGCTAATTTTTTTACTTCACAACAGTCTTATCATAAATATACAAATAACCACTTATCAGTGGTTTGCCTTACATGCTATTGGTTACCTCTATTTTCACATCATTCTTACAGACCTTAACTCATTCACCAAGTATGGTTCAAATCAGATAGACACTGATTCAGCCAACTTTGATCTATGGCAATGAGTTTCAACCTTTCCCAGTGACCTTGACTTTTGGCTGATTGGTCTCAAAATTGATTGTTTTAATCCTTGTTTAATCCCAAATCCTTCTGGAATGGTTGGAGTAAATCGGTCAATTCTACTTAAGCTGCCCTGAACATGAGACCATGGCCCTCTACTTATTGTTGTGAAAAGTTAGGTAGCCCTTTATTTGATCCCCAGCTCCTCGACCAATATTGGTCCAGACCACCAAGACATAAAGTAACTTGGTGGTGGGATGAGGGTGTAGAAGCTGCAGTGAAGGAGAAAAGAAGGCTTTTCCGGGAATGGAAGAAGGGTGGTAGCAAAGAGGAATATTTGGCTGCCAAGCGTAGGGCTAGAAGAGAGGTATACAGGGCAAAGTCTGAGTCACAGAGTCTATTACTTGATAACCTAAATCATGAGGAAAGGAAAAATATGATATTCAAGGTGGCAGGTTAAGTGAAGAGGGATAATCGGGACATTATAGGTGAATAGTGTGTGAAGAATGATGAAGGAAAGGTAGTGGTGAACAGTGAGGATATTAAAGATGCATGGAGAGAGCATTATAGCCGGTTGTTGAATAAGGAGTTTGACTGGGACAGGGAAGGTTTGGAGCCAGCAGATCCAGTGTCTGGCCCTTGGCCTTTGATTGATACTGCTACTGTGAGTGAGGCAATAGGCAGGATGAGGGTGGGGAAGGCAGCAGGTGTGTCTCGGTTGACTGCCGAAATGTTGAAGGCCTCAGGCGATATAGGGGTGAGTTTAGTCACTGACCTGATTAATAGGATTATTTATGAGTGTGTTGTCCCAGATAATTGGCTGAAGAGTGTAATTGTAAATGTGTATAAAGGGAAGGGTGATTCCCTGGAAAGAGGAAATTATAGAGGTATAAAGCTTTTAGATCAGATAATGAAGGTAATGGAGAGAGTTTTAGAAGGAATGATTAGAGAAAGAATGAATATTGATGAGATGCAGTCTGGGTTTATGCCAGGTAGGGGGACCACTGATGCTATATTCATTGTTCGACAGCTTCAGGAAGAATATATTGGTAGGAGAAGGGATCTTTATTTTGTTTTTGTTGATTTGGAAAAGGCCTTTGACAGAGTCCCTAGAGAGGTGATGAAGTGGGCAATGAGAAAGCTTGGCTTTGAGGAGTGGCTGGTTAGGGTGGTTATGGCTATGTATGTGGGTGCTCACACCCAGGAAAGAGTGAATGGAGATTTGAGTGATGAGTTTTCCGTGAATGTTGGTGTGCATCAAGGGTCAGTCTTGAGTCCCATGTTGTTTATCATGGTACTTGAAGCCCTTTCACGTGACTTTAGAAACGGACTCCCGTGGGAGTTGTTGTATGCTGATGATTTGGTGTTGATTGCAGAGAACGAAAGGGAAGCGGAGGAAAGGTTTAGGAAGTGGAGAGATGGTATGGGACACAAGGGTTTAAGGGTAAAAGCAGATAAAACAAAAGTAATGATATCTAGGGTTGGTGGCGGTACTGTCAAAGACGAGGGAAAGTGGCCATGTGCAGTTTGCCACAAGGGCGTGGGAAGTAATTCCATCTTGTGCGGTGTGTGTGATAAATGGGTGCATAAGAGATTTAGTGGTATCAGAGGTAGACTACGAGATAATGCTGATTTTATGTGTGTGGCGTGTCGGGGTGAGCAGGTGGAGATTGTCAGACGTGAAATGACTGAACTTGCAGGTGAATCTCTTGAGTGTGTGGAAGAGTTTTGTTATTTGGGAGACATGTTGTGTGCTGGAGGTGGGGCTGGAGCTAGCTCTGTGGCTAGGGTGAGAAGTGGTTGGAAGAAGTTCAGGGAGCTCTTGCCTCTCCTAACATTGAGAGAACTCTCCCTATGTGCTAAGGGTCTTTGTATGCAGCATGTTTTAGGAGTGTTATGCTGTATGGTAGTGAGACCTGGGCAGTGAAGGAGGAAGATATTCGCCAGCTCAGACGTACAGAAATAACAATGATTAAGTGGATGTGCATTGCGTCCCTGCGTCCAAGACCTGGAGGGGCTGGGTTTACGATGGAAGAGTTGAGAGGTAGGATGGGACTGGAGTGTATTGGTGTTGTGATGAGGAGAGGTAGATTGAGATGGTTTGGACATGTGGAGAGGATGGGGAATGATAATTGGGTGAGGAAGGTGAGAAGTGTTAATACTGTGGGTGGGGTTATGAGGGGTAGACCAAGAAAGACATGGGACGAGGCCATTAAGTGTGACCTTAGGGTTAAGGGACTGAACAGGGAGGCTGCAATGGATCGTGCAGCGTGGAGAGCCGCCATTAGGTGACCAAGGCCGTCACATGCAAGCATGTTGGAGCCTTTAAAAACGAAAACGAAAACGAAAACGATCATGTCAAATCTTTAATATATATTTTGTTTATATACAGGCACAATTTGATCTTTGAGTTAACCAGTTACCTCGACGTATGATTGCTTAAAAAAAAAAAAAGACATCATTCTTGTAATACCCTCAACCCTTCCACCAAGTTTCACCTAAATCATATGAAAATAACTGATGCTCACCTTGACTGATCAAAATTTGTCCGAGCCCTGTGACCTTAATCATGACGTACTGTTAAAATAAAGAAAGAACTCTGTATTTGTCACTTTACCCCTCCGTCAAGTTTGGTTAAAATCGGACAGTTGTACTGTTCTCTCTCTCTCTCTCTCTCTCTCTCTCTCTCTCTCTCTCTCGAAAAGTCCAGGAGATAAGGGGTGAAGGTGGGAGAAACAGATGGGACATGTATGAGTGGAAAGGAAATAAACAAGGAGTGAAAGAAGACAGTAAGAAAGAAGGAAAGTGGGATTAATTAAAAAAAAAAAAAAAGGAGGAAAAGAATAAAGTAGAGAGTGAGAAATACGTGTTGGGGGGGGGTAGGGGATGAGGAATGAGAGGAAAATGAAAAAGAAGACAAGTGAAGGAGAGAGGAAGGGAAGGGGATTGAGTAGGAGTAAGGAAAGCGGGGGAGAGTTCTGGTGGTGACGTAAATCCATTAAGGTCACATCAAGATTCCCTTCCCTGCCTCCACCCTCTACCCCAGGGACACTTACTATCAACTGGAAGGACGTTTGACTAGAATGGGACGTTAGATTATGGAAAACTAGATTAGAAACTACAATAGGAGGCTAGGTCAGGACAGATTTGTTGGGTTAATTTGGAACAGCTTAGGAATTAGCACAGACTGGCTAAGTTTGATTGGGATAAGATAGGATAAGATAGTTTGGGACTAGAATGTGAGATATAAATACGGTAAGTTAGGTTATGTGGGGACTACAACGGGTAAGTTAAGCTGGGTCAAGGTCTAGAATGGGAGGTTAGATTAGGTGAGGGTCTACAGTATGTGAGTTAATCTAGGTTTGGATGACTAAAGTAAGGCTGGGTTATTCTAGACTAAAAATGTAGGCTGAAGTAGAGTAACTTAGGCTATGTTGGGTTATAAATTAAAATAGAGTGGCAGCTTGTTTGCAGTAAGAGCAGCAAGCAGAATATTAACCGTATTCAGGATGAAAATGAATATGTCTTTGCTTTCTCTCTTCTGTGTCCTTCTTCCGTAAATTTTGTTTGTTTCTTTATTTTTTATGCAAGAAAGAAGGAACCAAAGGCCAGTAGCCGGCAAATAGTTCCTTCCGAGAAAAAACAAAAACAATACAAAAGAGAGCCAATTTCAAGATCCGTTCATTTCGAGATGCCTGGACACACTGCATTTGAAAGACTGGAGATCAGAGGAAGTAGGAAAGACAGAGGGAGACGGTTCCAGAGATGAACTGTGGCATAAATGAAGGACTGGAAGTAACGGTTAACTCATACAATATAGAGTTCGACAGAAAAGGGATGAGAGTTTGTTACCAGACGGGTGTTACGTACCTGTCGTAGAGGTGGAGGGATGCAAGCAGACAGTTCACAACTGCAGTGACCACTGAAGTAGCGATAGAAAAGAGATAAAGATGCAACAGCGCGGTGAAGAGACAGAGGTTGAAAGGAGCCAGTAAGAGGAGAAGCGTAAATGAGATGAAAAGCCTTTGACTCCACCCTATTGAGAAGAGCTGCATGTGGGGAGCCTCCCCACACAAGAGAGATGTACTCTACACAGGGGCGAATAAAACCTGTGTATAAGGTCAACAACTGTACAGAGGTAATGAAGGTACGGAGTCGGCTTAGCACACCCGATCTCTTGGAAGCAGATTTTACAAGAAATACAATATGATCTTTCCAAGATAAGTCTCGCATTAATGAAACCCCAAGCATGTGCAAAGATGATGCAGGACTGAGTTGGATATTATTAAACATTAGTAGATACTAATGTGGAAAATTGTGTCAGGTTGATATGTGTAAGAACTGAGTTTTTGATGCACTAAAAACAACAAGATTATTTTTATCCCAGTCAGAGATACGAGCCAAATCAGACATTAGGTGTGCCATAGCCTTATCCCTTATTTGTTGAAGTAACTGCCGTGATGGACGTGGCGAGAACCGAATGGAAAGGTGAAGGGTGGAATCATCAGCATACTAGTGGATAGGGTTAGATGTACAGCTTAGAATGCCATTGATGAATAAAAGGAAGAGAGTTGGTGATAAGACAGAGACCTGAGGAACACCACTATTGATAAAATTAGAAGAACTATGGCTGTCTAGAACAGCAGCTATAGAACGACCAGAAAGGAAGCTGTAGATGAAGGCACAGATAGAAGGATTGAAACCATAAGAGGGCAGTTTGTAAAATAGAGATTTATGCCAGACTCGATCGAAAGCCTTTGAGTTGTCAGGTGCAATGGCAAAGCTTTCGCCATAGTCCCGAAAGGAGGATGACCAGGAGTATGAAAGATGGGTGAGAAGATCGCCAGTGGAGAGCCCCTGATGAAGCCCATACTCATGAGCAGAAAGAAGTTATGATAAGAAAGATGCTTTAAAATTTTTCTGTTAAGAACTGACTTGAAAACTTTTGAGACACAGGATGTTAAAGCAACTGGGCGATAGTTAGAGGGTTGGGAATGGAAACCTTTCTTTGGGACTGGCTGAATGAGAGCAAACTTCCTGCAAGAAGGAAAGGTACAAGTTGAAAGACAAAGGCGAAAGAGTTTACCTAGGCAGGGTGTAAACACAGAAGCACAGTTCTTCAGGACAACAGGAGGGACTCCATCAGGCCCATATGCCTTGTTAGTACTGAGGCCAGTGAAGGCAGAAAACACATCAGCTGAAGAAATTTTAATGTCAGCCATGAGGAAGTCAGAGGGAGGAAGTGATGGAGGAACATCACTGGAATCGTCTAAGGTGGAATTGGAGGAGAAAGTCTGAGCAAATAGAGATCTGCTTTATCAATAGAAGAAATAGCTACAGAGCCATAAGAGTAGAAAAGAAGAGGGAAGGATGATGAGGTAAAGTTTTTAGAAAGATTGTTTGGCAAGGTGCCATATGGAGCGGGAAGGATTCGAGTTGGAGAGTTAAGAGCATTTGGTATGGATGAAATTATTTCTAGCAGAGCAAAGAACAGACTTAGCACGATTCCGGGCAGAAACATAAACAAGATGTGATTCAGGGGTGGGTTGGCTTTGGTACCTTTTATATGCCTTCTCCTTATTGCAGACAGAATTAGAACAAGCATGATTAAACCAAGGCTTTCTTGCATTAGTCAAAGGATATGAGAAGGAAATGTATGCTTCCATGCCTGGCAGAATAACCTCCGTAATGCACAAAGCAGACTCCAAAGGCTCCCGGCCATGGGAGCAATAATCATTCCAGGGAAAATCAAAGAAGTACGCCTGAGGGCCTCCCAATCTGTAACTCTAAAGTGCCACAGTCGACGTTTCTTTGGGGGGTCCACAGGCCGTACCGGAGTGATAGGACAGGTCAAGGTAATAAGGTTGTGATAGGAGTAGCCCAACAAAGAGGAAAGATTAACAGTGTAAGCAGAAGGATAAGTTGTAAGGAAGAGGTCATGTATGTTGGAGCTCTCTCCAAGGCGGTCAGGCATACGGGTAGGGTGCTGTACAAGCTGCTCTAGGTCATTAAGGATAAAAGAGATGTAGGCTTGTTCACCAAGTGGATCAGTGAAAGGAGAGGAGAGTCAAAGGTGGTGGTGAACATTGAAGTCTAGAATGGAGATTTCAGAGAAAGGAGAAGTAGAAAGAATATGTTCCACCCTAGAAGTAAGATAGTCGAAGACTTTTTCATAGTCAATGGAATTAGGAGAAAAGTAAACAGGACAGATATACTTAACCAGAGAATGACAGGAAAGCCAAAGCCAGAGAATAGAGAATTCAGAATAATCAAGTTCAGGAACACGAATGCAAGATAAGTCGTTCTGACCTTTGGCTTTGAAATGAGTATAGAGAAAGTACGAGGAAACAGAGAAGGGTTTGCTGTCAGTTGCCTCAGACAGCTGAGTCTCTGTCAGGAAGAGAATGTGAGGTTTAGAGGAGGAGAGGTGGTGATTGACAGAGAAAGTTAGAGGAAAGGCCACGAATGTTGCAGAAATGAAGAAAAAGTGAGTCAGGCAGTGGTTCCAAGCATCTCGCTGAGTGGTCTCCGGGAGAGGGGCGGATGGGGGCATTTATAGTCCCCTCCCCCTCGTGGGATTCTGAGGCCTGGTTTTTCTGTGCCATTTTGTTTTTAATTTTGAAAAGGAAATGTAGTGTATACTGTGCATGTGGATTGGTGTTGACAGTTAGAGAAACTTGTAATAGAGAGCATGCTGGCCTACTCTCTGTGTTACTGAGACACTGAAAAATTTCAGCAAACGGGGACGGTCAGGAACTAGTCCCGAGGGCTGATGCAAACGGGAGCTCCAGCTCTCCCTGTCGTCAGCTTTCCATCCACCTTGGGAGTACTGCCCTGCTCGACTGGTGCTACAGTCTACCCTAACCTCTTTAGGGTTTCACGTTATTCCCTCCGTCAATTTTCCCTTCTTTTGTTATGCCCTGCTTTACCTTCCACATTTCTCCTAATTTCTCTGCCACCTTTCATTCTGCTATATTGATTTTCTCCAACCTGTTATTTCTCTCTGCTTTTCTACCCTCTATTTTACCTTCAGTCCACACTTTTATCCTTGTCTTTTTCTCTTCTTCCTCCTCAGACTCTCCTTTGTCCTCATTTTTCTCTCCTCTCTCTCTTTACCTCTTCATTCATATCTACTCCCATTTCTTTATTTTGTATTCTGCTCTCTCTTGTTTGATTTTACACAAGAGCCTCGCGGCCCTACTTGGCCGCTCAACGTTTCTGTAAATGAGGGCCGTTTCTGAGCCGCTTTTGCCCAAATGAAAGCTGTTTCTGAACAGCCACTACCACCATCATCACAGCTTTCACCATCACTATCATCATCACAGCTGCCATCACTATCATCATCACAGCTGCCACCACCACCATCATCACAGCTACCCACTCCACCACCACCATTATTATCACACCTACCATCACCATCACCATCATTTCCATCATCGTAGCTAATACCACCACCACCACCACAGCTACTCCCACCACCACCACCATTATCATATCTACCACCTCGACCAACACCACATGAAGCTCCATGTAAATGCCTCGCTGCATTTTCTGCCTAACATAACAACATAGGGGACAATTATTAAGGGCCAAAACATCCCTTTAGAGAATTTTAATATACATGAAATTAAAACTGGCCCATCTAGGACTCAGTTCCAACCATCTTTCCAAATTTCATGAAAATCTAATCCTAGTTTTGGGTGTGTTTTACACACACACACACACACACACACACACACACACACACACACACACACACACACACACACACACACACACACAAGGATTAGAGTATATTAAATTACTCCGTCTCTCTTTCCCCTTTCCTCTGCCCATTCATCCTTCTCTTTTACTCTCCACTTCATATTTTTTTGACCCTCTCTTATAATCCTCTCTCCTTTCTTCCCAACACTATCTCCTTTCTCTTTTACTGTTCTCCTTCCTCATTTATGCCTCTTTGTTGTCATCTACCCATCCTTCTTTATTTTCCTCCGTCCCTCCTTTTCCTACCTTTTAGCCTTACAAATTAACTTCCCTCGAATTCTCCTTCCGACCTGGTTTAGGTACCTGTCGCTCCCCTCCTTCATACAACCTTCTTTTTTTCTGTCCTCTCGTTGTACCATGTCTCCCCCCCATTTTTTTTTTTCCCTGTCATGTCTTCAAAATCTTTTCCCGTCACCTATCTTTTTTCTTGGACCCTCTGGCTTAAACCGTCACCATTATCTCCCAGTCCACTCTTATCGCATCACCCAGTCTCATAGCCATCCCCACCACATCTCCCTGTCTCATATCAACTCCCCACCCCTACCGCATCACCCTGCCTCATATCCACCCATCCCCTATCCCAACACCCTACTTCACCCCTGCTAATCCCCCTACCTAATAACCTCACCCCTTGTCCCTTTCCGAAACCTCTACCCTCCACGTCTTGGGCCGTGGCAACGGATATTGATGAGATCCAAAGTCTTACATAATGCCCTCGTGATTCCCAGTTTCGGGTATGTTTAATATTCCTCTCCTCCCCTCTTTGCACCACTTCCTTCTTCGTAGAGTTATGAAAGTTCCAGCCATTCTTGTCCCTTTATCAGTAAGTTTGACTTCATTCTCCCTTATTTTCATCACACTTTCCTCCCTTTCATTCCTTTTTGATCTCCTTCTGTTTAATTCTTTATTTTTTTTTACTATCATTCCCACTATGATTCGTTAAAATTCCACCACGTCCTCTCCTCTATTCAGCAGTCTCTTTTTCTTCCCTCATTCTCGCTTTTCCTGGCCTTCTCCTTTCTCTGGCTGCCTTTATTTTCTTTTTTCTTACTCGATTCCTAATTCGTCTTTTCTCTTTCTCCACACACTTACTATTCCTACTCCCATCATTCTTCCTTATCTCTTTCTATTCCTCCATTTTTCATTCTCTTCACTTCTTCCTTATTTTTCGACATCCTTCTCTTCCTATTTTTATTATATTTTTATTCCACTTACAGCTATTCAAGTTCCACAGTGCCCTGTTTTCTCTTCGGTAATTCTTCCGTCCATCCCCTTCATTTTTCCCATCTCTTCTTCCGTTCTTTGTTTTCCTCTGTCCTCATTCCGCCACTCTTTTATCAACTCGTTCTGATTTCTTATGAGCATATTCTTCTCTGTTTATTTCCTAACGTCACTCTATTTCACCTCCTCATCTTTTTTCCACTTCCTCTTCTTCCTTCCAATATCTGTCCTTCCTTCTAGTTACCCATATTAAGGCACTCCCGTTGTTCTCAGCAGGCTCTTCTTCCCGCCATCCTTCTTGCTCTCTTGTTTGTGTTCAAGGTCTTGTCTTCCTTTCTTGAGCTTCTAATTAATCTTACTTTGCACACAAGTATGATAATGTCCTCCTTGTCTTCACGTTATTATTTGCTCTCCTTCACCTTTGATTTCATCTTCCATCTTCCCAACTTAGTCTCTTTATCTTGTTCCTGTGGTGTTGAACAGAGATTGTCGAATATCTGAATGACGAGTGAATGGGTGTATGGTTCACTTCTCTGGATATTCTGACAGTAGTTTCTGCTGCTTTTGCAATGTACATTTCTTGCATATACACCATGCCCATCTGATCTATTAGAGGGCATAGGTGATGGTGACTATTTATATTTGTGGTCTCATCTCTCATTTACCATAATCTTCTCTACATTTGAATCCTACACCTTCTCTCCTTCCCATTCCTTTCCTCATGAATTCATCCTGTCTTCCACGTTTTCCGCAACCCGTTCTCTATCTCCTCCTTTGTCCTATAATTCCACCATTTATTTATCACCGACTTCCCTGTTTCCTCATCTGACATTTTCTCTCAGCACCTTTCTTTCTTCCACTAAGAATTATCATTCTCATAAGTATTCCTCTTCCCTCCTCCTGTTTCTCTATGTTCTAAACTTTATCCCTGCCTTCCGTACTTTCAGGTATTCTAACACTCCTTCCCTGTCTCCCCCCCCCCCTTTTTTTACTTTGGAATTACTATATTATGTTTTTCCAGCTGACGCTAGATGATTTTTTTTTTTTCATCTGTAGGTAAGAAAAACAGCCCAAGAATAATACTACTGCCACCATTAATCCTGCCACGACTGGGGCAGCTTTAGTATTTGAGTCCAGCTAATGCCGGACAATATTATCCAGCCAGAAGTGGGTCGTGAGAGGCTGAGAGTGTAAAAGAAGTTCTTGTATTTCCTCTCTCGTCTCTCCCATCTCCCTGACTGATCATACTGTTTACAGGACGCAGGAGAATGACATCTTTATGTGGTGGTACCGACATAACAGTGATTTTCGGTGCCCGGTTCCATAAGCGCCTTTCAATTCGTTCCCTCTCACCCGGAAGGCGGGTGGTGAACTGCAGGAAGAGGGCAGCTTCAGCCGGCAATCCTCCAGGTTCGCATTCAGATAAGCCTGGATTTAGAAGTATTTTAACTAGAGGCAATTTTCATCCCTCATTAATCCATGCCATACCAACCTCTTGATCTTTTGTTTGTCTCCCCAAGTTTCCCGTATATATATATTCCTTATCCTCCTCCTAAGTAGTTCTGACACCTCTGATCTAATCCTCAATTGTTCATTTTTCTTCTCATTTATTCCTGTCTTCCTAAGTTCCAGGTATCCTTGCTAATTTTTTTCTTCCGTTTAAAATTCTTTCCTTACCTTCTCATCTCTCCTCTCGTTCTTGTTCATTTTCCATTCACCTAAGCACTACTTACTTTCTGATGTTATATTTCAGTTCTCTCCTATCTTCGGTTCCGACAGATATTCTTCCTCTGTCTTTTTTTTTTTTCACCTATATTTTTTCCTCTTATCTTAGTCACAACTTTTATTTTACCTCTAGTTTTCCTATTTCCTGATTCTCTCTCTCTCTCTCTCTCTCTCTCTCTTACACACACACACACACACACACACACACACACACACACACACTAATCATTCCTTCCCTCAGTTGAAATTTTTCCCCTATTGACTTCTCATCCCTCATGTAGTACTGAGTTTCCGCCTCTCATTCATTCCAGGTTTCGCACACTTTTCCTTTCCTCCGTACTTTCTTTTATAAACCGTCCATTTATTTTTACCTCACCCGGACGGAGTCCGGCCAGGTATTGTTTTTGGTCGAGTTTGTTTGTTTCTTTGCTACCTCGCCCAGTCGGAGTCCGACGAGGTATTGTTTTTGGCCGAGCTTGTTTGTTTGATTGTTGGAAACATTATGGAAAACACGTCTGAATGAAATTACATGAAATATTCAGAATATGTGGGCACTCGTCCCAAAAGAAAGTTATTAAATATTGAAGATAATCAAGTGACCCTAAAAGGTCAAAATCAAGGTCACAGATTTTCAGAGGGCTATAACTTGAAAACGGTTGAAGATAGAGATAATAAACATTATGAACATACAGAAACTCGTAATATGGGCTATCATTTGGCACCAAGACCTTTGACCTTGAATGGCCTTGATAGGTCAAACTCAAGGTCACGGATATTCAAGGGGTTATAACTCGAAACTGATTGAAGATAGAGATATTTACTATTATTAACATACTGGAAATCCCACATGGATTTTTAATTGGTATCTTGACCTTTGACGGTAAGTGACCTTGAGATGTCAAACTCAAGGTAACGGATCTTCATGGGGTTATAACTCGAAACTCGTTGAAGATAGAGATATTTACAATTACCAAGATAAAGGAATTCTCATATGGGCTTTCATTTGGCAGCATGACCTTTGACCTTGAGTGACCTTGAATGGTCAAATGCAAAATCACTGATTTTCAGAGGGCTTAACTGAAAACATGAGCACCATTTCTTTAGATTTTAATTTTACACTTACATTAAATGGCAGAAATGAGTCAGTATTTACCAGCAATTAAATAACTGCTGTTGAGCGGGGTTTGTAGTGCCTGGCACCAATTGTTATTACTTTATTTCTTCAACTCTTATGTTTTTACCATCGTATCAACTTCACCATTCCTTCCCTCAGGAGTTCTCCGTCTTTCTTCTTAGCCCTCTTTCAGATACCACCGCATCCCAGCAATCCTATCCCTTTTATCTCCTTCATCAGTCTTTCCCTTCTATGTAATTTTTACTTTATCTCCTTGGCTTTTATGTTCCAGTTTAATAATTTCCTCCTTTTAGTGATATATTGCAGTTATCATTAATTTCTCTTTCTTGTAAACCAAAGCTTCCTTCCTTCCTTCAGTTAGAAATTCTTCACCTGTTTCATTTTCACCGCTCTTTCTATGTTCTGCATTTTCACAAAGAGTAAAAATCTACTCTCGTTGGTTCTTGATTTCCTGACATTTACCCTCACTTTTCTTTCATCACATTGAACTTCTTTCTCTGTACCACTGAAATCTTCCTCATTCCTCTTCCGATTATCCAAATATTTTCTGTGGTCTATTCTGCTCCCATATTGCCTCGCCCAGACGGAGTCCGGCGAGGTATTGCTTTTGCTTGAGTTTCTTTGCTTGTTTGTTGCTCGTATGTTTTTCGCATCATTACGGAAAAACAGCTGAATTAAATACATTAAACTTTCAAGATATGTGGGCATTGGTTCAAAAAGAAAGTGATTAAATTTGGAGGTAATCGAGTGACCTTGAAAGGTCAAAATCAAGATCACGGATTTTCTAAAGGCCATAACTTGAAATGGGTTGAAGACAGAGATATTTACTATTATGAACATATAGGAACTCGTAATATGGGCTTTCATTTGGTACCAAGATCTTTGACCTTGAGTGACCGTGATATTCAGGGAGCTATAACCTGGAACTCGGTGAAGATAGCGAAATATTTACTATTATCAACATACGGAATGTGGAATTGTGCATGAAAAAGTTTGGAAGGAATGAGAGAGTGTTTTTGATTGGCGATATGAATGGTAAAGTAGGGAATTTGAAGGTGGATGGAATAGTTGGTGAGTGGGGTGTGCCTGCTGAGATAGATGAGAATGGCAGTGCGTTAGTGGACATTTGTGCTGGGAGGGGGTTGGTGATAGCCAATACCCTCTTCAGGCACAAAATGATCCACAGGTATACATGGTGAGTGATGAGAAGGGTGGGTGGTGAACTGAATGAACGGAAGGCAATGATTGATTATGTGTGTGTGGATGAAAGGATGTGAAGATGTGTAATGGATGCAAAAACTAATAGAGGTTGGGGAGTGGACTTTCTGACCACTACCTGGTTGTGGCAAGAATCAAGATCCAAGTAAGATGGTGAAATAGAAGAAGGGAAGGACGGGAGGAAGGAGTAGTTGCAGGGAGAGTGGAAAGGTTACAAGAGGATGAGAAAAAGGCAGAATATAGGAGAAAAGTGAAGGAACGATTGGGTAAATATGAAGTGGAGCAGATGGGGAACGTGAAAGGTGTGTGCAAGATACTCACAGAGGAAATACGTGCAGCATGTGATGTGGTGTGTGGGGTGAAAAGAAGGCGGAAGGGGGTGCAAGGAACAGCATGGTGGAATGAAGAGATGAGACAGGCTTTGGCAAAAAAGAAGAAAGCATGCAATGAATGGATGAGAAGTAGGAGCATGGAAGAAGTTAAGAGGCGGAAGAAAAAGTTATATGTAGAAAGGAAGAGAGAGGTGAAAAGATTAGTAAGAGAGAGTAAGAAGAGAGTGGATGAGGAATTTGGAAGAAATTTCAGTGTAAAATGGAGGGACTGTAAGAAAATGTTCTGGAAAGAGGTGAAGAGAGTAAGACAGGGTAGCAGTGAAGATAGTAGGGGAGTGAAAGATAAAAATGGTAGATTACTAGTGGAGAAGGGAGAAAAAGTGAGCAAATGGAGAGAACACTTAAGTTGTTGAACATAGAGAATGGAAGTAATGCGAATATAAGTAACTGGTGAATGGCTGGGAGAAGAAGGGAGGTAAGAAGACAAGAAGAAATCAGTAGGATGAAAGTTGTGGAAGCAATGAAGAAAGTCAAACTGGGGAAAGTCCCAGGAATTGATGAAGAGTGTGGTGAAATGCTGAAGCATGGGGGAGAGACAGTTGTAAAATAGACATGGAAGATGTTCAGACTGGCCTGAGAGGAAGGTAAAGTCATATCAGTCAGGTATAATTATTCCCTAGTACAAAGGAAATGGGGAAAAAGAAGTGTGTGGTAATCATAGGGCCATTTGTCTTCTTAGTGTAATAGGAAAAGTGTATGGTAGGATACTTATTGACAAAGTTAGGGAAATAACAGAGGAATTAGTTGGAGAAGAACAGGGAGGCTTTAGGAAGGGAAGAGGTTGTGTAGATCAGATATTCATTTTTAGATCTTTAGTGGAAAAAATTCTAGAGAAGGGAAAGAAGTTGTATGCGGCCTTCATGGAAATGGAGAAAGCATATGGCAGGGTGGATAGACAGGAATTGTTGAAAGTATTAAGAATAAATGAAATAGATGGGAAGTTGTTGAATGCTGTGAAGAGTATGTGTGATGGTGCTAAGGCTGCAGTGTGTGTGGATGGTGGACTAAGTGAATTTTTCTCTTTGAAGGTTGGGTTGCAACAGGGATGTGTCATGTCTCCATGGATGTTCAATCTGTAAATGGATGTGGTAATAAAAGAGGTACAAGGTAGGGTAGTGGATGTTGGAGTGGCCCTAGTGAGAGAGGGTAGTTTCTGGAAACTCCCTCTATTGTTATTTGCAGATGATACTGTGTTGTTTATTGAAGACGAAGGGGAGCTGTAAGGCTTGGTGGATGAGTTTGGGAGAGTGTGTAAGAAACGGGATCTAAAGGTGGATGTAAGGAAGAGTAAAGTGATGGTCTTTGAGAGAGGTGAAGTCAATGAATGTACAGCGAGGTTGGATGGTGAGGAAATTGAAAATGTGAGTACGTTTAAGTACTTGAGTGTGATGAGTAAGGATGTAAGTTTGGAGAGTGAAGTGCTTGAAAGGGTAGAACAAGGACAAAATGGTTGCTGGTTCCTTGAAAGGAGTGATAAGAAAAAGGAAAGTGAGCATGGAAGTGAAAAAGTTACCACATGACACTCTTGTGATACCAACTCTAATGTATGGACGTGAAGCTTGGACGTTGTTGGAAGGACACAAGTCAAGAGTGAGAGCAGTGGAAATGAACTATTTAAGAGGAGCCTGTGGAGTCACATGGAGAGACAGGCTGACAAATGAGGATATAAAGAAGCGTTGTGGTGTAGATGTGGATGTGATAGGAAGCGTTATGAGGAAAACACTGAGGTGGTTTGGCCATGTGGAGAGGATGGAGGGTGAGAGACTGACGAGGAGAGTGTATGTGAGTGAGGTCGAGGGGGGGAGAGGGAGGGGGAAGGCGAGGATGAGATGGAGGGATGGGGTGGAGATGTATATGAGAGAGTGGGGTGTGAGTTGGGAGCAGGACAGTGAAATGGCGGGGTACAGGGCGACGTGGAGGCAATTTGTTTGTGGCCACCCCGTACAGGATTCAGGCGTCTGGCAATAGATAGATAGATAGATCAACATACTGGAAGTCTCATTTTTTTTTTTTTAACTGGTACCATGACCTTTGACCGTAAGTGACCTTGAAAGGTCAAATGTAAGATCACGGATTATCAGAGGGCATAACTTGAAAACATTTGCATCATTACGTTAGACTTTAATTGTTTACTGACAAAATTTCAGTATTTAACAGCAATAAAATAACTGCTGGAGGGCGAGGTTTGTTGTTCCTGGCACCACTTTTAGTTTGTTTGCTTTTTTGTTCGTTGGCAACATTACGAAAAAACGGCTGCATGAAATTACAAGAAACTTTCGAGATATGTGGCGACTGGTCTCTAAAGAAAATGGTTAAATTTTGTACTAACAGAGTGATACTGATAGGTCAAAATCAAGGTCACCGATTTTCAGAGGGCTATAACTTGAAACTGGCTGAAGACAGAGATATTTATTGTTACCAGTATGCAGGGACCTCCCATATGAGCTTTCATTTGGCACCAAGACCTTTGACCGTGAGTGACCTTCAAAGGTCAAACTCAAGGTCACGGATAATCAGGGGGCCATACGTCAGAAATGATTGCAGATAGATATTTACTATTATCAACATATAAGAAGTCATAGTATTTGCATGTAATTGATACCATGACCTTTGACCTTAAGTGATCGTGAAAGATCAAACTCAATATCATAGATATTCAGGGGGCCATAATTCAAAACTGGCTGAAGATAGATAATTACTATTATCAAAATATATGTGAGTCTAATATGGGTATTCATTTGGCAGCATGACCTTTGACCTTGAGTGGTCGGGCGAGGTTTGCTGTGCCTGGCACCAACTGCTATTCCTGTTTTTACCCAACCATTGTAGTATTTTTTTTTTTTTTTTTGCTTCCTATCTGTCCCTTCTCTTGTATTTTTTTTTTTCTCTTCAGCTTTACAGTTTCCTTCATTTTCTTCTTCTCAGCTTTCCTGGCCACCTTAACCTCCTTAGTTCTTTTGTTTTTGTCTTTATCTGAAATTCTTCTTGTTTCTCAGTTTGTTTCCATGTTCCCATTTTCATTTGGTACTCTCACTTTCTCGTTGCATATCCTATCCTCTCAGTTTCTTTCCCATTCCTTTTCTCAGTTGCATATTCTTGTCCCTATTTTCCTCCCTCGCAGATCCCTGCATCCCTAGGGGTGTGTCGGGATGATGTCGGCTACTGAAAAACTTGAACCCCAGTCAATTATTTCCTGATCCGAGGATATGAGGGCTCAAAGCGAAAACGACGAGGAGGAAAAGGAGGAGGAAGAGAAGCTGACAGAAATACTCAGGCATTTTTGAGGTCGAAGCTGGGTATAGTTGCAGAACTGAAACGGAGATAATACATGAATATTTCTGAAGCACGGGAAAGGAGAAATGGTATATGCTTTAACCTTTGGTAATGAGAGGAAACAGGGACTGGATGCTGCACGGGATGATTTTGAACAGATGCAGTATTCGAATATCGTTAAATGATTCTGAATTCTTTTTAGAAATAGATTCCATATTTCAGAGAAATATGATTCAGTGCACAAAATATCCGATTACAATAGAAACTAGAAAACAGAGATCGCATACCTCTGCCAATGCCACTGTCATTAAAAAAGATCCGAATCCATGGATATAGGAACAGGATCTGGATCGAGATCCGCCCCCAAATTTAAGCAATTCTTTCTTGGTCCAATAACCCACTTCTCCACAAAATTTCATTGAAATTCATTGAGCGCTTTTGGAGATATTGTGCGGGATACTCCGGATCCGGATTCGGATCCGTCCCCGAATTAAATCATTTCGTCAATGGCTCATGGCTCATCCTTCCGCAAAATTTCATCAAAATCCGTTCATATCCTGCCAACAGACAGACAGACAAACTAACGTGGGCTAATACATAACCTCTTTGGCGCGGTAACAAGCGCGTTCAGTCACAGCGTTCGCCAGCGCCTGCATTACCAGGGGTGGAATATGGCAAAGGCGTCCAGGAGCATAAAAAAGGCAAAAGCAACCATTGGACGGCCTCAGTGTACTCTCTCTCTCTCTCTCTCTCTCTCTCTCTCTCTAGCACAGAGCAATAAATACAAATAAATCTTCGAGTATGGATACAAAACCGCGCACCATGCCACCCACATTTCACCAGTGGAGTCATTGCAGGAAAAAATATTTGGCCAAAACACTCCCTCAGATAACATCACTCTCGACAAAACTTGGAATATCAGCTCTTGAACCACAATGGTTGCGTACTCAAAGTTTGGAAAAAAAAAAAAAAGTCACGTACGAAGTGTTGCTTTATACAGTACGTACAATCACAGACATAAGTCGTATCGCTGTTTTGTCTGAAGATTAAGTGAAACAAACGAAACATAATGAGATCTCTAACACAGTTAAATATTCGTGTCTGGCTAGCATGACTTCCCCAAACTTCGTATTTACTGCTGCTGGGTTGGCTTGGTAAATGAATTCAGGAAATTCCAAAGCCTTAACATCGATTCGCGAAAACTGGTGCGTCCGAGGGACGAAATGTGAATCATATTCGGTGAGGCGATGATCCCCTGTTCTTTTCTTCCTACACCTTATCACATAATGTCAAACAGACATAGTATATACCTAGATATGGAGAGAGAAAGCAACATGCATCCAGCTATTAGGGAGATGATAGGTGGCAGGATCTGCCTTTATTTGGGAATAAAAAATCCCAAACAGACGGTGCAGACATTCGGTGTTAGAAGAACCGCAGAAAGGTTGATGCGATTTCGGGAGGAAGGCACAATGGCGAACAGTCATCGTTCAGGTTGCCCTCGTATAACCACACACCTTCAGAACCAGGAGATCACAACGATGGAAGGTAGCACCTGCAGGCAGTGCTTGTGCCTTAAGTGACAAACTGCACCTAGAATAAAACACAGCAACCGTTGCGCGTAGACTTCGGTCTTTTGGGTTATGCGTTCGAACTCCAGCCTGTAAAATTCGTTTTGCCACTCACAACAAAACATTCGGTTATCGTTATGCAGTAAGTCTATTCTCATATGAAAAATAGTTTGGAGAGTTCTCGTTGACAGCACTGACCTGACAGCTAATGACAACCACAGATCTTAATTATCAACTTTAACCAGATACTAGTCAAATGAATAAAGAAGAAATGATTTCAAAACAGTTCAATATCTAAGTGATTTGTGGTGTTCCTGACATGAGCGTAAAAACAGAATACACAAGAAACGATTCATATATATATATATATATATATATATATATATATATATATATATATATATATATATATATATATATATATATATATATATATATATATATATATATATATATATATGTCAAAGTAGCAGTTGGAAAAAGAACACAATATATAGATATCTATCTATCTATTGTCAGACGCTTCATCTCCCGTTCGGGGTGGCCACAAACAAATCGCCTCCATGTCGCCCTGTCCCCCGCCATTTCACTGCCCTGCTCCCAACTCACAGCCCCCTCTCTCATATACCTCTCCATCCCATCCCTCCATCTCATCCTCGGCCTCCCCCTCCCTCTCCCCCCCTCCACCTCACTCACATACACTCTCTTCGTCAGTCTTTCACCCTCCATCCTCTCCACATGGCCAAACCACCTCAGTATATTCCTCCTAACGCGTCCTATCACATCCACATCCACACCACAACGCTCCTTCACTTCCTCATTTGTCAGCCTGTCTCTCCATGCGACTCCACAGGCTCCTCTTAAATAACTCATTTCCACTGCTCTCACTCTTGACTTGTGCCCTTCCAACAACGTCCAAGCTTCACTTCCATATGTTAGAGCTAGTATCACAATTGTAGTAACTTTCTCACTTCCATGCTCACTTCCCTGTTTTTTATCACTGCTTTCAAAGAACCAGCAACCTTTCTTCCCTGCTGTACCCTTTCAAGTACTTCACCCTCCAAAAATCCATCCTTACTCATCACACTACCCAAGTACTTAAACGTACTCACATTTTCCAATTCCTCACCATCCAACCTCGCTGTACATTCACTGACTTCACCTCTCTCAAAGACCATCACTTTACTCCTCCCTACATTCATCTTTAGATTCCGTTTCTTACACACTCTCCCAAACTCATCCACCAAGCCTTGCAGCTCCCCTTCGTCTTCACTCAACAACACAGTATCATCTGCAAACAACAGTACAGGGAGTTTCCAAGCCCTACCCTCTCTCACCAGGGCCACTCGAACATCCACTACCCTACCTTGTACCTCTTTTATTACCCCATCCATGTACAGATTGAACAACCATGGAGACATGACACATCCCTGTTTCAACCCAACCTTCAAAGAAAAAAATTCATTCAGTTCATCATCCACACGCACTGCAGCCTTAGTACCATCATACATACTCTTCACAGCATTCAGCAACTTCCCATCTACTCCATATGTTCTTAATACTTTCCACAATCCTTGTCTATCCACCCTGTCATATGCTTTTTCCAAATCCATGAACGCTGCATACAACTTCTTTCCATTCTCTAGACACTTTTCCACTAAAGATCTAAGAATGAATATCTGATCTACACAACCTCTTCCTTTCCTAAAACCTCCCTGTTCTTCTCCAACTAATTCCTCTGTTATTTCCCTAACTCTGTCATTAAGTATCCTACCATATACTTTTCCTATTACACTAAGAAGACAAATGGTCCTATGGTTACCACACACTTCTTTTTCCCCATTTCCTTTGTACAAGGGAATAATTATACCTGACTTCCAATCCTCCGGGACTCTACCTTCCTCTCAGGCCAGTCTGCACTTCTTCCATGTCTATTTTACAACTGTCTCTCCCCCATGCTTCAGTATTTCACCACACTCTTCATCAATTCCTGGGGCTTTCCCCAGTTTGACTTTCTTCATTGCTTCCACAACTTTCATCCTACTGATTTCTTCCTGTCTTCTCACCACCCTTCTCCCAGCCATTCCCCAGTGACTTATACCCGCATTACTTCCATTTTTTATGTTCAACAACTCCTTAGAGTGTTCTCTCCATCTGCTCACTTTTTCTCCCTACTCCACTAGTAATCTACCATTTCTATCATTCACTCCCCTGCTAACTTCACTTCCACCCTGTCTTACTCTCTTCACCTCTTTCCAGAACATTTTCTTACTGTCCCTCCACTTTACACTCAAATTCCTTCCAAATTCCTCATCCACTCCCTTCTTACTCTCTCTTACTAATCTTTTCACCTCTCTCTTTCTACATATAACTTTCTTCCGCCTCTCAACTTCTTACACGCCCCTATTTCTCATCCATTCATTGCATGCTTTCTTCTTTTGTGCCACAGCCTCTCTCACCTCTTCAAACCACCATGCTGTTCCTTGCACCCCCCTCTGTCTTCTCTTCATCCCACACACCACATCACATGCTGCACATATTTCTTCTGTGAATATCCTGCACACACCTTCCACGTCCCTCATCTGCTCCAATTCATATTTGCCCAATCGTTCCTCCACTTCTCTCTTATATTCTGCCTTTTTCTCATCCTCTTGTAACCTTTCCACTCTCCTTGAAAATACTCCTTCTTCCCGTCCTTCCCTTCTTCTATTTCTCCATTTTATTTGGATCCTGATTCTGGCCACCACCAAGTAGTGATTAGAAAGCCCACTCCCCCAACCTCTATAGGCTCTTGCATCCCTTACACATCTTCGCATCCTTTCATCCACACACACACAATCAATCATTGCCTTCCTTTCATTCAGTTCACCACGCACCCTTCTCATCACTCGCCATGTATACCTGTGGATCATTTTATGCCTGAAAAGGGTATTGGCTATCACCAACCCCCTCCCAGCACAAATGTCCACTAACGCACTGCCATTCTCATCTAACTCAGCAGGCACACCCCACTCACCAACTATTCCATCCACCTTCACATTCCCTACTTTACTATTCATATCACCAATCAAAAACACTCTCTTATTCCTTCCAAACTTTTCCATGCACACTTCCACATTTGTCCAGAACTCTTCTCTCACTCTGCTTGCACGATCTTGCGTTGGCGCGCACACAATCGTCCACATTTGTATTCCAACTTTCAATCTTACCCACACAATCCTTGACCCAACTGATCCATACTCTCTTATGTTCTTCTTCCATCTTTTTCTCACAACAATACATACTCCTTCTTTTGCCCTCTCATTCTCATCTACTCCTGCACATATACCCCATCCATACTCCCGTTCTTTCACCCTCTTACCTCGCCATTTAGTTTCAGTTACTCCACATACACCAACTTTCGCACCCTCAAGCACCTGGACAATCTCTCTCTCTTTCACCTCATCATTCGCACCTGTTACGTTCCATGTTCCGATTACCATGTCCTTTGTCCGGTCCTTGGTCGTCATCTTTTGATCAGTCCTTGTCCGAGGCTTCTTGTTCGTCTTTTTAGATAGTTGTTTTTCGGGGAGGGGCATTAACCCTTCGCCAACCCTTTTAGTCGCCTTGTACGACAAGCAGGGATACTGGGGGAGTATTCTTGAAACCCCCCCCCTACCCCAAAGGGGATATGCTTTGCTTAAATACCAAAAATGGGCTCGCATCCACAGGCTCGTCACCTGGCGCAAATGGCATCTCATGTCAGTTATACCAACCGTCCGTATGACACAAAGCAGAGCGCACCAAAACTTTAGCTTTTCAGCAAATGTTTTCATAAAATTTCACGACATATATGCATAAATACAAGCATCATGCAAACGTTCATGCATAATACGTACAAACTCTACGTCAGGAACATAGCTGGTACTATTGTGGCTTTCAGGAAGTAGATGCATATTATTATTATAAGAAAAGGATAGAGAAAGTACAAAATTCACAAGGATGAAATATTTTCATGGTTTTAGTGAGAAGAGAGAAGAAAACTGTTAATATCGATATTCTTTGGTAAGAAACATAGGAAGAAGCTGGATCATTTCGGTACACCGGATAATGATGGCATTGTTCATTACTTGAAAATGGGGGATAAACTTTTACCCTTCTGAAGGAATACAAAAAATGTGAAAATGAAACTTACACCTCAGTCGAAATCGAAAGACATTTTTTTTTTTTTTAAACTGTTATTTGTGTGTGTGTGTGTGTGTGTGTGTGTGTGTGTGTGTGTGTGTGTGTGTGTGTGTGTGTGTGTGTGTGTGTGTGTGTGTGTGTGTGTGTGTGAGCTTGCTGAGCATTCTTCCTACTAATAAGACAATCTAAATTCGGTGAGTGGGTCGCTATGTGGATTCTTTACTGGATGAGTGTGTTGATGTGTGGGAAGAATAGGTCCACAGGGGAAATATTTCCAAGGTGGTAGTAAGCCAGTGTGGGAAAACAGGTCCGTGGGGGAATAAGTCTGTGGGAGAAAAGGACCCAAGCGGCAACATAAGTCCAAGGAGTAAAAGTAGGTCCACGGGGGAAAAAGGTCCATGGGAGAAATTAGGTTGATGGGAGAAAATAGTTGCATGTGTGAACCATGTGCCTATCCATGGTGAGAAAATGGGTCCATAATGGAAAATAGGTTCATGAGGAAAATAGATTAAGGAAAAATTGGTCCATGGTGAGAAATTGTTCCATGAAGGGAAATGGGTCAATGATGTCTAAGGGTATCGAAATACATAGCCAAGGGGTTTGGTTAGATGGAGAGAGATTGTAGGGGTATGAGAGATTAATGGCTGCCCCTCTATCACCGGTGGGGTGTGTGGGCCGTTGCTAGTAAAATGGTGCGTCGTCGAGTAGAGTGTAGGTAGCTCTCCTCTCCACCCCACTTTCTCTCTCTGTGTATTCTTTTATCGTAAGTGAGGTGGGTTATAGTCACTTCTTGGGTTATGGAGTTTGGGTTATGGAGTTTTGTTGTACAAAGTCACATGGAGATGTGTTTGACCGTAATGTAACGTAACGTAACGTAGCGTAGCATGACGGCGAACCACCTAACTACCCTGCTCCTGTGTTCTCTTGGGCTTTCTCTAACTCCTTCTCTCCTTCTCTGCCCTCCTCTCCAATTTCCCGGGCTATATATACCGGCCAGTGCATGGGTGTGTCATTGTCTGGTACCTTCCCATTGGTAATTTTTCCGTGACGTCAGATAACTGGCTCAAGTTGGTTATCCTGCGTGCTCATGAAATACCTGTGTTGTCTGGCTTAAAGAGTTTGTGATAAATCGACATTCTTGAACTAGAATATGTGTTCGACTTTCCTTGTACACCAAACATGATTTACTCTGTCAGAGTCAATCATATCAGTACTTACATATTAATGGCTACAGTTTTTACATAGTGTCATAACATATTAATGCCTACAATGAGAGATTAAGTGCAGGGAAAAAGAGGTCAAAGGGAAAGTAGATCCATGGGTTAAAACTGTTCCACAAGGAGGAAATACGTCAGTGGGTAGAAAATAAGTTCATGGAGAAAAGAGACACATGAGGAGGATTATAATGAGTTGCAGGGGAAAATATTTCCATGCGGGACAATTGGCCCATACGAGACGAGATCCCTGGACGAAAATGGAGGGTTGACCTCAGATGATTGTAGCTGGAGAGACGCCTAAATGCTAGTATAGTTTGACAAGATGTGGAGAATTATAGTACTGATGAAGATGGTCGAGGGAGTAAAACTATCGGATATGGAACACTTTCTGAGGAAAGAGAAGTGAGGTAAGAGTTTAGTGTGGTTAAATTTATACTCAGTGCAAAACTATCTTTACCAAATTCTGAAAAGGTGGGCAAAATGATTAAAAAAAAAAAATCCAGTAACTTCAGCGTATCGGTATGGCTGTTGCTTCAATACAGAATAGAAAAGACATTTTATAGAAAAACTGAAAAACAGTGTGCGCTGAGACGTTTGCTCGAGGGGAAAAGATATCACGAAAAGTATCTTCGGGAAAAATAAGCCATGTATCATTTTTCGTGGATTATGGTTAGTAGAAACACAGCACTAATAGCTGATACCAAAGAATACACCTTATGAAAGAGAGGCAAGAACAGATAATTACAGGAGTTTTTTTTTCTTTTATGCAAGGAAGAAAGAACTAAAGGGTAGGAAACCGCAAACCGTTCCACCCCAGAAAAAAGAAAATAAAAATACAACAGAGAGCCAAATTCAAGATCCGTTCATGTCGAGATACCTGGACACATTGCATTTGAAAGACTGGAGGTCATAGGAAGTAGGAAACAGAGAGAAAGGAGTCAGTTTCAAAGTTGACTTGTTGTATAAATGAAGGACTGAGAGTAATTATTAACTCTTGCACTAGGGAGTTGGACAGAAAAGGGATTAGAGTTTGTTGCTAGACGGGTGCTACGCGCCCATCGTAGTGCTGGAGGGATGCACGCAGATAGTCCAGGGAAACAGTGACCATTGAAGTAGCGATAGAAACGAGATAAACATGCAACAGTACGGCAAAGAGACAGAGGTTGAAGGGAACCAGTGAGACGAGGAGAGGTAATGAGACGAAAAGCGTTTGACTCTACCTTGTTGAGAAGAGCTATATGTGTGTAGCCTTCCTACACATGAAAGTTGTACTCTACACAGGGGCGAATAAAACCCATGTGTAAAGTCAACAACTGTGCAGGAGTAAAGAAGGTATAGAGTCAGCTTAGCACACCTAATCTCTTGGAAGCAGATTTTACAAAGGATGTAATATGATCTTTCCAAGATAATCCCAAGAGAATAAAACCCCAAACATATTCAAGGATGATGAAGTATTGAGTTGGATATTGTTAAATATTAGTCAGTATTCCTGTGGAAGATTTTGACCGGTTGATAGGTGTAAGAACAGAGTTTTTGATGCATTAAAAACAACAAGATTACGTTTACTCGAGTCAGAGATACGAGCGAAATCAGAAATTTGGTGTGCCATAGCCTCATCCCTTGTTTGTTGAAGTAACTGCGAGATGGACACTGCAAAAAGCAAATGGGAAGGTGAAGGGTGGAATCGTCGGCGTATGAGTGGACGGGGTTAGTTGTACAGCTTAGATAATTGACGAATAAAAGGAAGAGTGTTGGTGATAAGACTGAACCCTGAGGAACACCACTCTTAATAGATTTAGGAGAAGAACAGTGGCTGTGTACAACAGCAGCTATAGAACGACCAGAAAGGAAGGTATAGATGAAGGCACATATACCATAGAAACCGAAGGAGGGCAGTTTGGAAATTAAAGATTTATGCCAGACTCGATCGAAAGCCTTTGAGATGTTAAGTGCAACGGCAAAGCTTTCGCCAAAATACCGAAAGAAGGATGACCAGGAGGCTGAAAGGTAGGTGAGAAGATCGCCAATGGAGTGTCCCTGACGGAATCCATACTGACGATCAAAAAGAAGGTTGTGACAGGAAAGATGCTTTAAATTTTTTTTAGAACAGACTCGAAAACTTTTCAGACACAGGATATTAAAGCAACTGGGTGATAGCTAGAGGGTTGGAAATGGTCACGTTTCTTTGGGACGGGCTGAATGAGAGCAAATTTCCAGGAAGAAGTAAAGGTAGAAGTTGATAGACAATGGCAAAAAAGTTTACCAAAGCTGAGTATAAGCACAGAAGTACAGTTCTTGAGAACAGCAGGAGGAACCCCATCAGGCCCATATGCCTTGTTAGTATAGAGGCGGGTGATGGCAGAAAATACATCAGTTGAATAAATTTTACTGTCAGCCATGAGGAAGTCGGAGGGGGGAAGTGACGGAGGAACAGCACTGGAGTCGTTTAAGGTGGAATTGGAGGAGGTCTGAGCAACGAAACCTGTTTTATCGGTAGAAAATAATAGCTACAGAGCCATCAGAGTGGAAAAGAGGAGGGAAAGATGATGAGGATAAGTTGTTAGAAAGGTTTCTGGCAAGATGAAAGGAGGGAAAGGCGATGAGGATAAGTTGTTAGAAAGATTTCTGCGAAGGTGCCCGAAGGAGCGGGAAGAATTTGAGTTGTAGAGATTAGAGCATTTAGTACGGATGAAATTATTTTTAGCTGAGCGAAAAACTGACTTAGCACGATTCCAAGCAGAAACATAAAAAAGATGAGAGTCAGGGGTGGGTTGGCTCCAGTAGCCCACCTTTTGTAGTCCTTCTCCTTGTTGTGAACAACATTAGAACAAGCGTGATTAAAGCAAGTTTTTTTTATTTTTTGCATTATTTAATGGAAATGAGGAAGGAATGTAGGCTTCCATGCCCAAGAGAATAACCTCCGTAATGTGCATGGTACACTCAGATGGCTCTCGGCAATGGAAACAATAATAATTACAGAGATTACAGAGAAAATCAAAGAAGTATTGTCTGAGGGCCTCCCAATCACGTGTCACAACCAATGTTTCTTCGGCGGGCCATAGTGGAGTGATAGGACAGGTTATGGTGATAAGGCTAGGTGCATAATGAGACGCAGGCGACACAGGCGACGCAGCACAGAACAGAGTAAGAAATCTGTAGATGGTGATGTTAAATGAGAGTGCGCATATTAGGACGCAGGGCAGCACAGCGCAGGGCAGCACAGCGCAGGTGCCGGTCTGTGTAGGCCTGCACGGCGTAGGCGTTGGAACACAGATTTCTGCTCCACTCGTGACACGCGTCAGTCAGAACAATGGCATCATACGAGGTACTCACCGAGGCTATGCAGAGTGAACCAGTGTTTTATGACACTATACGTTGTGGTTGTATGAGGGCCAAACTGAAAGAAGAGATATGGGAATGCATAGCAGATGCTGTATAGTATAAAGATGGTGCGTGGAAAGTATTTGAATGAAAAAGTCTAATCAGGTACATTTTTTTTTTTTTTTTATGTGTCCGACAATTGGCATAGGCTTCACAGCCTGCTCTCAAGGCCCAGTAGTCCTCCTACATACCATACACCTCTACATGTCACCATTTGCCTTAATGAGTTCATATTCCTCCAGGTGATAGAGTTGTGTGAATTATAATCTATTTAGGAAATTAGCTTTTGTTGCTAATTACTATTAGGTACATAACAGGAAGGTACTATAACATACAACAATATCATAGACAAAGAAACGTAATTCAATAAACATAACTTATTCACCAGGGATATAGGAATTCCTTGAGGTAATTGTACCAGTACATGATTAAAACCACATTATGTTTTATTCAATAAGTAATGTATTAGATTAAAATAAGGTAAACATTGCTTGATAATAAAGAATTAATATATCTATATCTGTCTATCTATCTCTATCTATCTATCTATCTATCTGTATCTGTGTATGTACTTAGTATGTATGTATGCATGTATGTATGTATGTATGTATGTATCTATCTATCTATATATATATATATGCAAACTAACCACAGGAGAAATGAAAGGAGCGACAGTGAGTACTTTCGTATATTACATCTCCAGACAGACTGTCTTAAGACACTGTCTGAAGATGTAACATACGAAAGTACTCACTGTCGCTCCTTTCATTTCCCCACAGTCTGTCTGAAGATGTAATATACGAAAGTACTCACTGTCGCTCCTTTCATTTCTCCGGTGGTTAGTTTGCATACATATCTTCATGGTGAAGTGTAGTCTCTGCAAATAATGTATATATAAATATATATATATATATATATATATATATATATTTATATATATATATATATATATATATATACATATATATATATATATATATATATATATATATATATATATATATATATATATATATAGTATTGCAATTTAGCCATGATCAGCACAACAGACAGAGTACCACACACATGAAACCTGCTTCTACAACGTGCGCACCTCACCTATGCTGCCCTGTCCTGTGCTGCCCTGCCCTGTGCTGCGCTGCCCTCTGTCTCAATGTGCGCCTAGCCTAAGGTTGTGATCGGAGGGGCCCAACTGAGTGGACAGATTAACTGTGTAAGCTGAAGGATTAGTTGTAAGGAAGAGGTCTTTGTATGTTGGAATTCACTCCAAGGCGGTCAGGGATATGGGTAGGATGATGTACAAGCTGTTCTAGGTCATTAAGAAAAGAAAAGATGGCTTGTTCGCCAGGTGGATGAGTGAAAGGAAAGGAGAGCCAAAGGGGGTGGTGAACTTTGAAATGTCCTAGAATGGAGATTTCAGAGAAAGGAGAAATGAATAGGAAGAAGATGAGTGAAATGAATGTTTGTATGGTAAAACAAATATTTTCAACATTTTTCCGCAAGATGAAAAGAGGCAATGGACGTTGCCTAGGAAGAAATAGCAAATGGTCAGTACCTTCAAACTTCAGGATCAGAGGAGAAAATCGATTCAGTATTAGGTATACACAGAAATACTTACGAAGGATTAAGAGCAAGAAAGGAGAAAATTGATTCAATATTAGGTATACGCAGGAATATTAATTAAGAGCACTACATAATGGTGAAATTGCATGCATTCACATGTTATTTTTCCTGCAGAGATATTGAGTAAAAGTAGTAATGATATTGTATCTATTGCCAGACGCCTTAATCTCATAAGGGGTGGCCACAAACAAATCGCCTCCATGTCGCCCTGTCTCTCGCCATCATTAGAAATAACAATAATAATCATAATAATAGAAACCATAGTAATAATTAGTTCCCTATCCTCGTTGCATGATTTAACCAGTAAGCTTTGCCATATGGTTCATATCGTTCGTTTAGAGATTCCCTGCACCTATAGTCCAGGCCAGGCTGTGGGCTGATTTAAAAAATTGTAAGGGTGAAGACAGGGACTGAGGTCTGTCCAGCACACATGCACCGTCTTCTGGGTTCTGGCTGACCGATTTGTTTACGTCCGGCCCTCTGGTGGTAACATAAACAAGAACTGAAGACCCTACGGTAACATCTTGTGTAACATCAAGAGATCTGAAGACAAAGGTGTTGAAGAATAAATATGTAAATTTTACGTATGTTTCAATAACTGCCTAACTGTATGCTTAACTATTACTATTATCCTTTCCTAAGAGTGACCACAGCTATATAGCTGGAAAGTTAATGTTTTTATGGTTTTCTCTTAAACGTGTTGCAAAGAAAAATGAGCATATTTGATTTCGGTACTTTGCACTGGGCTAAATGGCAAACTATTAAGCCAGACATTCAGCAAACATGTTTTCATAGAATTTTCAACCAGGTACCTGCATCTCAATTAGTTTTTGAGAGTTTTCAGTTTCAAATATGAAATTTTTAGAATAAAAATGAGTATATCATCTTCAAAAATAGGTCAAGGTCATTTATATTTGGCAGAAGGACTTGAGTTACGCTAGCATACCTTCATGTGTAATTTCAAGATCGCAGCAAAAAGAAGTGCAAAGAAAAATAACAATACTGATGAAAACAATAGGCTTCGCCATTTATATGGCGAAGCTTAATAATAATCAGAAGAAGAAGAAAACAAAACACCACTAACAACAACAACAATCATCATCAGATCACAGCCACCTCAGTTAAGTACAAAGGAATACCATAATACACACCACCTTTCCCTCGGTCATCCACCCAACCTTCTCAGAACTGCTGCACGGTATAAATTGTACCTAGTGTGTGTGTGTGTGTGTGTGTGTGTGTTCCTCAAGAAGGATAAATATGCTTCTTCAGTTCACATCAGTATTATGGTTGCTGATGCTTGTGCACATTCACATACCCCAAATCTCTCTCTCTCTCTCTCTCTCTCTCCACGCACATCGGTGAGTAGCTAGACGAGTATTGGTTTGATGCCGGAATGGGGAAGAGCAGAGTTCAGCACAGTGTACAGTTTATCGGTGATACAGGAGAGATACCCAGGAAACACAGCGCGGCAAAGAAAAAATTGCTGATGGAAAACAGAGAGAGGAGCTTCAAAGCCCTAAATTTCAGGAGTGGGCATGTGATTAATTGCCAAAGTGGGATCTGCTGTTAACTTCTATCTTCTCATGAGATGAACAAATTAAAAAGGTAAGGTTGTGCTCTTAGGATGGGTCGACTGAGTTGGTAGAAGGCTGGGCGTACCAAATAGTACGTAGGATAAGGCATATCAAGATTGTCGGGGATACGAGTAGGCTCTAGGTTTCTACGGGAGCATTTGATGCCTTTTTCTCAGGGAACTCCGAAGCATGATGCACAATGCCACTCGATATAAAAGAATATGAAGTGTTTAATGCCTATGTAGGTCCATAACAGAGAGAAACAGATAAACAGATTTATTTTCAAGGTCAATTAATAATTACACAGGAGGGCCAAAGGTGGGGATGACTATGAAAATTTCCTAAACTTGAAATATCTAAGAAACATGAAATAAAAGCATAATATCCTCTTTATAAATGAGAAGGTCATGAAAATTTTGATAGTTGGAGTCAGGTAACAATTAACCAACACAGATATGTTTAAATACGTGACTGGCAGGTCAGACGTAGCCAAAGTATGAATAATTCATACGGTTCAAATTTGGGAACACGAGAAAATGTAAGGTTATTATAAGCATGATTCTAAAATTCACTATATGCTCGGAATTTATTACAGAAAAAAGAGGAGGAAGCAACTGGGTTTCGGTAATCAGTGAAGACGAGATTGTGTTTCATTTTTCACCCACTCCTTTAGGAGCGTAGAGGCTCAGGACTAAATTTCCCCCTCCAAAATTATTAGGTGAAGCTGGTCAGTCGCTCGGCCTTGTGTGAGATGATGTGAGCAGCTAACTCCGATCAGCCCTATGACTTGGATCCATGAAGGCCCCATCCAAGATCCTTAACCCAGTCATCCTCCAGAGAAGTGGAATTCCATTTGAATTAGATACGAGGAAAGGCTATGCATGTTTCAAACTTCAATAGAAAGTAGGTCGGGCAATGGTCAAGGACAACTCTTACTAGGCCACTTGCCTAAGTATTTGCAGCTTCTTTCCCAGGGAACTCCGAGGCATGGTTGCGTAATGCCTTTCGATAAAAAGAACAATGTGTAGTGTCTAACGCTTAGTTACCTTCAGTAAAAACAGAGAAGGGATACATTTTCAGAAAAAGAAAGCATGACCGTCTACTCTTACAATATTCGAAAACGAAAAAGATAAAGAAAATAAACATATGCTAGTTCCATGGCTAGACCCCCCTCAAAAAGCAGTTTTCCATTCAGCAAAGAAACATTTAGGTCTTCGACTGGTGTATACTGTCTTATTCCAACACGATATTTTGTTGATTAGGTAGGCCAAGATGGTGTACTGGGGTAGATTTTTAAATAACCAATTAAGCAACAAGTTATTTGATGCATCTTATAAACATACCTCGGTCGGGTGAACAATAAACATGATAACTGAGAAATTTTCTTAACCTATATTGGTTAAGTAAATATTATAACAGACGACAGACCAGAAATTTTCAAGCTTACAGGTGTAATAAAGCAATGATCAATGATAGGCTGTGATCTCATGCAGGGACGGCAAATAGAGGTACGTGAGTGACGGTCAATAAGAGGAAAGGAAAGGAGAGGAGGAAGGGATAGGAAAGGAACTGAGGGAGAAACGGAGGAAAATTATAGTAAACAAAAGGATGTGAGTGACGGGGAGAAAGAATGGGAGAGTGGAAGATGGAAGTAGAAGGGAGATGAAGAAGTGTAAGAGAGAAAGTCAGAATGAAGAATAATGCAGTGAAGAGGAAAATAACGAGGGAAAATGAAGGTATGATGAAAAAATGATTATGGCAAATAGCAGGGCAAAGTAACAGTAGATATATAAAATAAAGGGAAACGTTTTAAGGAACTTTAGAGAAAAAAAGTAGAAACTAAATGAGTGAGAAGGAGAAAAAATAAAAAAGGAAACTAAATGAGTGAAAGGGAGAAAAAAATTAAAAGGAAGAGAGATGACGGAGAACTTGTAGATATTGACAGAAATGAGGAAAACATGAGAGATAAAAGGTGGATAGGAGGAGAAATGAAGGAGGAAGGAAGTAAAGAGGGAAAGAACAAAGAGGAATGAGGGAGGAAGCTGATAAGGAAGTGGAAGAGTACTGAGTGTATGGGAAGAGAAACGAGAATGTAATCAGGGTATGAATGACTGAGATGGAGAGGTAAGGGTAGAAGCGAGGAGGGTATGCGAGGAACGAGAGAGGGGGAGACAGGAGAGAAATGAGGTAGATACGAAGAAAAATTATGGGGGAGAGGAAGACAGTGAATGAGTTCATAGATGGACGTGAGGGAGTGAAATGGAGAGGGAAAGTGAGAAGGAGGAGAGACAGGAAAAAGAATGGGGAAGAGAAATCAGATACAGATAGGACAAAACAGACTGACGAAGATGTAAGGAAGGACGTGAGAGAAGGTCGATAGGGAGGACAATAAGCTGGTCGACAAAATCTAGGTGTTATGGTTCTAGTATTTTTGAGGCTATTCTAAACAACATGGAATTGTAAATTTCGAATATGATTTCGCTAGCACGTCCAGTTTTCGAAAACCAGTATACCATAGGAAAATCTGCTCATATGTGGGAAATCAGACTCGACTCCCATCATAGGGATAGATATACCTTAAAAAGGCGCACTTCAGCTACTCCTTGTGACGGTTATACCGGTTTCAGTTAAGCACATCAACAACAAGATATTTAGCAACTCAAAGTCAATCTGTCACAGCCAAAAGTCTGTTAAAATTTTCCACGATGAAACAGATTTTTTTTTTTTTTAGACCAATGCATGCATAGGTAATTGTATATTTGCCATTATTCCATTCCAGACTTTCTTTACCGCTCCAAAGTGCCTTGATCTGAGGTGGCATGTAGTGGAGCGCCATAACTGTATGAATGCATCAGACACTTTCTATTTCTGCAGGCTCTTTGGACCTGAAAACCTGAAGAAACCAATTACAAAGCATGTTAAAGCCGCTAATCAGCATTACGTCAAATGTCCTGTTGGAGATCAAGACAAGAAGTGGGCACCCCATACAGCATGCAAACCCTGTGTAAACCACATGAATGAATTTATACGTGGTAAACGGCCATTAGGTATGCCTTTCACTTTACCAGTGGTTTGGCGAGAACTTTTGCCTCATTAACACCAGAGGGCATTCAGTGAAAGCCCGGCCCAAGATCAAGTATCCTAACGTACCTTCTGCTCTTAGGCCAGTACCCCATGGCCCCAAGCTTTCCGTTCCAAATCCTTCATTAAGTACCACAAGTGAATCAGAATATAGTGAGGAGGATAGTTGTATGGATGCCGACCTTCAAGAAGAATTAGAAAGCAAGGAGCCGCACCTCATCAGTCAGGTAGAGCTGCATGACCTTATAAAAGACCTTAACCTGCCCAAGGAGAGAAGTGAACTCCCTGGATCTCGACTCGAGCAATGGACCCTCTACAGGATAGAATTTGTAGCACCACCTTCCGCCATAGCCATCAGGAGCTGTCAATATAGTCTACTTCAGGATGGACGACAAGCTTTGTTCCTGTTATGACGTTGTATCGTTAATGCAACACCTTTGTAAGTTTTGTCCTTATCAAACAGGAAAAAGACGGTTGTTCATTGATTCTAGGAAGAATACACTGAAGGCAATCCTCCATAATGGAAATTAGCTTCCTTCTGTTCCAGTTGTGCATGCCCATGGAATGAATGAAAGTTTTGAAACTATGAGTACTTTTTTTACTGTTATTGACCAAAAAGCACATCAGTGGAACATCTGTGGGGACCTGAAAGTGATTTGTTTGCTTCTAGGACTTTGGCAAGGTTATACAAAACACATGTGTCTTCTTTGCTTATGGGACAGCAGAGCAGACGCTAAGCATTGTACACAGAACAAATGCCCAGTGCAATCGAAAGATATGGCTGGAAATTTCAACTGTCTTCACAAACCTCTTGTTGACCCTGAGAAGGAATTCCTAACTCCACTTCCTTTGAAACGTGCATTGGTGAACTTGTGAATGCCTTGTATTAAGATGGAGCTGGCTTCCTCTACTTACTAACGAAGTCCCAAGGCATTGTATCTGAGGCCAAAGTAAAGGCAGGTATTTTCATTTTTCTTCAAAATCGTCTTATACTCAATGATCAGGATTATGTAAAGATCCTATCTGAGCTGGAAAGTGCTGCTTGGGAGAGCTTCATGGTTCTAACCAAGAATAACCAAGGAAATTTTTAAGTACCGAATTATGAGGAGCTTGTGGGCAAGATGTTGATGAGTTACTATGTACTTGGTGCTCGAATATCACTCAAGATACATTTCTTCCATTCTCATTTAGACTTATTTCAATTTAATCTTGGCGATATCAGTGATGAACATGGAGAAAGGTTTCATCAGGTACTGTAATGGCCATAATGGAGAACCGATATCAAGGTCGATTCAGTCAAAACATGATGGGTGATTATTGGTGGACTTTACAGCGCGAAAGTAATATTGCTCCTACAAAAGCAAAAGCAAAGTGCAGAAAGACTTCTAATGCGCAAAGATCTTGTAAGAATATTTTGTATATATCGGATTGTACTTAGCATGTGATATTAATGACAACTTTACGTTTATTATTACTTGTTGTGACAATATAAACTTATTAACACCTATTTAACTAATTTACACGTTTCAAGGAATTTTCCCACACTCATGTTGTACGACGTCAAGCTTATGTGATAGCTTAATTTTAGAGTCAGATCAGAAATTGGGGGTATCAAATTTTTTATAAAAAGTTGAGAATAAGTCAGAGCCATTTTGGATGTTGACCAATGTATTGGACAAGACAGGGACATGGGATAGGAAGAAATTAAAGGATAAACGGAGGAATAATGGAGGTAAAATCAAATGTTCAAGACGAAATGAGATAGAGGAGTAAACAGAATGACATGTTTGAGATAAAAAAAAGAAGTGAGAACTGAAGAGTATAGGAAAGGCGAGAAGAAAGGTTGAGAGGTAGGAAATAAATAAGGATATTATAGAGGGAAATCTGAAAAGACATCAATAGAATTGAGTAGACAGAGGAAAATGGGAACTCTAAAAAGAAAAAAAAAAAAGTTTGATAGCAGAAAAACTGATGAATGATGGGAAAAGAAAAAAAAGGCAGGCAAGAAGAAAACTGTATCAGACAGAACTGACAATTGTTTTACGCCGGTTCTATATAATTTCTGCGATCGTCACACAGTCTTTATTCACATTAAAAAATTCACATGGATCACAGAAGTTAATATCGGTGTTCAAAAACTGGAGGTCCCCAGATGATTTCTAATATATACTTAAGGAAGATTAGCATATCATTTGACCATTTTTAGGCAAGGGACTTGGATAATTTCTTGGCTATACTAAAAACTGTACAATACACTGAATGTGTATTTTTAATCGCCATGGATACAATATAAATTTACGCTTACAGATCTACGAAAATCATATATATAATACAATTAGCTTGGCTTACAATACTCTGATAATTAGGTGTATATATTTATATATATATATATATATATATATATATATATATATATATATATATATATATATAAAGACTTGAAGCGTGGAAATCGCAGGAGTAATAGTAAAAGGATCACCAGGCAGAACACAAACATCGTGGCGAAGATAGTGTCTTTATTTGCTGACGTTTCGGAAAATACTTATTCCATCTTCTGAGCAAAATCTACAATCGAGAAATATACACAGTTAAGATTTTTATATGTTATAACGATCAAAACAAGACTAAAACATGTAAGTACTAAAACGAAGTCCGTTAAAATACCGTGTTCGTAAACCAATAAGTAATAAAATCTAAAATGAATGGGGTAGAAGTAAGGAAGGAAAAAGTTATCTGTAAAACAGTAAGTGCAATACTGTAAAAAACTTACCTAGTGTGGAAAACAAAACAGTTCACAGGAAGCCATGTCACTGATCGAAGGGTTAAAACGATATTGGTACAAAGCTTCCATAATGGGAAGGTCCGTGTCATTGCTGCTACCACCAAGAACTGTAAAGTGGGAATGAGAGAAAGGATGGTCGTATGTTGTTGTGAGTGGTCCCATATTGCTGAGCGTGATGGATTGGTGATTAACTGGCCTGTTCGAACTGAATTACCTAAGTGTTCATGGATTCGTATCTTTAGGTGTCTTTTTGTTTTACCTATATATGCCGCCCTACAGCTGGCACACGTGAAGAGGTAAACAACGGATGCTTGTAAGTGTGAGGGAATGGTGTCTTTTACCTTGACAAACTCTGGATAGTTTTTTTGGGTTTTAAATACAACTCTAAGTGACACTTGTGGGAAGTGTTCAGCTAGAAGTTTTTTAAGTTTGTTCCTTAGTGTGAAGCTAAGTGGTCCCGTGTATGTAATGGGAAAGTATAAAATGTTTTGCGGAACAGTGATGACTTGGACCTTTGAAGCAGTAAAAAATTTATTAAGGGTCTTACCAATGTACGTTTCGGTGAATCTTTTGGAGAAACCATTTTTAAACAACAAATCTTTAAGAAAATTAAGTTCCTTATCAAGGTGAAAATAATTCGAGCATAACTCATAAACTCTATAGGTGAGAGTGCTGACTAGATTACGTTTATAGCTCAATGGGAGGAATGAGGAAAATTTCATGCATAATCCAGTGAAGGTTGGTTTCCTGTATAAAGTAGTTTCAAAACTATTGTCCCCACGGAGAATATTTTTATCTAAAAATGCTAAACTGTTATTACTTTCTAGGTCACAGGTGAACTTGATGTTGCCTTGCTGAGAATTCAAATAACTAGGAAACAACGGGACATGATCAGTAGATCTAAAAAACAAAAAGGTTTCATCAACATAACGACGATAAAACAAGGGTTTAAAATCGGTAGGACACTAAGCCAGCCAACGCTCTTCCTGGTAGCACAGGAAAGCATTGGCTAGTGTCGGTCCAAAGGTGATCCCATGGCAACACCATCACATTGTTTATATGCTTTATTGTCAAGTAAAAATATGCTGTCCTTAGTTGCCAGTTCCTGAAGCTTCTTAAACTGAGTAGAATCAAATTCATTACTGTTATGAGTACTGGGGAATAAACGATCCAAACAAATGTTGATAGTTTCAGCAACAGGAATGTTCGTAAAGAGAGACTTGATATCGAAACTGGCCATAACACAGTTACCGAAGGATTTATTTATCAGCTCTTTAGTAAAACTAAAAGAGTCCTTCACAGTATACTCACTGGTGGTAATGGATGATAGCAATGGGACAAGGAATTTTGATAAGCCGTAATTACACGTACCGATGGCAGAGAGGATGGGACGAAAGGGACACCCTCTTGATGAATCTTGGGAAGGCCATAAAGTATGCCAGGTTCTGAACCACTTACATACAGTTGAAAAAAAACAGTCATAATGATGCCCTTACCCTTAAGTGTGCGCAAGAATCTATTTATTTTATCTTCACACCTGAGTATTACTGTGAATAAGTCTTCCATTACAGGCACAAATTTTGTATGATCACCTAAGACATCTAACATCTCCAAATAAGAAGCTTTGTTTTTTTTTTGTTTTTTTTTATGTGTCCAACTCTGGGCAAAGGCTTCAGGGCCTATATCTCGGGGGCAGTAGCCTATCCCAAGGCCCAGTAGTCCTCCTACACCTCCCCATGTCACCACTTCGGCGCTAACACCCACCGTCCATATTGAATACATGCTAGGGCTGTCTCATACAGGACTGGTGTATTGGTATTAGCGGGGGTACTTTTATGACATGTCGGCGGGTCATCTGGTAGATCAGGAAAGTCTGCTTCTATGAAATTCAAATCCTTAAACTGTTCCCTGCCCCTTTGTCCGGTTTTGTAATAATAACATTTTTGTTCTGATATAGCGTTTTTAAAGCATTAAATTCATCCTTGGAAAGTGCTTGTTTGAGTTTATAAGGATTATATGAGTAGTAAGACCAAAAAGCTAGGTGACTTGGAGAGTTGATAAAATATTGCTGACCTTTAGAAGTTGGATCATAAAAGTTAAATGTGGATAATATCTTAAATAACTTCTCAAATCCTAGGAAATGGTGAATAAAATCTAGTTTACTGGGTTTAAGCGAAAACCTGAGGCCTTTAGACAAAGCTTGTTTCTCCACAGTCGACAGTGTAATGTCAGGGTAATTATATATAATTTGCTCAGGGGATAGGTCATTGTCATGAATAAAGCCCAATTTCCTGAGTTTCTGATACTGACCGGCATGAACCCTGGAGATTGAATTAGAATTAGTTTTGTTGATTAGATTGCATAAGTAAGTATAATCTACGCGAGATATACGTGACTTTAAAGTCAGAAGCAAAGATTCAAGATTTTTCTGAGTACATTTTCGTTATGTTTCTTTGTCCTTATTTCACAGATCAGTAGGTAACGTTGGCAGTTTCTGTTAACTTTGGAATGTTGGAGGGTAGATTGCTAAGTTTAAACCTAAGAAAATTGGGAAACAAATTTTGGGAATGACATGACTCCAGAAATTGCAGATCATTGTATAATATTCTCAGCTTAAAATCCAGTCGTTCAACTGTTCTGTAGAGTGAAAGCACTGGTTGACCATAACGATGAGAAAGGACTGCAGCTATACCTGTAGACTTGGAGCGTGGAAATTGTAGACGTAATGGTAAAAGGATCACCAGGCAGAACACAAACATCGTGGCGAAGTTAGAGTCTGTGAACTGTTTTGTTTTCCACACTAGGTAAGTTTTTTAAAGCATTGCACATACTGTTTTATAGATACGTTTTTGCTTCCTTACTCCTACCCCATTCATTTTAGATTTTATTACTTATTGGTTTACGAACACGCTATTTTAACGGACTTCGTTTTAGTACTTACATGTTTTAGTCTTGTTTTGATCGTTATAACATATAAAAATCTTAACTGTGTACATTTCTCGATTGTAGATTTTGCTCTGAAGATGGAATAAGTATTTTCCGAAACGTCAGCAAATAAAGACACTAACTTCGCCACGATGTTTGTGTTCTGCCTGGTGATCCTTTTACTATTACGTCTGCGATTTCCACGCTCCAAGTCTATAGCTGCAGTCCTTTCTCATCGTTATGGTCAACCAGTGCTTTCACTCTACAGAACAGTTGAACGACTGGATTTTAAGCTGAGAATATTATACAATGATCTGCAATTTCTGGAGTCATGTCATTCCCAAAATTTGTTTCCCAATTTTCTTAGGTTTAAACTTAGCAATCTACCCTCCAACATTCCAAAGTTAACAGAAACTGCCAACGTTACCTACTGATCTGTGAAATAAGGACAAAGAAACATAACGAAAATGTACTCAGAAAAAGCTTGAATCTTTGCTTCTGACTTTAAAGTCACGTATATCTCGCGTAGATTATACTTACTTATGCAATCTAATCAACAAAACTAATTCTAATTCAATCTCCAGGGTTCATGCCGGTCAGTATCAGAAACTCAGGAAATTGGGCTTTATTCATGACAATGACTTATCCCCTGAGCAAATTATATATAATTACCCTGATATTACACTGTCGACTGTGGAGAAACAAGCTTTGTCTAAAGGCCTCAGGTTTTCGCTTAAACCCAGTAAACTAGATTTTATTCACCATTTCCTAGGATTTGAGAAGTTGTTTAAGATATTATCCACACTTAACTTTTATGATCCAACTTCTAAAGGCCAGCAATATTTTATCAACTCTCCACGTCACCTAGCTTTTTGGTCTTACTACTCATATAATCCTTATAAAATCAAACAAGCACTTTCCAAGGATGAATTTAATGCTTTAAAAACGCTATATCAGAACAAAAATGTTATTATTACAAAACCGGACAAAGGCACTGGTGTGGTACTATTAAACAAAGCTTCTTATTTGGATATGTTAGATGTCTTAGGTGATCGTACAAAATTTGTGCCTGTAATGGAAGACTTATTCACAGTAATACTCAGGTGTGATGATAAAATAAATAGATTCTTACGCACACTTAAGGGTAAGGGCATCATTATGACTCTGCTTTTTTTCAACTGTATGTAAGTGGTTCAGAACCTGGCATACTTTATGGCCTTCCCAAGATTCATCAAGAGGGTGTCCCTTTCGTCCCATCCTCTCTGCCATCGGTACGTGTAATTACGGCTTATCAAAATTCCTTGTCCCATTGCTATCATCCATTACCACCAGTGAGTATACTGTGAAGGACTCTTTTAGTTTTACTAAAGAGCTGATAAATAAATCCTTCGGTAACTGTGTTATGGCCAGTTTCGATATCAAGTCTCTCTTTACGAACATTCCTGTTGCTGAAACTATCAACATTTGTTTGGATCGTTTATTCCCCAGTACTCATAACAGTAATGGATTTGATTCTACTCAGTTTAAGAAGCTTCAGGAACTGGCAACTAAGGACAGCATACTTTTACTTGACAATAAAGCATGTAAACAATGTGTCGGTGTTGCCATGGGATCACCTTTGGACCGACACTAGCCAATGCTTTCCTGTGCTACCAGGAAGAGCGTTGGCTGGCTTAGTGTCCTACCGATTTTAAACCCTTGTTTTATCGTCGTTATGTTGATGACACCTTTTTGTTTTTTAGATCTACTGATCATGTCCCGTTGTTTCCTAGTTATTTGAATTCTCAGCAAGGCAACATCAAGTTCACCTGTGACCTAGAAAGTAATAACAGTTTAGCATTTTTTTATATAAATATTCTCCGTGGGGACAACAGTTTTGAAACTACCTTATACAGGAAACCAACCTTCACTGGATTATGCATGAAATTTTCCTCATTCCTCCCATTGAGCTATAAACGTAATCTAGTCAGCACTCTCACCTATAGAGTTTATGAGTTATGCTCGAATTATTTTCACCTTGATTAGAAACTTAATTTTCTTAAACATTTGTTGTTTAAAATGGTTTCTCCAAAAGATTCACCGAAACGTACTTTACTGCCTCAATGGTCCAAGTCATCACTGTTCCGCAAAACATTTTATACTTTCCCATTACATACACGGGACCACTTAGCTTCACACTGAGGAACAAACTTAAAAAACTTCTAGCTGAACACTTCCCACAAGTGTCACTTAGAGTTGTATTTAAAACCCAAAAAAACTATCCAGAGTTTGTCAAGGTAAAAGACACCATTCCCTCACACTTACAAGCATCCGTTGTTTACCTCTTCACGTGCACGTGTGCCAGATGTAGGGCGGCATATATAGGTAAAACAAAAAGACACCGAAAGACACGAATCCATGAACACTTAGGTAGTACAGTTCGAACAGGCCAGTTAATTACCAATCCATCACACTCAGCAATACGGGACCACTCACAACAACATACGACCATCCTTTCTCTCATTCCCACTTTACAGTTCTTGGTGGTAGCAGCAATGACACAGACCTTCCCATTATGGAAGCTTTGTACCAATATCGTTTTAACCCTTCGATCAGTGACATGGCTTCCTGTGAACTGTTTTGTTTTCCACACTAGGTAAGTTTTTTACAGTACTGCACTTACTGTTTTACAGATAACTTTTTGCTTCCTTACTCCTACCCCATTCATTTTAGATTTTATTACTTAATGGTTTACGAACACGGTATTTTAACGGACTTCAGTACTTTCATGTTTTTAGTCTTGTTTCGATCATTGTAACATATAAAAATCTTAACTGTGTATATTTCTCGATTGTAGATTTTGCTCAGAAGATGGAATAAGTATTTTCCGAAACGTCAGCAAGTACAGACTCTAACTTCGCCACGATGTTTGTGTTCTGCTTGGTGATCCTTTTCTATCTCTCTATCTATCTATTGCCAGACGCCTCAATCCCATTTGGGGTGGCCACAAACAAAATGCCTCCACGTCACCCTGTCCCCCGCCATTTAATTGCCCCGCTCCCAACTCACACCCCGCTCTCTCATATACCTCTCCACCCCATCCCTCCATCTCATCCTCGGCCTCCCCTTCCCTCTTCCCCCCTCCACCTCACTCACATACACTCTCTTCGTCAGTCTTTCACCCTCCATCCTCACCACATGGCCAAACCACCTCAGTGTGTCCTATTCCTATATATATATATATATATATATATATATATATATATATATATATATATATATATATATATATATATATATATATTACAGAAGTAGATCCAGGAATATTTTTCAGGTGTTGCCCATAAATACTTCCATACAATGAACACTCATCATTCTTCACTTATTCAACATTATTACCTCGCCCGGACAGACTCCGACGAGGTATGGTTTTTAGTTGTTTGTTTGTTTGTTTGTTAGCAACATTATGGGAAAACGGCTGAATTAAATTACATGAAACTTTCAGGATATGTGGGCATTGGTCCCCAAAGATAGTGATTAAATTTTGGGGGTAATCGAGTGACCCTTAAAGGTCAAAATCTAGGTTGCATATATTCTGAGGGTTATAATGAAAACGGTTGAAGATAGAGATATTTAATATTGAACCATACAGGAACTCGTAACATGAGCTTTCACTTGGCACGGAGACCTTTGACCTTGAATGACCTTGAAACGTTAAGCTCAAGGTCACGGGTATTCAGGGGGCTCTGAATCGAAACTTTTTGAAGATAGAGATATTTTCTATTATTAACATATAGGGAATCTCATAAGAGTTTTTAGTTGGTACCTTGGCCTTTGATCGCGAGTGACCTTGAAAAGTGACCTTGAAAGGTGAAATTCAGTGGGCTATAACTCGAAATTCATTAATGATATAGTTACTATTACCAGGACATCGGAAGTCTCGTATGGGCCTTCATTTGACTGCATGACTTTGACCTTCAGTGACCTTGAAAAATCAAGTCAAGGTCACGGATATTCAAGGGACTATAACTTGCACCTGGTTGAAGATAGAGAGATATTTACTGTTATCAACATATAGGAAGTCCCATATGTGTTTTAACTGGTACCTTGACCTTTGACCATAACTGACCTTGAAAGGTCAAACTCAAGGTCACGGACATTTAGGGGGCTATAACTAAAAACTCATTGAAGAAGAAATATTAACTATTATCAAGATAAAGGAAGTCTCATGTGGGCTTTCATTTGGCACCATGACCTTTGACTTTAAGTGACCTTCAAAGGTCAAATGCAAGATCACAGATTTTCAGAAGGCCTAACTTGAAAACATTTGCGCCGTTACCTTAGACTTTAATTGTATACTGACACTAAAAATCAGTATTTAACAGCATTTAAATAACTGCTGACTGGCGAGGTTTGTTGTGCCTGACACCACTTTTTTTTTTTTTTTTTTTTTTTTTTTTTTTTTAACATTATGAACTGAGAAAGAAAGCTGTGAACATGGACATGTAACATATAGTATATCTGACCGGGAGAAAAATAGTTAACAGTCAGGAAGAGTTACAGTCTGTGTAAAATAAAGTAATTTGATTTCCGAGAGATAAAGCTGGAACTTTGCCCGAGCAACATGGGCAATACTTCTGGATCCGCTCATGATAAATGTCTACCATGATTTACCAGTGAAGTGTACCTGTATGGGTGTATTGATAAAGCTGTTAGATTTTGCTACGGAATGTACCTTTTGGCATTCTGCTCAAGACATCTGATATGGAGAATATTATCAATGTATTTTCGTAGTGTGATGAGTAAGGATGGAGGTTTGGAGGGTGAAGTGCTTGAAAGGGTACAGCAGGGAAGAAAGGTTGCTGGTTCCTTGAAAGCAGTGATAAGAAACAGGGAAGTGAGCATGGAAATGAAAAAGTTGCTACATGACAGTATTGTGATACCAACTCTAACGTACGGTAGTGAAGCTTGGACGTTGTTGGAAGGACACAAGTCAAGAGTGAGAGCAGTGGAAATGAGTTATTTAAGAGGAGCCTGTGAAGTCACGTGGAGAGACAGGCTGACGAATGAGGATATAAAGGAGCTTTGTGGTGTGGATGTGGATGTGATAGGAAGCGTTATGAGGAACACACTGAGGTGGTTTGGCCATGTGGAGAGGATGGAGGGTGAAAGACTGACGAAGAGAGTGTATGTGAGTGAGGTGGAGGGGGGAAGAGGGAGGGGGAAGCCGAGGATGAGATGGAGGGATGGGGTGGAGAGGTATATGAGAGAGGGGGGTGTGAGTTGGGAGCAGAGCAGTGAAATGGCGGGGGACAGGGCGACTTGGAGGCGATTTGTTTGTGGCCACCCCAAACGGGATTGAGGCGTCTGGCAATAGATAGATAGATAGATTTTCGTATTTACGTTTCCTAATGGTAAAACAGAAAATCACAAGAGACGCCTGACGAAAATTGTATGCATACATTGTTCAAAATAAAATTTTCTCCCCCAACCCTCCCACTCACTACCTCGTCGTTATCATCATTCTCACGCGTTTGTTACTTTTTGAAGCAAAGCTCCGTTCGTACATATGATTGGGTTAACAGGCTTAGGAAAACGCATGCAATTTAGAGAATACCTTTGTATTTCTCAAGGTTACCCCTGTTTTTCCAGACACTTGAGAGCAATTCATGTCTAGGTTAATCATCAACACCTGTTCTTTGAAGAGTCTCTGATACTAGAACACAGTAACTGATGTTATGGCACTGATCTTACCAAAAGTGGCATCTGCCCAAGGCAACATTGCTCAAAAAATGACAGTATTTAAGCTCTCAGGTATCTGTGGTTAGTATGTTCATAATTTTTGTAAGCTAGGTAAGTATGCAAAATGGAAAGATGATTAAACGTTAGGCCATGAAACAGGGAGAAGGCAACAACAACAACAAAAATATTCTGTACTAACCAATGATATTTTCAAATCTACTTCTGTTTCAGATTAAGGACATAATAAATCCAATGTTAAGGGTCCTCCAGACTGACCAACTATACAAGTGTCGGAAATACCAAGAGGATTTCACACAGTGTTGCTCTACCACTAACGAAATGCATCATTGTCCACTCGGTTCTGGACTTAGTCTTTCCTCGCGATAAATAAAGCCCTGTAAAATGAAGAGGCATTTGCACATTATCACATCTTTCCAGATCAACTAATAGGTACGTGTGTGTGTGTGTGTGTGTGTGTGTGTGTGTGTGTGTGTGTGTGTGTGTGTGTGTGTGTGTGTGATTCAAGGGAGGGCGGGATTGCGAGTCTCTATGGATTTGGGGGTGTCTGACCTAAAAGTTTGAGAACAACTGAGTTAATGAACGCAATATCCAAACCTGTTCATTTTGAAAAGTCTACCCTAAGGTAAATACCTACTATTTAAAAACCCATCAACGTGTAGGGATTCGACGGTAGAGTACCATAGTCCAAAACTGTTAATCCCTCCAGTCAGATGGCATATATTTGATTCATGCTACTACCTAACAGTTGTAATAAACTTAAGGATGACTTTCAGAGTAGTTATTGATTCGCGCATTAATCTTTCACCGGAAGATCTCATTCCCATTCCGAATAAACTGTGGAGGTAAGAAGCACTGTGTCATAGTCGTAAAGTGGTTAAGAGAAAAGTCTATCCTTCTGCTACTATTTGATGGTCGACAACATTTCGGTCACCTTTGCCTACATAAAATGAGACATTTGAATTATACTTACAAGGATAGTTCTCCGCATTCTTGAAAACACTGAAAAACAAGCATTATAAGCGTAAAATTATAAGTGTTTTGAAGAACCAACGTTTCAAAAGATATGTAAGAATACGACCCTCCTGTCTCCCTTCGCTCAGCGCCATGATCTCCATTTTTGGAGTACCGGTAAACGATTTCCCAAGTATCAGGACTATTAGCACTTCAAGTATTACCGTAGGCATCACAATCACAACCATCAGTATCACCACTTTGTCATCATCACCACAATAACCATTGCCCCCACTACCAACCATACTACCAATTCATAAGCCAGTATTAAGGATTGTGATGTTATCACTATATATTAAATATGCCTTGCTCAAGGTTCTCCAGAAAATATAGTTTCTATTTTCTTTTTAATATAATAGGCATATATTTTTACTTCTTTTCCGCAACTGGTTAGGGTCAGTTACTAACAAGCCAGTGGTCCGTCAACGACATCTAGACAGCGGGTTGATTCCCTGTACCCTTCATAGGGTAATTCACCTTGTACTAGGGTAGTAACAATTATCATCTCCAGTATTATAGAAACATTGCGGTGATATCCGGCATCTTGATATTTGTGTGGTGTGTTTATGTGTCAGGGGAGGTACTGTATAAGGGAGAGCAGTGAACAGTGACATTGAATGCAAGCCGAAATAACTGCTGTCCTTATGAGCTGGAATGAAACCTGCAACCACACAATCCCAGGCCCTCCCTCCTACCTAATTCAATACATCACCATCACCACCGCAGCCGTCACCATTACCAATATTATAAGGCCGCCATTCGTCCCACCACATTTAACACTGCCTTAATACCCTACGTCGCTCAACCATGATCCAATATATCAAGATAGTGTGTGTGTGTGTGTGTGTGTGTGTTGGGGGGGGGGGAGATGCTTGTGTTTATTTTTGTGGAATTGGGGAAGGTGCTTGTGTGTTGTGGAGGAAGGTGCTTGTGCATGTACGGAGGAGATGCTTATATGTAGAAGGGATACGCCAGTGAGCGTGGGGAAATGAGAAGTCTGGTGACCAATTCCTTTACTCCACATCATTCAAAGTTAACATCAGCTCTTGGCACGCTACAGGCATTCCAGTCAACCCCATTTCCTCTGCTCGTACTCTTGACTTCTCAGTTTCATGCCACATCATAGTCCCTGCTTTTTATTAAGACTTTTATGGCATCATCTAATTTCTTTTCGTACTTTCCACTTCATTTGCATATTTACATCACCCTTCTGTCATCATATCCGGGTACTTATACTACATGAACTCTCTCACCAGTTCCAATCCTCTCTCCGTTCACCATAATATCAAACTATAAATCTGTTTCTCTGAACAACAACATGCAGATAGATAAATAGATAGATAGAGATAGATGGATAATTATATATAGATGGGTAAATAGATAGATGCATGCATACATACCAGCAAATATATAGATAGAGTGACTGGCTGAATGAGTGATAGATAAGTATTATATGCAAACTCCAAACATTATACTGGAAGATGCTAGGACAAATACGGTCTGAAATATATACGTTTGAAATGCAGCCATTACGCTCTCTCTCTCTCTCTCTGGATGTGTGTGTGTGTGTGTGTGTGAATAATAATGTCAGTGCACACATGCATCACTGACTGTATATATAGGAATCTGTGTTGGATATACAGTTAAACACATATACCTGAATACGTCAGCCGAATTTATCTCCTTGCAGCACATACTCTGAGAGAGAGAGAGAGAGAGAGAGAGAGAGAGAGAGAGAGAGAGAGAGAGAACAGCCCCACAAGCTAATACTGGAAATACAGGCCTTCCTTCCATTTCTTTTCACATAATAACAAAGAACGTTATTTGAACAGAAATTCCAAACGATTTTTGCAAGTTTCAAAATTTCCACATGGGTGGGTGATGGATTGGTGGCAGGACAGGCGTTTGGGACTGCTGTGAGCGGAATACAGGAGCGGTGAGAGAGAGACTGCTGAATGGGAGAGGGAGGGAGTCGAAAAAGAAAGGGTCCGAAAAATGCTACACGGAAACAGAAGGGAGAAAAAGTGTGGCGAATCGTGGATGCCAGCCAGAATCAGTGAAGAATAGAATCCGAACAGATATACATGTACAGTGAGTAACAGTAGTCGTGTAGCGGTTTTGTCCGAAGATTAAATGTAACTCGTGAAACATAATGAACCGTCCGTATGACAGACGGCGGAATGTACCAGATGCTTAGCCCGTTAGCTTATGTTTTCACCATATTTCACGACACGATTATTGTTGCTTACTGTATAAACTCACAGGAGAGAGAGAGAGAGAGAGAGAGAGAGAGAGAGAGAGACGTTTTCCCTCTTTCTTTTATAACAAAAGGAGGGTAACACACACACACACACACACACACCTACTGTGCGTTCCTTTGGTGTTTGACTGTCGAATGATGTGAACAAAAACATGTACGCACATGCACATTGCACATTTTGTACCTGCATGCAAGCAAATACATCTGCATATCATGACACTCACTCTGTGTGTGTGTGTGTGTGTGTGTGTGTGTGTGTGTGTGTGTGTCCTGCTCAGGCGAAGACGTGCCAGGAGGTCTGCCAAGCCCTTGTTATAAACGCGCCTGGCCTCCGATTCTCTTGCCGCATGCTTTCTAACGAGTTTATGATTTCATGGCGAAAGAGGAAGGTGATTACACGCGTTGTTTGTTCTGTGAGTTAGCAAGAAGGCCTGGTTTAGAAATTAGGAAAAACAGAGAGGCAATTGATTAGTTAAGTGGCAGGTTGAAGGGTTGGGGAATGTGGCTGGAATGGTGAGTGCTTAGGAAGTGCATACGGATGAAGTGGAAGCGGAAGTGTTAAGGAAGGCAGATAACTTAGAAACAAGGCTAGGTAAGACTGAGACCAGACTTGATCATAGTGATGGCTTAGTCAGTCAAGGGAGGGTGCAAGCCTAAGGTAAGTGACACTGACAGGAGTGTATATTTATTAGGACTAAGTTTCAGGTACAGTAGAAGAGGATGAAGTGCAGGAAGAATCTAGTCTCATACTTGTCGAGGATTCATTAATTTGACATTAAGATAATAATCTTGTCCCTTCTGTAGAGACCTTCTTAGGAAGAGACTTTGACTGGTGATTTGAGTAAAGGATACCGCCAGCTTCAAAACAGTACTAGGTGGAATTGCTAGAATCATAGCATGAGCGAGAAAATGGCGGTTTTCAAAATGGCCACCACCGGGGTCTTTCAGGACTACAAAAATTTACAATTTCTAATAGAAATGTAGTACCTGGAAGACTATTATGGGGTTTTCAGGCACGGCCGACACGATGATGTCTACAGGAAATCAATATGACTTTGCCTAGTACCCGAAATCCAAGATGGCCGCCATCCGGACCCTCCCCAAATAATAAAGGTGTGTATCTTTTGAAAGAAACATCGTGGCTGGATGTTTTTTTATGTTAATTATGAGGTTTTCAGGCACTGCCGACACGATAGTACCTTTAGTGATTCGATATCACCACATTTGATACCAAAATTCAAGATGACCACAAATAAGTAATGAAAACATAAGCACAGAAAAGTATTTATTCAAAGTAATTTCCCAGTCATAAAGATATCAATACCATGTGAAGCTCATTTCACGAACATATGACTTAATCATGACTGAAAGTTGCATTTTCACTTATTTTTACAAACTGACTCCTGATTATGACAAAAAATTACACATTTGACACCCTCCTTTTTGCACAAACATCACATCGAGTCACACTTACAAACAACTACCATTCTTTGGGGTAATGGATTCAGGCATTTTTCATATAGTAGTCTGTTATTGTCTTTCAACTATCTGTATTTGGTAGGGTCTGAGGCAGGGTGGATACCATGAAGAAGGCACAGAACTTTACGGACAGAGTAATATGGTCTCCTGCTGTGGCCACGAATTGCGCTTGAAGTTGGTGGCAGGGCTTCCAACGATTTTGGTGTCGGAGCTTGTAGTTGGACTTCCACCCAGAGCTGGTCGAATGTTCGAGACTCGCGTTTGCTCTTCGCGCCAGCCCACACCCAAACGAGATACTCCTCAGCTTTCATCAAGATCTCGTCAGTGAGAGTGTCAGACTGCAAAATCAGCCAAGTAATGCTCTGGATCACATGACAGAGGCATGCTTGACACTTATCTTACTCACTGCATCATCTCCAGTCAATATATGTGCCTTCACGATTACTTTAGATAGTCCTACTTTTAGCTTTCCTTCAAGAGTGTGTAGTGGTATATGACACTGTTGCTCACCGGTGCCGAACTCTACCCACAATTCTTGGAGCCTCGCTTTCAAAAATACTGAACATTATGAAGTAGACGTGCTACTGTGTCTGTGTCACTGGAAACTACTAGCAGCCGGCTACTTCCCTAATCCAACTTCCATGCACAGTGCATCACTGTGTGATCAGTAGCTTCTTCCACATCACATGTTAGCATGTCAATATGTTCTGTAGTTTCAGAAGGTGGTTCGGAGGACGGCCTTCCAGAATGGAGAAACTCTGCTGACACAACGCCATCATCTGTGACGTATTCACCAAGCACAGCGTTCAACTTCACCATCTCAGGAGTCGAGACGAGATCGCGAACGAGACACTGTAGCATAGTTTTGTTGACCAAGGAGGTCCACAACTTGTTCATTTGTTGGGGTATTGGGACGCCTGCAGCAAGCTCAGTGAGGTGAACGGATTCAACTCCACCGGCGCAACGTAGCCTTTCTCCACCCTCAACAGATGACTCTTAACTTGTTGTTACACACGACATAGAGGCTGGACCTGGAACAAATAGAGTGGCCCCCTGATAGCACATAATTGATTGCACTATCGAATGTTCCAAATGAAACGAAGTTTGGAAAGGAATATATTTTCGACATGAGGTCCAATATAACGGATGCATCTAAAGGCAGGAAAGTGGAACTCATCGCCTGTTAAGCTCTTCTTCAAGTCTACAATGAGCACATTTTTGTCAATCTTGAGAGGAAGATCGCCTTCAAATTGAGATGAAACAGGCAGGATATCAACGGCATAGGTAAATTCAAATTTCATGCCTCATTCTTTCACAACTTCGATGTTGCCCTGAGCAGCTGCTATCATTTTCGATGTCACAGCAGAAGTTGCACGTACATCAGTGGATAGTTTGCTGCCAAGTTGAGGTAATTTCCTCTTCGATATAATGGTAGAGAGTTTTTTGGTTTTGTCAACAAACCTCTCTCTCAGGAATTCTCTTAGCAGTTGATCCCCATTCAACCGCACCTGGGGCAGCCAGATGGCCAATTCACCCAGTGCCAGTTGCTTAATGATTAGATTGTGCAGTTTGATGGCAGGAGCCTTGATGATATAAGGTTACCCCTTTCTCGCACAAAGCCCAGGAGCTTTGAAACGTTTCCATTCAGCTGATGAGCTTTGCGTTCAATAAGTTCATGATGAACCCTCTCCGATTCACTATGATTCATCGACATATCATTCATAATATCCCTGAAGTTGTTTAAGATGAGGTGAATTTTGTGGAAAATGAGTTGCCACTCGATCACGACCCTCAGACGTCTTGTTTGGCCAACAATGCCACCAGTACTTTTGAATGCCCTGTGGATGGATTGTTCTAGCTTCAAATCCGGTGCAACTCGATCCTTCACGACAGACTGACCATGCACGAACCGCTGAAAAAAATCCAGATGAGCTGCTTCTAAGACTTTCGTGGATTCAAGACAGAACCTGGCATAGCGAAAGTCATTGATGCAGTGGCTCTCTCAGAAGATTGGCAGAGAAGCTTCCATGGAAGCTATGTGTAGAGGGAAATTTCCTTCTTGATCTGATGCAACTGCATGCTTGATAGCAGCAGCTATCTGTTGAAACACTTGCAAGTACTGACACACCTCAGATTTTGCACAGCATTCTTCCAGAAAACACTCAAATTGTTCATGAAGATTTGATGACTGGTCAAATAGTTCTGCGAACTTTTCAGTGGGTCTTTCTCTTGCACATAGAACTCCCTGTACTTCGTGTGCACGTTCTACGAATTCGTCAATGATACTACTAACATTCTGTACAAGCCACTCCCAGAATGCCTCTCATGCCAAGGAGTTGAGATCTGATACCATCATGATTCCCTGGAAGGAACATGTGTAATGACTTCCTTCCAAAACTGAGTTCATGCAGACGCTTACAAAAAAACTGAAATAGTAATATCCAGAGAGTACTGCTATATTCCAGCTATATCAAAAATTTGACAACTTTCTTGTTAGCTACGGAATTTGGAAGATGGCCATCTTGAATTTTGAGTATCAAATGTTGTGATATCGAATCATTTAAGGTACTATCGCGTCGGCACTGCCTGAAAACCTCGTAATTAGCATAAAAATCATCCAGTCACTGTGTTTCAAATGATACATGACATTTTTGTTTGGGGAGGGTCTGGATGGTGGCCACCTTGGATTTTGGGTACTACACAAGGTCATATTGATTTCCTATAGGCACCATCGTGTCGGCCGTGCCTGAAAACCCATTAATAGTCTTCCAGGTACCACATTTCTATTAGAAATTGTAAGCTTTTGTAGTCCTGAAAGACCCTGGTGGCGGCCATTTTGAAAACCGCCATTTTCTCACCTATGCTATGATTCTAGCAATTCTACCTAGAACTCTTTTGAAGCTGGCGGTATCCTTTACTCAAATCACCAGTCAAAGCTCTTCCTAAGAAGATGTATACGGGTCTCTACAACAGGGCCTGGACTAAAAGGAGTTTAATACTAAGGGTTGTAGGAAGAAGCGTTTTTACTTTCCTGTGTGTAGGATACTGAAAGTGACTGGGAAAGTTGATGACTTAGTCAGCAACACCTCACAAGTCTCTTTGTTATTGTGCTAGGGACTAATATGTAGCCTCAAGCAGGCCAGAGAAGATAGGAAGTACTGGGACATTATCAGGAAGTTCATGGAACATCATAGGATATTAATCCGTGGTCTGTTACCTATATTTGACGTTCTTCTGTGATCCTGAGTAGAATGCTAGGAGTCAATAGTAAGCTAGAAGGGCTGTGTGGAAAAGTGGTTGTAATATTTGTTTATGTTTGGGGCAATTTTAGTCATGACAGAACTTGTATGGTAGAGGTAGCCTTCAGTTCAATAGAATAGGAAAAGCTAGATTAAGCAGGGTTCTAAATTACGGTGTTCGGCATGCGTTAAGTAGTGATAGTGAGGTGGAAAGAGGGACAGTTAATGGCCTTACTATTATTAATCCAAACTCTGAAGCCAGTGGAGTAGGGTAAGTGAGGTGAGATGAGCTCAATAACTGAGTCTGGTACATATGACCTCACATCGGGTGCAAATAGACAATCAGGGAATTTGTGGGGGGGCAGTGCCAGGTAAGTGACTCGTAGGAGTCTTAATTCATTGACCGTGCAATTAAACTATTAAGCAGAGCTAATTTTACTGTGTCTCATAGCCCTACTAGATCCAGCCGTAGCCTACTGTAAATGCGAGAGGTCTTTTTTTCAAATCGAGACGAAATATTGACTTATGCCCCTGCCGATAATCCTAACATAATTATGATTACAGAATCATGGTTAAACCCTTGTGATAAGCACCTTTCTGGAGAAGTATACATTGCTGCAAAACTATAACATATTTGAAAAATCGCAGCTGCACAAAATCGGCGTAGGAGATCTAATATATACTAAAACAACATAAATGCAGCACAAGTATATAAACTGGATGTTGAAACATAAGATTCTTTGTATGTGGAAATTTTCAAAGAGAACAGTAAACCCATTCCTTTCGGTTAAGACTTTTAAGTTTACAGTCCTCCAAAGTTAGACAAGGAAAAGGACAAATTAATGTATGTCGAAATAAAAAGAGCAATAAAAATCAGTGGTGTAATTTGGGGGTACATCAGTAGCCTATTATGAATACTGACTGGAATCATTTGTGTGCGGAGAAAGAAGGGTAACCTGATAGACAACGAATTTTGAAGTCATTGTAATGAATACACCGACGCATGGTAATAATATACTCGATCTTGCCCTAGCAGTAGACAGTGACCTACTATGCTTGTGTGATGGTGAAAATTTAAGTAACGATATAATTTGATCATAATATCATTAGAAACAAAGTTAACATCAACTATAAGACCAGCATAAATAGACTTTTAGTCCATACCTTTACAAAAGCTAACTTTGATAATATGAAAAAGGAAATTTCCAGCACCAACTGGAATCAGCTACCATAGATGGATAACATCATAGCATATTGCTATACCTTCCCAGCATAAATTCATGAGTATACCTTACATAGAAAACGGCTTTCTCTCATGTACGTGGTGAGCGTGAGAGAGTGGCTATAGGCTACCTGTAGACGAGTATGCCGGACTGAATAAAACCCATTTCCGAGCCTCAGTCAGCATTTTAACGGCGAAATTCGTTGTTTCCACATCAAAAAGCTATCATTTTAGCCAAAAAAAAAAAAAAAGGTCGAAAAATGGCCGGCACTAGGATGACCCATAGGGATAAAAATAGCCGGCACGCGGCGGGTTAATATGCATAATCTTATATCAGAAAATTATTAAGCGTTTTGGAAAAATAAAGCATACATCACAAATTTGCTTGGATAAAAAAAAAAAAAAAGTCTGATAACTGGGATGCAAAAATGCTGTCGAATGTCATCTACCTAGATTTCCAGAAAGCGTTTGATAAGGTCCCTTGCCTAAGACTGCTAGAGAAACTAAATGCCACGGCCCCTTTAACAAATTATGTTCATGAACTTGTGATTGATTAACGAATTGCAAGCAGCGTGTAGAGATGAATGGCGAATCATTAAGTAGGCTAGAAGTAACAAGCGGAGCTTATCTGGAGTCAGTTCTAAGACCAGTTCTTTACACTTTTTATGTCAGTTATCCAGAATAAGAATCTGTTTTTAAGGTGGCGAAGTTTACAGATGTCACGAATATTGGAGGCAACGTAATTACGAAAGCACACTGTGAATCTATACAAAAAGGCCTGGCTAAGTTAACAAACTGGAGTGAAAAATGGCAGATGAAATTTGGCAGCAAATACAATTAATATGGATATCGCATGTTCAGTACCTCACTGATGGAAGTAAAGTAGGAGAAGAATTTAGGAGTTAATATCAGTAACGACCTTAAAAATTCCAAACAGTGTAGAGCAGTCAGTGGCTGAACTGGTAGAAAAGTGGCCTGCAGTCCCATTGAACCCAGGTTCGAATTCCGGCTGGAGCAGAGAACGGATAAAGGATTGGTTTTAAAAAACGCAGACTTTACTGATCTTCCGGACTGCCCGCCGACATGCCATAGAAATAACCCCGCTAATACCAATACACCAGTCCTGTATGAGGCATACCTAGTATGGACGGTGGGTGTTAGCGCCAAAGTAGTGAAATGTGGAGGTGTATGGCATGCAGGAGGCCCACTGGGGCTTGGGAACAGGCTGAGAACCCTATGCCCAGAGTCGGACTCATAACAAAAAAAAAAAAAAATAGTTCGGCTTCATTGCAATGAAGACATCATATAACGCCTGATGTAAGCATTAAGCTTTATACGTCATAGTTTAGATCACGCCTAGAATACCTTGTGCAGCAATGGTTCCAGAATCTTATGATGGACGAAGACAGACTCGAGAAAGTGCAACGCAGAGCCACAAGAATAATCCCTTCGCTGTGGAAGTTATCTTACGAAGAGCGAGTAAAGAAGCTGAATATACAAATTAAAAAAAAAAAAAGACGACTCAGGGAAGATGTCATGCAAGTATATAAAATTCTTAACTAATCCGACGGTGTTAGATATGATAAGTTCTTTGAAATATAGAATGATACTGTTACTAGAAATAATGTAATGGAACCCAAAGGCAAGAGATGCAACACTGATATACGGAAAAATTTCTTTAAAATTCGCGTAGTGGAGCATTGGAATAGGCTACCAGTAACAGTATTAAGTGCAATAACTATTGATGCGTTTAAAATTCGACTGGACAAATTTATCGGGTTATTGGCTATAACTAATTTAAGTCTTGTTAATTTTCAAGTTGATGTGTATGCTGACCAGTGTGAGATGTTTGCACAATAATGAGAACATTCGGGGATTGTGTACACGCTTTCCCTCGCAGATCTGTAGAAGAGATACGTTACACAGTATACAGTCGTTCGTCTTTTGCCTCTCCTGTAAAATTCCCATGCTTATTCTTTTTTACAAGCAAGTTTTTTTTTTTTTTTCTGTCCTTTTCCTGCAGGTTTTACCGGATGGTGTGGTGAGTGGGGGACAGCCTTACTGTTTTCTATCCCTTTCTCATACATTTTTGTTTGATCTTAGTAGAATTAGCACTTTTTTTTTTTTCCCCCGACAGATAACCTCGTCATGGGCCAACAGGCATCCTGTACTCCTATGTACTCTGTCTGTCTGTCTATTTGTCTGTCTGTCTGTCTGTCTGTCTATGTCTGTCTGTCTGTCTGTCTGTCTGTCTGTCTCTCTCTCTCTCTCTCTCTCTCTCTTCCTATATCTACATCCATCGGCGTTCATAAACACACAAAGGTCACATATACTTGGTCACAGAGAGAGAGAGAGAGAGAGAGAGAGAGAGAGAGAGAGAGAGACGCCGAAATACCCAACTTGAAAACTGGAATAAATGTCTCTTCATTGGTGCATGGTGCGATGACGTCTTAGGTGGTTTATTCTTGCTACCGCCTGACGACTACGTATTGTTTGAGAATGTCCTCTGGTAATAGATGCTAAAAGTTGATCGCCTTAATCTTTTCAGCACAGTGGCATCTAATATACCTTGCTCCAACTATGACCATACTATTGCATTACGACAGGGGGAACAAATCATGGATTGAAGAGGTTAACGGGATTATGTGTTTACGTGCCAATGCATAGATTATTGGAAAGAGGTGTGTGAAGACAGGAAGAAGTAGGTTTTATGTAGTGAGAAGAAAAGCTGCTATACGAAGTAAAAAGGTGGAATATAGGAAGGAAGAGGAGACGCAATTGGACAGACAATAACATGGAGCAGATGATGGAGATGGAAGATCTAAGTAAGGTGTTCCAGAGGAAATGTGTGCAGCATGTGATGTTTTATGTGCGAATTGGATATGAGGTTAGAAGGCGAAAGAAATAGCGTGATGGTGTTGTGAGGTTAAATAAGTTGTTGAAGAGAAGGCATTCAGAAGCTATATAAGAACTGCAGGGAAGAAGGGTGTGAGGAGACAAAGGACAGAGCTGTATGTTGAAGAAAGGAGATAAATAAAGTGACTGATAAACAAAGTTAAAAAGAAAGTGTGGATAAGGAGCTTCTAGGAAGCCTGAGGGTAAGGTGGAGGGAATGTACGAAATTCTTTCAGAGGGACGTCGATACAGCAGGAGAGAGTGACTTGCGAGGTAGTGACGAAGTTGTTTTTTTTTGCTCTTATTGCTGCAGTTGCTCAAGCCCGGTCAGTCTGGCCCAGCAGGCCTACCGACAGCAAGTTAGCAAATACACCAATAGGGTTGTACCACAGCTTTGGTACGCCTTTGATGTTATGTTTGCATCTTAGTGTGGCATGTGTTGTGCAGTGCTCTATAATGATGCTTATTTTATATGAGCCTGTTTCATAAGCGGGGCACGTGTCATCTGTGATTCTAGGCAACCCCGCTCTAAGGTGGTAAATGAGAGCTGGGTGGTGTCCTTAACTAGCCCAAAGTAGGTGACCCGGTCACCTCTAATTTTTGATAACTCGAGTGGTTGGATGTTAGGAAGGGAGCTTCTAGTACAGTGATCTAATCGAGGTGTTGTACTGCTCTACAGTATGCGAAAAATGGGTATTTATTGCTAGTGTGGGAGGTGGAATATTGTTCAAAAGGGTCTGGCAAATATTTGTGAGGGGATAAGGGATAAAAACAAGAAAATGCTTGTGAAGTAGAGGGAAGATTCTAATGAGTTATTGAACATGAAGAAGAAAAGTAGTGCTCTTACATGTGGCAGAGAAATTACTGGAAGAAGAGGAAGAAAACCAACACGGAAAGAAGGGATCAATAGGACAAAAGTGTGCGATCCATGGAATAAAGCAAAAAATAAAAAAACAATGGGGAAAGCACCAGGGATCGATGGGGTGTATGTGGCGAAATATCATCATATGGGGAAGAGGTGATGACTGACTGGATGTGTGAAATGTAGATTGGCCTGGGGAATGATACAGTTGTGGAAGACTAGGAATCGGTCATAAGACTTACCTTGTACATGGGAAAGTGGAAAGAGGAGTGAGTGATTTTCACGGGGATAATTGTCTCTTAAATGTTGTGGGTGAGATATGTTGTGGGATACTTGTCGAAACAGTGAGAGAAGAACCAAGGAAGTCGTACGACAGACTTTCCTTCTTGGGGGACAGGGAGGAATTAGAACAAAAATTCTCAAAGTGATGAATAACAGTAAAAGCATGTGGAGAAGAGAAAGAAGTTGCAAGCAGACTTGATGGAGGTGGTATTAAAAAAAATATATGACAGAGCAGACAAGGTGTGTGGAAGGTATGAATTATGGAGTAACTGGGAGATCGTTAAATGCTGTTAAAAGCATGAGCGCGGGAAGATCAACGGCCGCGCAGGTACAAAATTAGCTAAATGAGTTTTTTATTTGAATGTTAAAATGAACTTGGATATACCGTGTCTCTCTGGTTATTCAGCATACTGATTATGACTATGAGAGTTACTAATGGAGTGAAGGGGGGAAGGAAAGACAGGGAATATAGGTTTGGGTGGAAGAGTTATACAAAAACATGAAAGGAGCAGTTAAGCAGTGACTGTGACACGGGAAATAATGAGATAATTTTAATGAAGGACATCATCATCAAGCATATGATTAGTTTAGGAGAAAGCTAGGAAGACAGAGTAGTAAGTAGACTGGAATTATATAAAACAAAACTCGATGAAAGTACTGTAGAGGTGGAACGAGTTCTGGGAAAAGAGGCAAAGCTTATCTAGCAAACTGAGGTACAAAAAAGAAGAAAAGAAATATTGCTCCAAGTAACTTGAGAGCATGCTGCTTGAATGTAAAGGCAATAATCAAGACACTAAACACCAGAGGAGTTTACATACTGAGCTAATCTGGAAATTTACTGTAAGCCTTTTACACTCACCTGACCAAGGTTTTCGTCCTTTCGTAGTTTATTTTAAATACCTTATTAGCAAAAAATGACACTGCAGTGGCTCCACATTCTTTCCATAGCACTTTTTCATGGCTAGCATCATATTCTAATATTAATCAAATACTACAACTTACCACTGAAAATGGAAATATGGCAATTTTAGGCCAAATAGAGTAAAAGCAGCATAATAATAACAGACACTGTAGGTGGCAATAGTAGAGAGAGAGAGAGAGAGAGAGAGAGAGAGAGAGGAACTTATGTATAGTCTAATACATAGGAACTGAATGAAGAACTGTGACTGTACACACATTTGATGACTTACAATATCTAACATGGTCAACTGGCCATGGGTGGATAATATGTGTAGAAAGAAATGCTGTGGAATCTGGAGGTCTCATGTACTGGTGCTGCAAAGGATGTCACCATTCCACCTACTTTATAAAAAACCAAATCAATGTATGCAAGAAAAAAAAAAAGAAATATCTATAGTCATTCTGTAGCTACATCTTGCAATATAAATTTAGGGAACATAAATTGTGTATTGCTATATTAGAAGAGGTGCACATAAGATATACTGCTGCATAGTTCCTGATTGAGTGGGCTAGCAGGAAACATCCCAGGGAAGTCTTCTCAATGTGCAGTAATACATTCGTGTCGCTCGCATCAATTTACTATTTGATAAAACGATTTTATCACCCAGATAATTGCATAAGGAGGCTAAATCATAATTCATGCTTACCTATACAGTATACTGTATCTTGCCCGTATATTTATCCTCTTAATGCGTTCTGTCGTCAATATTTACCAAGTTTACTGCGTATATATACATATTTCTCAAGCAAGAATAACCGCTTCGAATGGGTTAGCTATGTATCTGGTTTATTAAACAGAAGAAATAGTCACAATTCACTCTCGCTGTTAGCGCTCATATAGCATATTCTTGCCCAATCTAGCGACTGTCGCGACATTCAAATGCCTGAGTTGAGCTTGACTAAGGCTGACGGTCCAGACTTTTTATAGTAAGGATGATTGGTGCTCAGGAACGTCTGACGACTGAAAGTCGCTGTGTGACTGCCTGAACTCTTGTGTTTTTTTTTTTTTTTTTTTATAGTTCAGCCCTCAAATCACTTTATTCTTGCTAATGCCAAGAATAAAGTGATTAAGAAGTCTAATATCATGACAGCATTAATCAGTTCATGTAATTAAGAGTTTTCAAATATATTCAGCTTAGGAAAGTTCTTTATTCTTCTAACGCCAGGAATTTTTCCAGGACGCGAGGAACTTTAATCATTCTCTTCTTGCTACTGCCAGTTAATAACATCCTGCTTAAGGAATGGTCTTTCCACATTATGAGAGTTAAGACGGTCTCCAGTGACCCTCTCAGCACGCTGATATATCTTCCCTATGTTATTTTCGCTACCAACAGCCGATATCACTCTAATGATTAAAAACAGTTTCCTCTAACTCTTGTCGGATTATGGAAATCTTACCAGCTCTATATTTGCTACTGAATCACCAAACGACAATATTCCTCTTAGGAGAGTCCTTGACGTTGCTAGTGAAGTGTAACTGGGGTGTCAGAGCGAGTCCTTGGTGTTGATGCATCTGTCAGCAAAGCTGCCTTCTGAGGATCGATGGTCGATAGTATCAGAGTGAAGAGAAGGGCGAGAGGAAGGGAGGAAAGAAAGAAGGATAAAAAAGAGGAAGAAGCGAGAACAGGAAGACGAGAGAGGAGAAGGAGTGATAGAAGGAGAGAGGAGGGGGAACGACGACGACAGACAGAGGGGAATGGAAATAGAAAAGGGAAAAAATAAAGAGACTGGAGAAAAGGAGAGAGTGTGGTGAGAAGACCAAGGAGAAACGAAAGACTGAGAATAAAGGATAGGAGAGGAAAGGGGGAGGATATGAAGGACGGGAGATATGGAATAATGAAAAGAAAAGAGATGAAAAGGAGAATTTGACGGAGACGTAATGGAAAGTAAGCAAGGAGAAAAGTGCAATATTTTAGCAGGATGGAGAAAGGAAAAAAAAACAAAACATGCAGGATGAGAGAGGGAACGGGCAAAGGGCAGGAGAGGAGAGGATACGGAGAATGAATAATGAAGAGAAGCCATGGAGACAAAAAAGGAAAAGAGAGAGAAGGGAATGAAAATTTAGGATTAAGGAATGAGGAGAGAGAGAGAGAGAGAGAGAGAGAGAGAGAGAGAGAGAGAGAGACGGGGAGAAAATATAATGTAGAAATGAAAAGAGAAGATGGCAGGGAAAGAGAAAATGAATGTCACCCAATGGAGATAATGAGAAAAACGGTGGAATATTTATAGACAAAGATAAAGAAAAAAAACTGATGTAGAGAATAAAGGAAAAAAATTGAACGAAGGAGATATGATAAAAGAAGAAGGGGGATAGGGGGAGGAGAGGCAGGATGGGTACAGCAAAAGGAAGGGAAGAAGAAAGAAGGAGGAAGAGAAAGGGATGCAAAGGGAGTAAGGAAAAAAATGAGTGGCGGGAAACCAAAAGACAGGGAAGGAAGGAAAGGGAATTGAAAAGAAGGGAAAGAAAGGAGAAAGAAGGAAAGGAAAAAGAAACATTGCTAAAGCGAGGCAAAGGAGAAATGAGGGAGATGAGGGAAGATTAGTGAGGTGAGGCTTAGTGTAATTAAGAGAAAATGAGGAGGGAGGAGAAGTGGATGAGAGAGAACAAGAAATGGAGGGAGAGAGAAAGAGGGCGGAGAGGAATGGGAAATGAACGAATGGGGAAACAAGGAAAGAGAAGCATATGACGAGGAAGGGAGATCGAAAGTGAAAGAAGGGGCGACTGAAGACAGAAGAGTATTTTCCCCTCATTTTTGGACTTCTCTAATTCTTCTCAGCATGTTTTAGTGAAATGCATCAGTTACTTTTAATCTATTTCGTTTTACTTTAATGTTCTCACCTCAGTCATCAGTTAATTGAATGGTGTTTTTAAATATCTTTTTTTTTTTAATCGCAAATTATGACGTAACCATTAAGAAAAGTATGTTCACAAAGTAATATAATGATAATAACTGATAGTGCTGGTGGATATATAAACCACAAAGAAAATGTAACTGAGAGAGAGAGAGAGAGAGAGAGAGAGAGAGAGAGAGAGAGATCATGTTAGCATACAATATACAAGTAATCGATAAAAGAACCATTATTTTCACTTTATACTCCTTCCTTGTCGTCACAATCTTCATTTTCTGCTTTGATTTCCACTCTTTTCGGACATTCCGATAATTTTCCAGTCATCCGATATCCACTCGTCATTCATCCGATGACACGTTCTTTTTCTCAGTTCATTTCCTCTCCGTTTTTGCTATGAATTTGACCTCAGTGGGATTCCAGTGCCATCTTGATCCTTTCACTGTGGCGGCCGAACTGAAGCATTTTGACTGAGTTAACTTCTGACATGAGTTTCCAAGGGAAATATTACGATACCACAGGGCTAAAGAGGAAAAATCATCTTCACTGCACTAGTCGACGTTAAAAACTTATATTGATTAAATCCTGACCACCTAATTCGACTGAGAGATATCCTGCGTAGTCAGAGAGTTAATAGTTACCCCTTTTCATAGTTACAGCCTGTTTAGATCTCTCTCTCTCTCTCTCTCTTGCTGTACCTGCTCTCGTGAAACGAGCGGATGTTATATTTGTCAGGATATGTGTGTGTGTGTGTGTGTGTGTGTGTGTGTGTGTGTGTGTGTGTGTGTGTGTGTGTGTGTGTGAACAAAATAAGTGAAGCATTTTCTTTTTTTTGGTATTATGACCTAATTAGATAGAAGGATTCAGGGTCAATGCGTGTGTAAACCTGTTGCTTTGTAGAACAGTGTGTCAAGATCCATGCTTACAAGGCAAGGTCAAACTCTGATGAAAGAAAATCAGCTTCAACAAACTTATCCAAATATGACCGAACTTGGGGAAAGGTTGATGGCAAGGCAAGAACGAACTTATTCAATTCTGAGAATAATCAATCAACAATCACGATCACAGGACAAGGTCAAAATTCGAGCCATTTTACTGTTTAGGAACAAAATAATTAAACCAGTTTCGTTATGATTTTCACCAAACTTGGTGGACTGGTTGAAGATCACCAGAGGGGTTGCAGTTTTTATTAGAATACAGAAGTTCATGACTGGAGAACTCATGGCAAAGTTAAAGTAAAACGTTATTATTCATTTTAGACGAAACTTTGTGGAAAGGTTTGGGTTAATGAAAGAATGACAGGATTCTTTTTTCTTTTTTCTTTTTTTTTTCATAGCAAACAGGCAAAGGTCAGTCCCACAGAGAAAGGTCAATGACTTAAGTAACAGGGTAATCGTCAACTCATATTCCAACTGATATGATCCAAACTTTGTGTAGTTGATCCTTATCAGGCAAGAACAAAGGGCTGTAGCTTTGAAAACAAGCAGTCACAGGTCAAGGTCACAGGGTAAAGGCAAAATCTAACCAGTGTGTCTGTATGAATAATGTAATAAACCGATGTTGAAAGTTGGATCATGTTTGGCCGTTGGGTTGATGGTCGACCAAGGGGTTACCCTACTTTTAAGTGTTTCCGAACAATAAGTTTACGGTCAAGATCACATGACAATGTCAACTTAAACTACTTTTGTTCTGATTTAGGCCAAACTTAGTCAAGTGTTCAGGCTTAGGCAAGGATAGAGACATTCGATTCTGAGTATCTGGACAATAAAATATCATAACACTGCATAAAAGCTAGTGACACATATGTTGTTAATATATAATATACAGGTTTGAAGAATGTAGTCCCTAAGCTCAAGAGATCTGGAGGAAACAGCAATGCACACAATTGCTAGGGAATTTTGCACACAGCACAGCATGACACCGGATGGGAAACTCCACAGTCGTGAAAAGTTCCTCACACGCACACGTGTGACCTCACGCATGACCCAACCAGTCATATACAAGGGAAATTGGAGAGACAGGGCAGAAGGAGTTAGGAGAGAGAAGAGGCACAGTGCGAAAGGCAGAAACAGTGGGCACAGAGTTAGCTAGCATAGCCCGCTCTCGCCTCAGCCCTGCTCTTGTGAAGATAACTTCCTCTGGAGAATAAAACTACAGTCAAACCCCAGACTCATCTTTATCTTTTTCCTACCATCCACGACAAGAACAACTTGAACATTCTCTCCTCTTACAATCCCTACAATCTGACACAGTTTTGGAAACGCTCAGCGACGGCTACGATATTATATTATTTGGTGGCAGTATGTACTTATTCACTACATACAAGGCAAAATAAATTTAGCTGCGGAAGCAATACCTAGGAATCCGAAAACAATTCATGTCGCAGCATTAGGTCTAAAGGAAAACATCCAAAGCCATGATGAAATCTCGAAAGCACAGGGACTTGCTCCAACATGGTCTAAAGTCATATACAGGTTGGAGAGTGGCGAGGACATACAATTACCGAAGCTTCTGTACATATATCACTCGAACAATTCACAATACTCGACAATGCCTTATATAGGATCAACTCAGGACAACAAAATTACAGAAGAAACAACAGACAACTAGTGGTACGTAATGAAATGATACCTCACTTTTTAAGGACAATACACGGTAGTCCACGTGCAGGACATCCTGGCAAAGATAGGACACTCACACAACCCTGGATGTTATACTAATGGCCATCATTACACAAAGGCATACACAATCACGTAAACAGATGTGAGTCATGTGCTAGACACAAAGGCTACATGTTAACACCTGCACCTATAGGGAAATATCCTTTACCTAACCAACCGTGGGATGTTGTCGCGGCTGCCTTACTTAAGTTACCCTTATCTTACAATAATATTAATATCTCGTCGTTACTACAGATCATTTCTCAAGATATGTGATTTTAGTCCTACTTAAGGATAAGACAGCAGAAATAGTGGCAAGGGTAATGATAGACCATATTATCTGTATCTTCACCACACCAAAGGTATTAATAAGTGATAATGGAGGTGCGTTAAATTCTGAAATCTTACAGGAAATATGTAAACAATACAATATAAAAGAAGGTCAATGTCTTAGTCTATCAACCATCATCTAATCGGTTGGTAGAGAGACAAAACAAAGGAGTGATGAATGTGCTACGACACATTCTCAATTATGCAAGCTGGGATGATTGGATTCCCATAGAGGAAGTATCAATAAATTGTGCAATAAACAAGTCTATAGGAGACACACCTCATTTCATTATCTACGGGACAGACAAAAAATTACCGTATGAGATTCTGGAAGGTGTAAATTTGCCTGTATACAATTATGATGATTATCCTAAACTCCTTTTGCCTGAATTTCAGGAGATACACAAAATGATAAAGAAACGATTATCATTGTCCAAGAGAGAAATGACGGAGTCATATAATAAAATGGCAAAAGAATCAACTATCAGCATAGGAGACATTATCTAGGGTATCATTCACACTAGAGACAATAAACTATCACCGAATTTGAAGGCCCATACAGAGTAATTAAGAGAACAGCCAACAAGGTGGTAACTGTCACTGTCGAGTGGCGAAGAAAAGCAAATTCATGTTGATCATTTAAAAAGGGTCTCATGGAATTTAGCCAGTATATATGTAACCTTGGACCCCACGAAAAACTGAACACAAACGGTGAAATTAAGCTAGAAGAAATTAATGCATACAAAAATAAATTAATATCGCATAACAAACAAAAATAGGTGCAACTGTTGTTACAAATGCCACATTATTGCATTTACATGATCCAGGTATCGATTTAAACATCTATACGTGAAACAACGAGCAAAGTTATTGTTCTCCAAGAGCCAGTTCATAATGCGCATCATCACTATCATCGACCTAAGCATGACTGGATTAGCCAATTAAGATTTTTTTTTTTTCGGTAGGTAACGATGAGGGGACTTTACCATGGATTCTCATCTACATAGCAAGAGGATCAGCTCACTTAGACCCTTAACAGTACTAAGGCAAGGATACCATATAGCCCCAGTGGCCTCGACAGCAATTGTGAAAGATACCATGAGTACTGAAATTAGTTTGGACATCTTGTATGAATTACCAGTATTGTTGGAGAACATTGCTAAGCCACTGAGGACACTGGAAGCTATGATATGAAGTTCTGCTTCAGAAGCTGATAAAGCAAAGGAAATAACTGAAATCATGAAGTTAGCAAAATGGAATTAGAACAAGCAAAAACTACCATGCTCATCATGATCCAAGATATCCCATTTCGTGGAACTGAGACACTTAGGGACATGAACATCACATATACGTGATAGGCGCGGTTTATTCGACCTGGGTGGTGCAATTTTAGGCAGTATTTTTGGATTGGCTACGGAAAAAGATCTTTAAGAAATAAATAACAAATTTAATAAGATAGCTCAGGTATTAACATATCAACACTAGCTAGCTGACAATCAAAACACGGCAATGATGACAACTGTGAAAATTGTCAGAAAGGCAGAAAGAATAACTCAAGAGAGTGTGGACAAAATAAATGCTGTGGAACGAAACATGATACTTTTTCAACACCTCTCAGTAGTCATGAAACATACTGACATAATAATACTTCAGTCAGACAGCACCAGGGCTCGTTATAAAACTTTGATGAAAGTTATTGCAAATGCTGGTAATGGCAAGATCACCATTAACTTACTTCCAGTTCACGATCTACGTCAAATAGTCAGTCAAGGCATACAAAAACATGGCCTGAAGCCTTTGTTTCAGGACAGGAATCTCATGCTATATTATCCATACTTAGAAGCGACTCTAACACCAACATCAGTAATAAGTCATATACCATTCATAACAGATAATCTGTTCACAGTCTATCAAATATACTCTTTTCCTTCTAGAAATAATGACACCTTGGTCATCATCAACATCAACACCAACACTGAAATCATCATGGTCTCCAAGAGACAGAACACTGTCACTTTTGCTGGTGAATCAGTGATTGAACGAAAGTGTCGTGCATCCTTACATGCTGTTCACCTTTGTCCTGCGTACATTTTCATGTTTCAGCCAACTGGAACAGTCCCTTGTGAAATGGCTGTTATAAGAAATCATGACATTCATGAGCATTGCAACTTCACATATGCTCCAGATACACTCACCCACTATCAGTGCCTTGGGCATTCAGAGGTTTTCTACTTCATTTATATCAATTTTTGTAATTTGTCCAGATACACCACCATCTCATACTTCAGCATCAGGACTATATACAGCCCCTGACTATTGTGCTGTACTTACACCATCTTTTTGTCCACCTTAGCTACAAACAATCAATATGCCATCCTTAATCACACACACAAATACTTCCAACCACTGCCTGAGATCGATTTAGACATAAGCAAAAATATTAAGCTGACTTCATGGAAGTTTGAAACTATGCAATTAATCGGTCAAACAATGAAGCCCTGGGAGGAACTGAGTATAAGTATGTTCAATCCATATTATGTGTACAGTAAAGCTCATCTCCAGTTGTCTTGACAATCTTCTCCATTATATTTAGTATATTACTATTGGCTATGCACAAAATGCAGGGATTGTAAACTTGGAATCAGTATTTACGGAAGGAAGAGTAAACATTCAAGTGAGACCCCTGAGTGAAATATATATCCTGTGTAAATATTGTAAATAATATATTTAAAAAAAAAAGAAAAATGATGGAAAATTATGGGGTATATTATATAACATTAATCTAACTACGAATAAATGATAAACTGACATACATGTATCCATTTCATATAATGATATTAATCACACACACACACACACGCACACACACTGGCCAACCTGGCCAGTGGCATTACTTAAATTAGTATCTTTATATGAGTCAAGCTCTGTATCAGGTTAGACTAAATGGTGTTCTAATATAAAAAGAGGACGTTTTAAGTAAGACTGTTGTTCATATAGTAAAGAAAACAAAGCACAAGAATGAGCAAAATCAGCTGATCAGTTGTTTTGTCTACGACTCAGCGCCAGAGAATGTAAGTAGCATCTGTGCTCTTAGTACTGCATGATGGCCACCTACTTTAGTAAAGCTAATTTGGAAAAGAAAAGGGATAAAGATAGAAAGCAGGATGATGATTTCTACCAAGAACTGGTTGAAATGGAGACTTACAATAAACTGGTGGAACGAGTAAACAGACTAAAGATGTCTTTTCAGAATGAGATGGATGAAATTAAGAAACAGTTGCACTTGCAGAAGGAAGAAATAGAAAAATTAGGAAAGGAAGTCAACAAGAAAGACACAACAATAGATGAGCTGACAGTAGAAGTGGGTTCACTTAGGAGGAAAATTAGTGAAATGGCAAGTACAGTAATCAAGCACGAGAGTATTATGGAAGTGTTAAAAAACGATACAGAGACAATTAGGCAAGTAAGCAATCTGATAGATCAGAGCTGTGATATTGAGGAGAATATAACACAGGTGAATGAAGCTGTGCAAAGCTACAAAAATGATGAGGAAACCACTTCTGCTGAAATGGTGGAAGTAAAGAAAGACTTAGAAACAAGGGTGGAAGAAAAAAGCATTAATAAGGAAATGAAAAGAATAATCCAAAACAATCCTAAATTAGTCAGAGATTCAGCAGATATCAATAAATCTATAGTAATCACTGGTATTGAAGAGGAAGAAGTAAGAAACCAGATCTCGAGAGACAAAAACGAAATGGCAAATGTAATGAGCATATTGAAGGAAGTATCAGAGGAAATCTGTAGTAAAGACATAAAGGAACACAAAACGTTAAGGAAATATGAGAGAAACAAGTCAAGGCCCCTAAAGGTAACCTTCCAGAATGTAAACTCTATGTAGGAGATACTAAAAAAATGCAAAGAAACTTATGGAAAAGAGAAGTTCAAAAATGTATGGATAAAAAGATGCCTAACACGAGGAACTGGTATTACTGAAAGAGAAGAGGGAGGAAGCAAAAATAAAAAAATAGGGAAGATCAGAGGAGGAGAAAAATACAATTTTTTTAAAAAAGTAATTGGATTGCAAGTATGAAAGTGGTACATAAACAGGATGGAAGAAAAAGGAGGAAGGTAGTAGAATCAAGTCATGATAAATATACAAATAAGATGATTAAGTTGATGTACTCAACTGTGGATGGAATGGTATCTAAATTATTAGAGATGAATGATTTTATCAGATAAAATGAACCACATATAATATGCCTAACTGAAACAAAATTAACACCAAGGATATCAAATGACATCCTAAACTTACAGGAATACAATATGTGAAGAAGAGATAGTAACTTAAAGAAAGGAGGAGGAATTATAATATTAACAAAGAAAAATCTAAAAGTCAAAGAAATAGAACTAGATATACCCTCACAAGTAGAAATGATTGCAGTAGAGATCAATACATCTGAAGGGAAAGTAATTGTAGCCAATTTGTACATGCCACCCAGATCAAACACATGGGAAAGAGGAGAATTTGAGGATCAGGCAGAGAGAACAATTCAGAGTTTAAGAGCATTACTACATAGAATGGAAGAGAATTCGGAAAGAATAATACTAACTGGAGATTTTAATACAAATGTAAATTGGAATACTCAAGATTTAATAAGCCAAGAAAGTTGTTGGGACCAAAAGCTCCTGGATCTCGTGCAGGAGTTTTTCCTAACACAACATGTAAGGGAAGGCACCAGAAAAAGAGGACTCGATGGACCCCTCAGTGCTAGATCTTATATTTACTTGGCCAGAAAACGACATTGACAATTTAATATATTACCCTCCATTTGGCAAAAGCGACCATGCAGTACTAAATTGCAACTTCAGGATTTCATATGACATAGTTAATAGCAATGAAAGTTACAAAAAGAACCTAAACTATAAAAAGGGAAACTATCATGACCTAAAGAAGTACTCCTTAGAAATTGATTGGGAAAAGGAGCTTAGAGGACAAGATTTAAATGCTATATATAAAAAAAACTCTGTGAAATTTATGAAATAGGAGTCCAGAAGTATATTGCACAGCACAAAGAAGCAGAAAAGAAAATAAACAAATGGTTCAATACAGAATGTAAAAAATCAAAAGAAAAAAGAGATTTGCTGTGGAATAGATACAGAAGACACAATAATGAAAGAGCATATAACAACTATAAACAAGCAAGAAACGATTATACAAGAATAAGGAGGGAAGTCCAAAAACGGTTTGAGGAGGATATCATAAATAAAAGTAGTGATCAACCAAAGCTATTTTACAGCTACAACGAGCAAAACCAAAATAAAAGATAAACTACAATCCATTACGGATGAGGGAATCACCTATACACAAGACCAGGATATTTGAGAAGCACTAAATAAGAATTTCCAATCAGTTTTTACAGAAGAAAAAAAAATTGAGAGGGATCATGTGGAACATGCATGCCCACACATACTACCAGATATTCAAATATTAGAAAAAGAAATACAGGAGGAGTTAAGTAAATTAGACAAAGGAAAAGCAATTGGTCCTGATGAAATTTCATGTTGGGTGCTACATGAATGTGCAAAGGAGTTAAGTAAACCATTATCTTTAATTTTCAAGAAATCCTTGAGACAAGGTAAACTACCTATATTTGGAAGAAAGCAAACATTGTTCCCTGATTCAAGAAAGGGAATAGACAAAATCCACTCAACTACCGACCAGTATCACTAACCAATGTTGTAAGCAAGGTATTAGAAAAGCTTATAAGAAAAGCTTATAAGAAAAGCTTGGGTAAGTCATCTAGAAGAACACAATATGATACCAGAGAGACAGTTTGGTTTCAGAAAAGGAAAATCGTGTGTTACTAATCTGTTGAGCTACTATGATAGAGTAACAGGCACATTACAGAAAAGAGAAAGATGGGTGGATAGTATCTATTTAGATTTCAAGAAAACATTTGAAAGAGTACTGCACCAAAGACTTTTATGGAAACTGTACCATCAAGGAGGAATCCGAGGCAAACTGTATTATTGGATGCAAGATTTTCTCAGAAAAAGAGAAATGAGAACAATACTAAGGGGAAATTACTCATCATGGAGGGAAGTGACTAATGGAGTTCCACAGGGCTCAGTGCTGGCACCAATCATGCTTTTAGTGTATATAAATGAAATAGACATTAACACTGGAAATGACTGCTATCTAAATATGTTTGCTGATGATGCAAAAATACAAAGGAGAATTACTAACACAGACTCTTATAAAGAGCTACAAGAAGAATTAAATAAACTTCATGAATGGAGCAATACATGGCAAATGGAATTTAATGTGGACAAGTGTCATGTAATCAAGTTTGGTAAAAGTGGAAAAAGACCTGATTGGGATTATAAGTTAGGAAATAATATCCCTCACACATCAGAAAGAGAGAAGGACCTAGGTGTGATTATTAATAACACACTGTCTCCGGCTGACCACATCAGTGAGAAGGTACAGAACATGTATACACTGCTCGCAAATATGAGAATAGCGTTCACATAAATAAATGAAGACATGCAAAGAAAGATAATAACATCATTCATCAGACCAACCCTGGAGTATGCATCAGTAGTCTGGAGTCCTCATCTCAAAAAACACATAGACAAGATTGAAAAAGTACACAGGGCGGCTACAAGATGGGTACCAAGCTTACGGGATCTAAGCTATGAAGAAAGACTAGAAAAACTGAATCTACCAACACTACAGGAGAGAAGGAAAAGAAATGACATGATTATGCTATATAAATGCATATCAGGGAAGGAGAAAATAGACATAAATGATTATATAACCTATAGGGATGCATCAGCAAGAGGACACTGCAAAAAACTGCATAAAAAGAGAGGTAATAAAGACTTAAGGAAATTCAGTTTCGTAAATAGAGCAATTGATCGGTGGCATGCACTACCGAATGAAACAGTGTGTGCCAAAACAATTCACAAATTTAAGGATATGTACGATAAAAATGGCTTAAAACACGGGACAGTACGAGCTTGACTCATTCCTGTAAAGGTACAATTAAGTAAGAACACACACACACACACACACACACACACACACACACACACACACACACACGGAATAAGTTCATTACATATAACTGATTCTTATTATAGTCTTAGCGTGGTACTGCCATTACATTACCATTGTAATATATGTATATATACATTATCACAGCAATGCAATGTTCTATGTTCAGTTTTTTTTTACCGTGTATTTACTCCATACAGTGTGTTATGGTTCCACAATATTAGTTTGTCTATAATATATTGTGATGAATACCATGTATTAATAGATTTTGACAGGTTATGTAAACTGTTAATATCTGCTTTCATAGGTCCTCCAGCTTGGCGTGACCGAGCGATGTCAGGACACTAAAATATCATAACACACTACTTAATAGCTAGTGACACATATACTGTTAATGTGTACTATAGAGGTTTGAAGAAAGTTGTGCCTAAGCTCGAGAGAGCTGGAGGAAACAGCAATGCACATTGAAGCTAGGGTATTTCACACACAAACTGTACAACACTGGGTGGGAAACTCCACAGTTGTGGAAAGTTTCTCACACACACACACGTGCCCTCACGCGTGACCCAACCAGTCATAGACAGGGGATATTGGAGAGACAGGGGAGAAGGGACTAGGAGAGAGAAGAGGCATGGTGGGAAAGGCAGGAACAGTGGGCACAGAATTAGCTAGCATAAACTGCTCTCACCCAGTCCTGCTCTTGTAAAGATAACTTCCTCTGGAGAATAAAACTGCAGCCAAAACCCAGACTCATCTTTATCTTTCTCCTACCATCCACGACAAGAACAAATTGAACATTCTCTCCTCTTACAATACCTACAATTTAACACGTTTTTGGAAATGCTCAGTGATGGCTACGATATGAGAACAATCTGTTACAGGTTGCTCACACAGTGCGCGAGAGATTGGGCGGTCTGTGACCTCACACAGTGTGATTCGCACACTGAGAATACATAATCTTATGGGAAAAATTACATATGGGCGGTATCCCCTCATACCTGGACTTTTTTTTGGCCTTTAGAGACATAATAAAGGTAAAATTTTTCAGACATTGTACTACAGATATAGCTACAATAACAAAAATTAGGGCAGTCACCTTAACAACGGTAGACAACAGGCCTGATGGACTTAAATAACAGGGGTTCCAAGGCGCGACAACACTTGCAGCGCTGCACCCCCTGCCACACCAACACTTCCCTCCACAGACTCCTCCTGAGCACCTTCCCCAGGAGCCTCTAACTCACTTCGGCCATTAACCCGTCAGCTGTGGCTTTCACTTCACAGTGAGGACCTCCCTGTGCGGTATTCTCACCATACCTCAACTCTCTCATAACAGCACGAAAAATATAACAGTGTTCACGTCTTATATCTGTGCATCTCATAATGACATTTGTTTTTGATAAAATTCCATGGTAATGACGAAGTTGTGTTCAGAAATTGGAGAGGTTGGCGACATAAAGCATCTACCATATACCGAGTGTGAGAGAAAATGGAGTGATGGAGCGGAGCCTAAAATAAACTGAATATACCAAAATAAAAAGAATGATAAAAAAAAAAAAAAAAAACGTAAACCACATTGAGAAATAGATCAATTGATAAAGTGTATGGTTGAGGGGACCCTGCATTATAAGAAAATATGTGAATATGGCATGGATAAGAATGATAATTTTATGTTCCAGTCATGTAGACACACAGACATAACTGTACGTGGATACATTTCATAAGTTAGCTTGTTGGTGACGATAAGCATTTGCCCTGTGCTTTTGTGTGTGTGTGTGTGTGTGTGTGTGTGTGTGTGTGAGAGAGAGAGAGAGAGGGGGGGGTGTTGTTGTATCGGTACACGGCTAGCACTAAATATCGTGCCACCGCTAGCACCAATAAATATTATGTATCGTCGCACTGCTGGCCACCAATTTAATGTAGCCGTTATGGAGTAGCAGTTGACTACATATTAAGTGTTCTGCTGTTAGTATAACTAGACCACCGTGTTGGATCGACGACACTGTCTGTAGTACACGTCAGCTACTCGCCGTCACTGCCCGACACTTCCCACCAAAGGTCCTCTGCCATGAGAAGGTGGAAGCTGGTCTGTTATTAAGTGGTAGCGTAAGGTGACAGAAATGAGCAGATTAAATCTCTCTTTATTGGGCACAGAATAATATAACTGCGACCCGAGAGATATGTAAGACCGACACAACCTCCCTTTAAAACTGTAAAACGGCCTCTGACGCCGTACACTCACCGAGCCGACTAGGGCGCGGTGCTGAGGTCAGCTAAAAAGTGAGGTGCCAAGCATTACATATACTCTGGGCTTATGCAAAAAGTAGAGATAAATGACAACTCTACTAGCACATTATACACCTCTATAAAATGGTATTAAGTACATTCACATATACCAACATAATAAATGGTTCCCCAGGACTTTACACTTACGCACTATTCAGATATCTTTTCACTTCTCCTAACCTTCATTTTATAATTGAAACAGGGTGGCACTTATGGTCTGCCATCCACCTTCTTCTATACCACAGCTAACAGCGAAATGATATTTGGTTGTTCATCATTCACACTTCATTACACACTGTTAATTATGACTAAGCAGCTTTAAAAATTATTATGTAAAATGTGTGATACTACAACTTCATATGGAAAAAGATGACACCAGAATATCGCTCGGCCACACCATTGACGTCCTCGTCGACATTGTTGTCCTAACTACCGTGTAGCCTAACCAGAGTGTAGGGTAGCTAACTATTCAGGAACATCCACTTGCAATCCGCGAGTACGGACACGTGGTCTCAGTGGGTTCCTTAATTGGCGCCTTAAATAGTAGCCTAAACCACAAACACAGGACAAGACCACAATAAGTAGAAGACCAACGCCAGGACCAAAATAGGAAGGAGAAAGGTATGAAGGAAGATAGGACAGTACATAAGGCTCTAAATCAGTCCTGTTCAGGTGGGAGAGGAAGGTAAGCTCCTTTAATACATGAGACAGCCTGTTCACATCCAAGGAAGTAACATTGAATGAAGGTAAAAAGGGTCGTAACTGGGATGAGAAGTTCACTGTCAAAGCTAGATGATGCTTGCTAGGCAGAACTGCTATCTCTTTACTGTGTAACTCACAAAAATCAGGTGCAATATAGTACCCCTTTACTGTAAGGAATTGATTCTGTGAGGCACAAATCACAGTTACATCCTCTGTCTCAGGAAAGTAAAAGTACTGTTTCGCATGAATATGAGCATGGAAAACTGACTTCAACTGAATGGGTTGGAAGGTGCAACGTTGCAGAGCAGAGGAAGTATTTGTGTCCAACAAGGCCCTCTTACACTCCTCTACCTTTAATGGTACAAAGACAAAATGGAAAGCAGGACATACATGGAGATCAAGAAATGAGGCCTTACACTTCTCAAATTCATCCACAGTCGTTTCTGCTACATATTTCTTGTCATCTGAGACAACTAGCACCTCTGGACCCTCTTCAATAACAACAAGTGTATTATTAGCAGTAGCAAAAGGGAAGGAAATGAACCGCCATGCCTGGTATGTTACAGCATTCCTCATAGGTACCAATATCAGGATGCCTTCATGGGTCAACTGGGCCTCTAACAATGGGTAATGATATTCCAGTTGACTCAGATCAAAGAGTGGCATAAGTCCATGCTTCCACATAGCTATATCAAGTGCATTTGTTAGTATATTAGTAGGCAGCAATAAAGCATTAACTCTGTTCAAACTTGCATCGATTAAGCCGTCCACCATATTGGCTGCATGCTTCTCCAAAGCAGTGGTTGACTCGTCGAGAGCATGTGGGCACTCAGCGAATAACACCAAGTTAGCTAGGGTTGGTAGGTTAATTTGGATGTTGTTCACAAGCTCTACTAGATGGTTGGTAGTCCTAATTATCTCGTTAGCTTTGTTAGTGAACTGATCTAACTGTTTATACACATGCATGATTAATCTATTATTGGCTTTAGCGGCCAGTGTCAAGTCATGCATCTGTCTACCCAATTGCACTACATCCTTATCTAATGCCGTACCAAAGAGTTGTTGAGACAGGATTCCTAGAAAATCCACAAGTCCTCTCTTAGTACGTGCATGGACATGCTTGGAAAGATCAGAGTGTACGTTAGGTAAAGCTACATGCAAGTTAGTGAGCCTGTCGGTGAGCCTGTCTATATGCCTAGTCTGAAGCTCAACAATTTCATGCAAGGTTCGTTCCAAAGCGTCAGTGTCAGAGTTCGTCAATCATGGGTTTCGATTAGACATCTTTCCCACTTCCAGTAGTTGCTGTCTGAGATTCGACAAGCCCTTGGAGACCTCCTTGACAATATCTGGCGTTTGGAGATAGCCTTCCATTGGATAGTAAACGCATACTGCATCTTCCACTACTACGACTTCTCCAAGTGGGCTCTTCAGTGCTCCTGGCATTAACGCAGTCGTGTCCATGTCAGATGTCATTCCATAGGTCCACCCCAAGCAACGCACGAGGAGTATGAGCCACAGCCACATTTTTTTTCTGCAAGAGTAGATACTCCCTTACTCTTGTTGTGGGTTCGTAGCTTGCTGCGATACTCTTGGTTAGGGACAGGTACGGATGACGACATAGACTGCGACGAAGACAGAGGGGACAACACATCAGACGATAGGGCTAGCTCTTGACTTACTAGTTTGATCCTATCAGCATGTACTGCCTCCTGAGTTCCATTAGCTTCATCCTTTATTCTATAAGTATTTCCACGTACTCGTTCCACAACGGTATATGGTCCGCGGAACTTAGGTCTGAGCTTGGAAATTCTCTTAGGGTTGTGGATTATGACCTTCTGGCCTGCCTGTAACGTCTTTTCTTGACTACCTTTGTGTTGTTTCGCCATCATCTCCGCTCTTGAGGCTTTTAATCTTTTCCGTACTTCACTGTGTATACGTTGGAATTTCAACAACTGTACCTTTGCGTAATCTTCTTCGTTGTATACTGGAGTAGGAGGTCCAGCCAACAAATCGTAGGGTAACACTTTCTCTTCTCCATAAAGGATATAATGAGGAGACTTCCCAGTTGATGAATTTTCTGAGGAGTTGATGGTCGCCGCTACATTTGGTAACCAGTCTTCCCAGTTATCCTCCTGATTTGAGGTTATTACTGGTCTCAAGACTTCCAGTATCTTCCTGTTTGTTCTCTCCACCAGGCCATTGCTCTTAGGACTGTAAGGCGTTACAAAAACTTTCTTTACTCCATACACGACAGATTTCTTGTAACACCTGGTTACGAAATTCACTGCCATTATCGCTGAGCAATACCTTAGGTGTAGAGTATGGACAAATCACTGAAGTCACAAAGCGTGTGCCACCTCCTCTGAAGTGTTCGTCTGTAAAGGTGCTAAAACAGTGAATCGTGAGAAATGGTCCACTGCCACCAGTACATAACTTGAACCTTGACGACTTCTCGGCAACGCTAAGAGATCAATGGAGACTGTATCCCAGGGTTTTTCCGGTAGAGGATACTCTAAGATGGGAGTCGGAAGTCCCGTCGTTCCTCGTATTTCCGCGCATTTGACACATTGACTGACGTGGGCTTCTATGTCCTTCCTCATGGTCGGCCAATAGTATTTCTTTCTCGCCTCACGCATACATCTATCGCGACCGGGATGACCCGCTTGAGGTACATCATGAACTAACTGTAGCACGGCTTGCTGTAAGGTAGCAGGAACAACCAAATGATATGCAGTGTCCTTCCCTGGGGGTTGTTTATACAAAAGACCCTGTTGAAGATGGAAGTGAG